>NC_046974.1:17510781-17874947 GCF_009769545.1 Cyclopterus lumpus | reverse complement strand
ACATCATAGTGGGCAAGCTGTGGATTGACCAGGTCTGTTTGTCTTACTGGTACCAATTCATCCACAGCTCAGAACCAACAACCCAGAGCAGCCTATGGATGTGCTTGCTTCTGTGTTGCAGTGTGATACAAACCAGCAGAACAAAGTGCTGTGAAGAAGGAAATCAAAGCCTTACAGCACAAGAATAAGACGATTCACAATCTCTAGGGATTGATCTTCAGCTTCTTCCGTTATTAGAGCTTTGATCTGCGATAACACCCTAAAATAACAGCTTCTTCTTTCTGTCAAATGACCCAGTTATACAGGGGGAGGGGCAGGTTTTTACATCTGCATGTCTCTCAGTCTGTAAGAAATTGTGTCTGCTTGTTTAAAAGTATAATTATAGTTTATGTTCCTGCCTATCTTTTCTTTTTCCTGTTTCCACTGTGTGTCGTATCAATTTGTGTGGGGGTGTCTGTGTGTGTGTGTGTGTGTGTGCTTGTGTGTGTGTGTGTGTGTGTGTGTGTGTGTGTGTGTGTGTGTGAGCGCGTGTGCGTACTCATGTTTGTGTGTAACCCTGGAAGAAGACCTAAAAAACAATAAGGCAATTCAACATCTCTGATTTATTATATTGGTGTGTGTGCAATACAGAGTTATCTGGGCTCCAGACTCCGCAGCAGTGTTCATGCATGTATGTGATTTAAAGGCACCCTGTGGAGTTTTGTGTACGTTCAGCATGACCATTAGACTAGTGAGAATATACACACAAAATGTTTCCAAAAAAGCTGTTACGACATGTGAGTATGTATTTACACAGAAGTTGGTATTGTTGTCTTATTCCTCCCTCCAACGTTTTGCCTTCTGCATTCAGTACCTTTGGCCTCTTTCACCGCCTCCATGCATCACTCTGCTGCCCTCTGGTGCAGAACGGGGTCAGCCTCACAACTTCATGTCAAACTATGAAAACTATGCTGCTCCTGCCTTCTCTGCTGTCAGGAGTGAAGCCAGAGAAAGTGATCTGTACCGCATCAGCGTATCATCACTGTACTAAAGCTTACAGCATGTGACAGTGTTACAATCCGTGAGGTTTTTGTTTGATGGCTGTTGAATGCAGTAAAAGATAAGAATGTGTGTGGTTGGGTATGAGACTTGAAAGGTGTGACCCTCAGCAGTCGACGGAGATGTTTATCATGCATGTGTGACCTCGTACCAACCATATAAAGACCTGCTCATTAAAACATTGCTCCACAGCAATAGTGAAATCAAAGTTAAATGTTCTTTTTATAATGCGTTTCTGCACCAATACCTCCACATGGTACCTTTGAGAAACCTGAATACGTGGTTTGAAAATATCCACATCTCTGCTGTAAACACTGTAATCGTGTTGATATGCTATGATTCTCTTTGTCTCTCTCACTCTGTCTGTATGTGTGCAGTCGGGGGACATTGAGATTGTGAACCACAGGACCAAGGAGACCTGCCAACTCAAGTTTTCTCCCTACAGTTATTTTTCCAGGGACGTTCCACGGAAGGTAAATGCATCCTTTTCACACTTAAGTACCCAACCTCAGACCACCATACAGTGCAGGGTTAATTTGTCTGATGCTGCCTCCTGCTGGACACTGCCAACAAATATAAAGTGTAATGAAGAAAAAGCTCCTGGTTTGAGGTCACATTGCAGTGAGGTAACCAGAGGTGCACTAATTATCTAAAAATGGGGCACAATGCTGCCCTCCTTGGTAGTGAATAATGTCGGATAAGCTAATGGAAATTTACTTGTGTCCTACCGAAGCGATTGTGTATTTAAGTGTTTAAAATGGAAAAGAAAGGAGATGGTGATACCAAGATATCTTGCTATAGTTTCTTCATTCAGTTTTCTTATTTCCTTGTGCTCGTTCCAGGTAACGGGTGTAGTGGCAGACAGTGGGGGTCAGGCTCACTACATCCTCTCTGGTACGTGGGATGATAAAATTGAGAGTGCCAAGATCATCCAGAGCAGCCGAGGGGGCAGCGGATCAGAGGGCAAGCAGAAGACGGTCTATCAGACGCTGTCTCCCAAGCTGCTGTGGAAGAAATACCCTCTCCCGTAAGCTTCATCTGGCCCATGAGGCAGTGCATTTTAATGTGGGAGTAATAATAATAATAATGCATTATATTTGTAAGGCACTCTTCAGGAGTAGTTGCATAACAGCTGTAATATTCAGTCAGTATCATTGATCATGACACCGCTTAACTCCGGTCTATTTCCTCTCTCAGGGAGAACGCTGAGAACATGTACTACTTCTCAGCGCTGGCACTGACCCTCAACGAGCAGGAGGACGGAGTGGGACTGACCGACAGCCGTCTGAGACCAGACCAGAAGCTAATGGAGGAAGGGAGATGGGATGAGGCAAACTCAGAAAAACAGAGGCTCGAGGAGAAACAAAGAGCCGTGAGGAGGAGGAGAGAAGCAGAGGCCTCAGATGCTCTGGATGAAGGTATGCACAGGAGAACAGGAAGTGTGACACGTGTGAGTAAATGACAGACGGGCAGTGACGATAAGGAAAGGATGAAGGGTTGGTATTCTGCTTTGCAGTGGCCTTCTGATACATGCAGTTGTTTTTATCAGTTTATTTTCAGAATCTGGGCATAAGTTTGGATGAATTCAGCGCAGCGTTTTATCCCTAAATGCAACAACAAAATGTTTTTGATTTGCCACAACTTTGAATCACACCTCTCGCTAGCTTCTTGTCCGTAGCAAAGGCAAGAGGCTCACGGTCATCGTAGTATCAAGAGCTTGTGTAAAATAAGAATAAAAGATGTGTCAGAGAAGAAGTTGAAATAATGAAAACTGATGAGGAGCACTAATTGAAAATCTATACTGTATGTATACTATCTGGCAGACTCCCATGTTTTTGTGTTGAAGAACATTGACAACATCATAAACAAACACTTTAAAATGGGTATTGGGGAAAAGGAAGTAGTACTTATCCCAGTAAGAACAATACTTATCAGCTGGCTGAGCACAAAATATTTGGTGTAATAGAGATCAGTCTGAACTTTACAGAGAACCTAGCAGAAACTTTTGTGTGCGTGTGTGTGTGTGTGTGTGTGTGTGTGCGTGCGTGTGGTGCGTAGGCTAGATTGTATTTGATGTACCCATGACCATGTCTTTCTTTTCCTCCCTCTATTGGTGGTCAGAGTGTGATTATGACTCTGGTGAGTGGAGGATGCCCTGTGCCCCTCTGTTGTACATCACTCCCACACATATACATACACACACACACACACACACACACACACACACACACACACATAAACACCATCCTATGTGTGTCCTCTGTGTGGTCTGCCTCTGTGTGGAACTGCATGATACCTCTCTCATGTCAACTTCTCCAGATAATGACTCAGGAAAAATGACTTTTTCCTGCATTCACGTGGCATTTTCATTTAGAAAAATAATATGTGATACAAAATAACAGATACAACTCTAAAATCTCCAAGTATTCTTAATGTACTATGGGGAAGCCACATTAGCAAGTGATTTATTTACACTGCATCGTTATCCTGTCTATTTGATGCTTGTGGTAAACAGTAATCATTAAGCAAGTGACTTTATACGTTAGTTAAATCAATGTTTTTATAAAGGGAACAACAGCATGAGCTGTTTGCTAAGCTGCAATCGCTCCCTCTTTTGACTGGGTTTCTGTATTAGGAAACAGATGAATTATTCACTTCAGGGAGTTCCAAAACTGCCTCACGGAGATTGATCCAGTTTTTTTCATTGTGCACGTCGTACTGACACTCTTGAATTCACCGTTACATCTGCTTGGCTCACATTTGGAGCTATCCCAAATGCAGGGCCCAGCGATTGATTGCTTGCATATGCATATGTGTGAAGGCAAATTGATCACTAGGTGAATTGCCTGCAAGTGTGGCTTCTCCACTAGAGTGCAATTTAAACGACAGGAATTGAGTAACACCTGTGCTTCTTCCCGCAGGGAAAGAATACGAAGGCTACCAGCCGTTGTGGTTTCACCAGAGGAGGGACTCAGTCACTGGAGAAACAAACTTTGTGTACAAGGGAGGCTACTGGGAGGCAAAGGAGAGAAAGGACTGGAGCATGTGTCCTAACATCTTCTAACCCAGGAACAGCCCGGATCACACCTAACCTCATCGCACAGGGATCTGCTCTGCCTCTGGTCCTTCAGCAATGGGGCTCAGCACCATGTGGACCTGTGGTGAGCGTGAGAATGTGTATGTTTCACACACGCTGGGATTACCTCCAAAATGTACGCTCTCACTCTGTTTTCACTATGGGGGAAAAGAAGGGGCGCCCCCTGAGTCTTTGACACTGTACTGAAACAGCAGTGAGATAATGTGTGGATGTGGGTCGGTGTTGGAGTTGTGGCACCGCAAAAACAGAAGGCATCTGCACACTCCTGAGATCAGGTGATCCATGAATCTTACTCACAATGCACTTTTCTGTATTCACCCGATTTAAGAGTTTTTACCGATTTGGACAGAGACCCATATCAATAATCTCTGGATTATAGACTGCCAACTAACAGGGACAACATCATAAACAGGCACATAGAAGCAGAATACTGTGGAACACACAGTATTTCAGGGGTTACTTTGAAAAGTGTCCTCATACTTTGTATTATTCAGCACAATTGAGATTACGCCAGACTTCCTTCATAAATATTAAATTTGTTCCCTTGTTTTCTTTACGGGAATGCTCATTATTTTCCATTTCAGAAAGAAGCTAAAGCATAAAAATGGCATCTGGAAAAGTATGCCTGTTAGATTTAGACACAAAGTGATTAGATGAAGAAGACATTCTGAGGAAAAAAAAACACATTTATATTGATAACTACAGACAAAATAGGTAACATAACCTTGTGAGATTTTTATTTTTTAAAGCATACACGTTATTTTGTGCTGCTTATTTTTGTGGCAAGTCAGTTTTATTACTTTGTTATTTATTGTGATCCTATTTTATATTTCCTTTTTATACATAAAGTTTTAAGACAAACAGTATGTGATTGGCTTTGATCGGATTGAGCTGAAAAATTACATAAATACACATAAAACGTAAACATAAATACATTTTGGAAAAAGGACACAATTCTGGAAATAAATAAATAAAACTGGCCCGTAATTATGTCATGAAACTAAGTATGACAAAAAAACTTTCAGAATAACGAGCTGTGTTTTTAAAAAAACATTCAGTTTTATGGTTCTATTATATATTTTTATCTGTATTTATCAATTTGATTGTTAACTGCATAATGTCTTATTTAGATAATCTGTAACATGTTGGGTCTCCATAAACAATTATATTAATATTGGATAGGGCAAACCTTCTTTCTTCTATTTGGTGTGAATGTGGGAGTTTCCAATTAGACTAGAGTCCATATAGTCAATTAGACTAGAGTCCATATAGAGATAATATGGCAAATTATTCATTTCATATGTTGAATATGAATTGCATCTGTGCTTCAATGCATTTTAGTCATCTAAATAGGCTTCAGACATCTTCCATTCGTGATTCTGATTAGTAAAAGTCTGCAGTAGGCCTTGTGAGTCCCGTAGTTGAAACGCATTAGTGCAACCAGTCACACATTGAATATCCATATCACTCTAATCTCCGTTCTGAACTAGCACTTTGCACTGTGGTAGATCATACATTAGTACATATATGTCTGTGTTGATGTTGAGACAGTTTCACTCTGTACATGTACTTTACCTTGTCTTCTGGTGCTCTCCAATAGCAACGCATACTATCCTTGGTGACCATTTCTCAGTGATCATGCAGAATTATAGTAAGTTTGCACCAAAGACATTTAAATGTGAGTACCTCCCAGTACACACAGGAACATGTTGGTTTCTACAGTGCACGAGCTCCACAAAATCCATCAGTCACTGGTTTGGAGCTACGTGAGGCTGGAGCGGCTTCTCTGAGGAGGCCAGAGTGGCTCCAGCTGACAGGAGGTCAAAGGTTAGAGAAGCTGACGGGGCTGGTTCCTGTCGCACACCTCTGCAATCAGCTCCAGCCACAGATGCCCCCCCCCACAGCTCACACATGTAGTCCTTTCATTCAGTGTGTGTGGACATGCTGATCTGGGATCAGCTCACGAAGGTACCCCTCAATCTTTTGCTTTTAATTGACTGAGTAAGGGATAGCTCCCTGACCCGTGCACTACATGTCTACGGAGACAAGAGTTTTGAAACAGTTTTGTAATTATTATTAGGAATGTAGATTTCAAGGCTGGAGGTATTGTATCTACCATCTAGTCTATTTGTGTGAATATTTTGTGATACATATTGTAAAATGAAGAATAGTTATACTAATCTGAGCATTATGGTATGTGCAGTCCAAATCTGAAAACAAATTGACTGAAGAGCCTGAAGGATTTGCAGTCATTTTAATTTTTAATCCAGATTGATTCTGAGTGGATGGATGTTAACTCTTAGGCAACTTCAACCAAACCTAGCTACAGATTTCTTGTTTTATATTTTAAAAAACTGTGTTAAAACACTGAACATATTTTTTATAGAGTCCTTGAAATGAGCACATTAGTAACCGTGGTTCAGTGATGCTTTCATAGTTCAACACATCTGGCAGTTCCCCTGATGTGCAGGCCATCAAGATGTATACAATGCACTGGAAAATGAATCAATTCACACAGAGTGAATATCATCAGTTTGATCATGTGATCTGCTAAGATTCTTTATCTGTGAATTAATGACGATTGTTTGAACACTCACTAAATCTCATGTCCAGAATGACGTGCTTAAAGAATAAGTCAACATTTTTGGAAAAACACTTATTTACTTGCTTTTGTCAAACGTCGAGTGGTCCATTTCGGCTCCAAAAATGTATAGCTGTTCCTTTTACTTCACTAATTACTGCTTCGGTTCTCTTCTTATCCATTTTTACACAGACTGCAACATCTACTCCCGTGTACAACGATGCAAGCTTTTGGTCGAGGTTGTGTACACTTAAAATCATAACAAGGGTGTCACATATATGGATGGACACTGTTGCAGCAAGAGGTTTAATTCTTGCCATCTTGAAAATTGTACAGTTCAATCTGTATCATGGCGGAGAAGAAATTGTACAAGAAGTGTGTTAGTGCGTGATTTCTTTTCTTAGCGATCAATTTGAAGTTACTAGAGATTAACTTACATATATTGTGTTTGAGATGATTTTATATTTGAGAAAAACGTGTTGTATTTTGAACGATGACAGCGAGCTCACCATAAGTTTCAATCGGTACATTTCCAGATCACATGACCTCAGTACTTGATGGTGACTTGCCTCCTGAAGTTGCCCCAGCGGGGGTCTGTACGACATCGGACAGCTGTAGCAATAACGCAGTGACATGTAGTGGTGTTAGCTCGTGGCTGTTGTTGCTGAAACAAAACAGTTGTCTGCTTCATGCAGAAAGGGGACAAAAAACAACCAAAGTGTATGTGGAGAGTGTACTGTGGACTAAAAATAACCTCATCATTTGCCTTCCCTTTCTGGGAGGGTTCGGCTGTAAATCCCCTCTCATTGGTTCTCTCATTTCATCTCACTTAATTCACTAAGGTGTGATTATTTTTAAGCTTAATTTTTACTTTTATTTTCTGATTTCTACCTTCTCATGGGTGCCATTATTCTAATGTTGGTGTTTAGTTTTTTTAAATACTGTTTGTATGCACAATGAGGTTGATGTGTGTGTGTGTGCACGCGAGGCACACGGTTCCTTCTCATTCGATGCTGCTCCGTTATGAAGCAGAAGCAAACTCATACAATATGGGGAGATTTTCTTGCCTTGTCCAAATTTAACCCGGTTTCTTCTCGGACTGTGGCTCGTGGCTTTGTTGTGAGATGGTGATGTTAACAATCTGTATGATGATGAAGGTTATGAGACATCACAACAGTGGCCTGGTACTAGAGGTCAAAGGTGATTGACCTGCCTTGACTACTACTCTTACTCCCTAAATACATGTAAGTGTTTTCAGGTGAAACTGCAGATTCAACTGAGGTTTTGTTTCTTTTTTTTTTTAAATTGTGTATTTTCTCCCTTAATTTGTACTTGTATAACATTGTCTTTAAATGACAAAGACACGATAATGAAAAAAGAAGATAATAAAGTTGTTATTGTTGACAGTGGATATTCATCTGCTTTTTTCTCTCTCTACGGAACAGCTGAAAGATGGGATGGCTTTAAATGTTATACTTGAGATTTTTTGCCCGTTTTAGTATAAGTAAGTGTTAATTAATGCATGAAAAAACTGACAGGAGCTGCATACTAAAAATATTACAGCCAGCGTAGACTTAGTGGGAAGCTACACAATGTAGTTCAGTACAACTTGTAATTGGACTAAAAATAATGAATACAGGAAATTACAAAAGCCCTACCTGAGTTTGTAATTGAACTTTTTCCAGGAGTTAATTCAACCTGTGATTCATTCCTGACACTTGCACATTTGCAACATTGCTAAAGTGCCGTACCGCGTCAATGCCATTTAATAACGGGGTGACCACCAGGGAGAAACTCGAGACAGAAGGTTTCCTCCGAGCTCTTCGGTGACCACGTGGTCACAATAAAAACCCTTTTGAAATAATTATTTTTAAAAACTTTTTAGAATGAAAATTATTACATTATAATTTTTTTTAATTATATATATAAATACATAAATACTAGGGCTGTTATTAATGCGTTAAGGCAGCAACCCATTAATGCCGACAATAATTCTTTCTTTGTTAATGGGTTATTTTTTTATTAAGCACTGGAAGGAGCTTAATGCTGCGCACATTGACCGAGAACATGGAGAAAGTCACTTTTAAATGGACATTTTCATTTTAAATCTCTACCAGACGGCCTAGTTAATAAAAGCAAAGTTATTTGTAACCACTCAAACTGGAGTTGTCTTATCACCGGAGTACAACGAGCATGAAGTAGACTTAAAGGCATTACGCAGCATTGAAACAACCAGTGGAGCGAAACTTCGTCAGACTACTGCGGCGTGCGGGAGAACTGGTGCTAAACCAACGCAGGACAATGACCACCAGCCTCGGCCAAGAGGAGAGCAGCGGACTCCAAGCCGAGTCCTGCAGTGGAAGATGTCGGTCTGAGGAGCGTCCATGCAATCTGTGTGAACGCAACATTAGAATTGCAACGAAAGACGGCGCGTATGAGCCTCACGAGGCACCGTTGATTTGTATGAAACGGAGCGGACTACAAAGACGGCGGCGGGGTCAGTGTAACCTCTTTATTTGTATTTTTTCAGAGGCTTTACAGACAAAGTCCGCAGCACAGTAAATTCCAGCTGTGTGTTTTTTGTTTTTTTTCCTAGACCTGTTCAGATTTTTGTTTAAACCGATTTATATTCTGTATGTTTACTTGCTGTTGCTCCCAGAGTGCCTGTTATATTGTTCTGATAACATTACTTTCAAATAAAAGCGTGAAATACACTAGTTAATTCATTCTTGAATTTTGCGCATAATGCGATTAATCGCAGTTAATCACAGAAAAATCATGCGATTAATCGATCAATTTTTTTCATTTTTGCCCAGGACTAATAAATACATATTTGTATTCTTCCTCTTAGACTTGGCTCTCTCTTCTTGTGAGATCCGCCGTGGGTAACACGCGCACAGCAGAAGACATTGTGAGAGAGAAAAGGAGCGACAGCTCTGCATGTTGACAGAACCGTGATGACAACGGAGTGAGTCGCCACCACAGCGCGCCTCTTCTCTCCGTCCCAAACTTGATCAAGTCGGTGTTTTCTCCAGCTGGATTATTCTCTAAATTTCCACCCTAAAATGTTGGACATCCGTATAAAAAGCACATAATAAGAATCAGCGTAATCGTATCTGTCTATAGCTATATTTTCATCTTAGTGAATAAAATATGTTAACGTTTTTGTGTGTAATTATGTCTGGTGGTTTTGTAGTCAGCGTCCTCAGCCTCCATCTGGTGGTTGTTTGGTGGAGGAACCTGGTCTGCGCCACTTTCACGTCTGCAAGAAGTGACGCTGGTTACGCCTGAGCACGTGATCTCCATCAGTGCGAACGTTGTAGGACCTCTGAGTACCTGCTGGCCCGACGACTGTTGCATGACCCCGTGGGAAGCTGGAAACGGGCCTAAAACATTGTTGTTACCGAACGGTTGATTTATCATCTCATGGTAAACGTAGTAATTCTAAGCTAATAAATGTAATTTTATTTACCAAAACCAGATGTGCGTTATGACAACTGTGGACATTGGCCCCTTCACTGTGACAAGCGTGGGAGGTGCAACCTGTGTCCAAAGGGTGTGTCGAGATGAAAATGTCAGAAGTGCAACGTTTTCCTGTGTTTGAATGCAAACCAGCAATGCTTTGTAGCACACCGCGAGCAATAAAGTGGATCTAATGCACAGTTGAGGAGTGTTGAGACTAAAATGTTATAAATGCAATGTTTTTCCGTGTTTTGCAGTGTTCCCTTTGTTTGAATCTACTGTGTTGGTATTTGTATATATGTAACTACTTTCACCATGTAGTGACATCTCAACCGTTTGGTAGACACCTGTATTTGTCAATCAAGACTCAGATGTGTGCTTCAGCTCGGAGGAGTGACGGTCAGCATCTTCTCGGTTGTGTCCTTAACGGAAGTAAGTTATGTATTCGTGAAGCAGTACATTGATGGGGACACGATTGAGGAATTTAAAGAGTCCCGTGAGTTTCACACAGACCAGTTTCTGTGAATCAGATTAACGCGTGTTTTCGGTCAGATTAGGTTCAATCGATTACATGTTAGTGGTGTTAATCATTTTGCAACATGTGCAGTTTTATCATCTGAAATCCTCATCAAGGCTCCACGATGGGATTATTCCAAGTGTGCTAAGAAAATAGTTATTATAACACTAGTATTAGCTTTTAGGCATTTCAGCCATGGCGACCTTAACATTTAAAATCCTGCATGGCTGTGATAAGGTGCACTGTGCTCCTGCACTTCGTGTGTATTTTGGGGGGTGTAAGAGACAGGAATGTATAGTCTCCTTTGTGAGAAGAAGTCAGTTTGGCTAACAAGCTAAATTGTCTTGGTTTCCCGGACAACTGAGCAACATAACCCCCCCCCCCCCACACCTTCTGCCTGCCCAGCCAGCCGTAACCAGTGGTAGATATAACTGGGGATGTTGTGTCTGGATATTTGTCTTCAGCAATAGGACATGGCTGACAGACGCCGTGACGGAGTTGAGCGAGACGCAGAGGACACAGACAAGCTTCTTTACACAGGTTTTATTAGTAGTTCATCTTTCAGCCTTTTGGGAATTTGCATCCACTCATATTTAACCTTCTGTCTGCCCTCACAGATATCAACAAGAGCAGCAATGGGCCTGGACTGGACTCTCCTCCCTCCAAACGGGACCCCTGTGACCTTCTCCTCGATGCTATTGATGCTCAGCTTGGTCAGCTGCAGGTCTGTGATTTTCATTCTCTCTGTCTGCTGTAATGTGTAATCTGGAATAAATGCCGGAAGTAGTAAGTGTGATTAATGTATTTAGGTCCAGCCCCAAAAATGTCAGACAATTTCCAGAGAGCATGGTCGCAAAGATGCAGGTAATTTATGTCATAACACACAATTTAATAATTTGTTTTCCTTTTCGGTTGATAATCTGTGTTTTGATTTTGTTCCTAGCTCTTCTCAGTTGGCGTCAATCCCTGAGCAAAGACACAGGGTTTGGGAGTACAGCTCAAATAAATGACACTCCCATGTCTTGTCTTGATTTAATACACACTTCAGAAATGGACCAAACATCAGGTAATATTTCAGTATAACTATTATTACAGGGAAAGCGGTTATTTCTAACTTTTCTGAAGCCAATGCTTCTTTTAGGCAGCTGGTAGGAAAATAACCAACAGTAAAATAAATAATAGGAACTGCTGATTTTCTCTTAGCCTTTGTCAACAAAATGAGTGCTTACATTGGCACAGATTAAAACTAAAAAGTGAAATACATTAGATGCTCAGTAAGGTTAATACAGTAAATACAGTCCAAAATATCTGTTCCATCTCACTTTGACATTGAAATCCCTACTTTAGCTAGAAGCCATAATGAATACTACTTCCTGTAATATCTGCAAGGAAAGACGACGACGCCCTGTGTGTCGGTGCTTGTGCGTGTGGTCGGCCGGGAGCTGTCGTTGTGGAGTTCACACTGTTGTTAATATTTCCTGAGTATTGTCGCTTCCTCACTTTGAGGAAGTAGTTCTGGTTTCGCCTTTGATTAATAAATCACATTTTCGTTTATCCTTTTGTTGCCTGTGGGTTATTGTCCCTAGGGTAACGCCATACTTATTGTTGCTCCTCGTCTCCCCTAGACTTCAGTCGGGGAACATAACACAAACTATACTACGACATTTTTATGGCATATTGTACTATAGTATACTATACTTATACTATACATTTGTGTGTCATATGCTTTAATATGACATTTTGCAAGACATACTGTACTTTGGCCTTTCCCTTATTCTATAGTATGGCAATCTTTTATTTCATAACATACTATGACCT
This sequence comes from Cyclopterus lumpus, assembly GCF_009769545.1. NCBI lineage: Eukaryota > Metazoa > Chordata > Actinopteri > Perciformes > Cyclopteridae > Cyclopterus > Cyclopterus lumpus. The sequence continues at coordinate 17,862,434 of NC_046974.1, read as the reverse complement.
TTTTATTGAATTTAAAAAAAAGGTAAAATTTTAGGGCATCTTTATGACATGGTTTTGATGACTAAGGGACATTTAAGTAGCCAGCAAATGATGGAAAAGTTTACACAAAACCCCAAACTATTTCCACCTCACCTTCCCATTAATCAGTACCACATTCATATTTCTGAGGAATGCCATTGGCCGGTGGGCTGCACTTTGATAAGCTCTGGTTTGTATGAAAGTGTTACCTTCTTAGTGCGACGGGACAACAGAACAAAGCTTTTTCCTCGCACAAACGCACTCCATCTTACCTCTTCTCTTCCCCCAGAAAGGAGCACAGGTTTCCGAGATGGTCCTGTAATTCATAAAGAAACTAAACTGATATCAGATGGAAGAATAACAGACAAAGAGGAAATTGTGGCTCAGAGGGAACAGGTCATGTGGAGGCTCAAGAGGCTGCTTGGAGACGCATGCAATGAGGGAAGGATGGCTGGAGAAAGTCACCCTCCATCAGACAGCATCTGCACTGAGGACTTCGTCAGACGCTTCAGAGACGAGATGGTCGAATTGACATTGCCGGCGGGCAATATGCAGCAACTAGACAAAGAGGAATTGATTGAGAGGACAGTGATATCCGACTGTGACAATTGCCAGAGAGAACAAAGAGAACACAGTATTCTTAAAGTCAGAACATTAAGAACAGCAGGAACAGCAACGCCAGGAGGAAGCAGTAAAGACACAGAGACTGCTCACTATTGCCAAAGAAAGGAACTGGAGCAATGTCTTGATGACAGCGATATCAATACATCATGGAGTGAGAAAACCGGAGCTGAAGAGAGACACAACTCACCACAGCGGCGAGGTGATGATGGCAGCAGTGAGTACTCTCTTTACAAACTGTATTTCTAGTGCCCAGGGGATTAAATCTAACCCACTTTCCTCTCCCGAAATCTAATGGGCATAACGTCTTGAAATGTATTGAGGCCATTTATTACCCTCAGAGGATGAGCACATTTCTGTATTTATCCCCAAGAATCATACAATAAGTATGTTTGTAGCAGCACTTTTGTATTGTGGGTGATAGTTTACATTGCAGCCGCCACAGCACACCAATTTGCTTCTAGAGTAGGTGACTCAGAAAAGACGATTCGATCTAAAGAGCTTGATTTAAGGGCCGATCTCTCAAATCGTAACCCTGGTGGAGAAACGTTGTACCAGCCTACTAAAAAATATTGGTCATAAAAATAGGAAAATAACCATGTTGAATAAGTTGCACTATTCAAATTTGACTTTCACAGAACAGAGGGTGTAACAGGGCAGGTGCTTGGCAGGTACCACACACGCAGCACCCTCAATTTTCTTTGAGAGGATACAAAATATCAGAAGCCGACTCCAGATGCACTAAAACAATCTTAACCATCCAAATCTGCTCCTACCCAGGTGTGCTAAATGATGAATGCCACTTGATCATAATTGCGTGTGGCCGATTGTTTATTATTAGCATACGTCGGTAAACCCCGAAACACTATTTAAGGCAGGTGTTGTGTTGCGTACAAATACCCTGGTACAAGCCCAAGATTTGAAGAGATGCAACCAAAAAGGCTCTAAGAGGAAAAATGTCTGCAATAGTGAAATTGACTGTTAAATAACCTTAAAGTGAAAAAAAAAGTAACTTTCCAGAGCATCAGTATGAGTATTACAGGAAAATCAAAAAGCATCTAAGAGCAGTATGTAAGCAACATAACCCAAGGGTGTTTATAGTCTTAATCGGAATGAGTGGATCAATAATATTTATTTAGCCCACAAATGTAATTATTAAATCAGTATAATTACTCTGACATACAATAATGTAGTTTTTTTTTTTTAAGTTTCTCAAATGTAAAACGTGTGTTACGTTGTATTGGACCAAACATGTGTGGACTTTGAAAACAAAGATTTTCTTTCTTTTTTTATCTTGAAAGGGTGCTATGTATAAGGTCATAAAATGATCTTATACGTAAAAGAAAGCAAACATATGAAAGGAAATGGTGAATCCAACAAAGTAATGTGCACTAACAAAGTAAGAACAAATCATAGATACTAACAAAATAATAAATGTGTTTTTTATATTGTATCCTGCATGAGGCCAGTGATTGTGGGCTGCTTGTATCTCTTAGGAGAACCTGGTTGGAGCTCTGACCCCGGTGACCTGGACTCAGTCTGCACAGAGCAAGTCAGGCAGCATATTCACAGGCGGCCAGGTGAGAGACAGAAAAGCAAGTTTCATTTTAGACAAAAAATGTCATAAATAAATGATTCACCATTTGAAAAACAGCCAATAACAAAAGATTTAAGAGATAATGATTGAAATCAATAAATACTTTCACATGCTTTTACAAACTCTTAAAATGTAGAACAATTATAAGAGTGAACAAAATGTGTGTGAAATTACGGCTCACATCATTTGTGTGTGTACAGGATGGCGCTCTCCCACTCAGCCCGTCACTGTCATGGATGACAACCGTACCACCCACAGTGACTATGACACACAGGAAGGAAGGGAACCTCCATTTACATCGGGTAATGCACGACTGTGTGTTCCTTTATGAGTCCACTGTGACGAAAGAAATATGTCATCTCTAAACGTCATAGAATATTCCTTTCTTTGTTTACAAAGGCCAGAGATCCTCTCAGGAAAATGAACAAAACAGGAGTCCTTCTAATAAGAGAGATATCTATAGGTAATTCATGCGGAAGAACATTTAAAAACATGCTAATCATTTTGCTCTTCTCTTCGATGTTTAAAAATGATCATGTTGCATATGGTTCTGACGAGTACACTGTGCATGTTTGTGCATCACAGACTTGTGTGTTCTTTGGGTGACAATGAGAAGACCACAGATGAGGAAATGGATCACGGGAGCAGGCGGAGCCGGCCTGAAAGAACACCAGAGAAGAAGCCGTCTGATTGGGCCAAGATGAAACGGCGGCTCTCGACAATCAGACAAGTGCGAATGAATCTGCCTGTCATATTTTGGACAATTTGAGAAATGTTTTATGTCAACTGTATACATGATCCCGTGTACGTATGAGACATCACTTGATTTGTGTGTCTGGTTCAGAAATGTGAGAAAGAGGAGATGACGCTACAGAGGAAGAAGACTCAGATACAAGATGTTGAGCTTTCCCTCTCTCAACTTCAACAAAGAAGAAAGGTAATGCGTAGCATCTTCTTTATGCACAGTGGTTTATCAGAACACTGCACACACAAGTCTCACTAGCACTCAGTTTGGTTTTGGTATATGTCCCAGCATGCCTTGCAGGAATTAAAGCAACTGACTGGAGAGAAAGCAAAGATGGAGAAGGAGAAGAGAACTCTGAGAGGCAGCAGGGCAGAGCAGGAATATATTAGGTATAAAAACAAACTCCAAATAACTATTGTACAACGCTGTATACATCAACATGGTAACATCACACTGCGTCTACATAATTATGTGCTGCATAAAGGATTGTTAATGCAATAATGAATGCGTTTTAGTTGCCAGCTGAATGAGCTGCAAAGGCAGCGAGAGTCCTGTATCCTTGAGGTAAGAGACCCTGAATCAATGTAGACAGACTCTGGGACAGTCACATGTGCTAATAGGTCAGGGTTTCTAGGAACACACGTTTGATCCTCCACTGTTCCACAAACAGCACAGTGCCGTCATGTCAGTGCTGGAGAGGAAGGAGATGGAAAGACAGCTGGAGAATGGCAAAACAGAGCTGTTCGCTGAGCAGCGACGTGCGAGAGAGAAACTAGAGTCCATACAAGAGGTATTGTGTGAAGGCCTATTTATAAATATAATGACCATTACAAACCAAGATCAACATACAGTATATTTCATGTAATTGTGTCCACACCGTACAAATAAACATATTTACAGTAAAAAAAAAACAATACAACATCCAAAATTATAACTACGTACAACATTATTTTTTTTTATTGGATTTCAGAGTTTTATTTGGAGTTGAGGAAATAACAATAAAAAAATGACGGTCAACTTATAGGGCAACCTCACAGAAAGAGGAGCACGAGTTCGATCCCGGGCGGTTCTGTGTGGAGTTGTTATTAAGTATCACTAGACTGGGAACACAACAGCTGTTTTCTTATAGCTATTGGTTGAGTGAAACTATCGGAAGATGGAATTTGTTTTGGTGAGAAAAACATCTCTGTGTATGTGTTGATGCGTGAGCAGAGGTTGGAGGAGACGCACGAGGAGCTCCAGAGAGTCACAGAGGAAGAGAGCTTACTGAGAAACACCTGCGCTTCACTGGAAGAAAAACAGAAGCAGAAAAAGGAACAGATCGAGGTGGCACCTAATTGTTATACTCTCATTTAAAAATATTTATCTGCTAAGCAAACGGCACACTATCAACATTTTTGTTCATTGGTTATTCTTGACCATGCTTGCTATTGTTTCCATATATATTTCTCTCAGGCATTAGAGTTTCAAGTTGGCAAACTGCAGGGGGAACTGGGAGAATGCAAGATCGGAGTGGGCACTCAGGAGAAGATGTTGGCCCAAAAGGAGCTCCAGATGCTAGATTTGCATGAGCATAGTGGGGCCTTACAAGCAGAGAGAGATGGCCTGAGGGCGGAGCTACAGCACATTCAAATCCAGCACTGCAGTGCACTGAAAGAGGCCCACGAGAAAGCCCAGAGAACGATGGTACGCGCTGTGTTTTTTAGCTTACGCGCCATGGTTTTTATTATGAGGCATTGAGCAGGGCGTCTCTTTTTTTAATTTTTTTTATTCAGGAGGCAGCATTGAAGCAGCAACAGAAAGATTTGGCTTTGGCTCATGAGCAGCAAATCCAAAAGGTGACAAACATGTCTGCAAACTAAAAGACTGATTCTTCAAATGACATATTCATAGTTTCATTAATGATGTAGCAATCCCTCTGGCTGTTGCGTACTCAGGTTAATAAGGAGACTGAAGAGGAGAAGGCAAACACTTTGAAAGAACACGCTCTGTTTTTCACACGGCACACTGAGTCCTTGAAAAGTTCCACTCAGGTCAGTGCGTTTCCCTGAAAAAGAAATCCACTCACACACAATCTTAATGTAAACTCTTTGGTTTTATCCAAAGTGATGGTGGCATAATTATTGCCCTCTACAATATACATGCAGTCAGTAAAAACAATGTTTCATGCGATAATTAAAGCTAAAAGAAGAAGAGGCAAAGAAGCTGAGCGGTTCTCTGGAGCAGCAGCAGCACCGTGAAGAGGAGCGCCATCTAAAAACGGTACTCTAATAATCCGCTTCCAAAAATATTCAATATTTTTCCAACACGATTGCATTTCATGCACAGTATGTGTCCATTTAGGTGCACAACGCGATAGAGGAGGAGAGGAAGAAGTGGGACGCAGAAAAAGTGGAAGCATTGCAGGTGCATTGTGGGATACTAGAAGAGCCGAAAAGAAAGAGTCTGGAAGGCATGAGGAGTGAGACGCAGCGAGAGAAGAGTAAAGTGGTGGAGCTAAAAACTGTGAGATGACTCGCAACCATGACCATCTTCAGTAAATCAGAAATGTAGTCTGGTTCTATTCGGATTGCATTCTCTTTCTATGATTTTATTTTCTAGAGAGTGCGAGACATGGAGAGTGAAAGCTGTGCGCAGCAGAGAGCGCAGGAGTCTTTGCTGGCTGTTATCTGCAAATCACTTAAAGAGGAGCACCGGGCTGAGTTGCAGACGTTGCAGAGGCAGATGGCACAGGTGCAAGAAAGCAATTATTTGCGGGCAAAACAAAGAGACGTGGTGCCGTAGAAACTCTGACATGGTGTGTGTGGTCTGTGGTCACAGGAGCGTCAGAGGGCAGTGCTGCGGCTCGAGCACGCTGCTCAGGTGGCAGAGAAGGAGGCTGGCAAGCTCAGCATGACGCTGGAAGAAAGCCAGCGCAGCCATAACCAAATCACAGCTGAGCTGGAACAGCAGCTCAGGCACTGGGCCGAGGAGCTGGGAGCAGAGTGCCACCATCTACACCTCTTAGTGCAGCAGACTGGAGCCAAACAAAGTTCTGCGCGCCTACCTTGCAGGTATAAACCTGGCTCTGGTTTACATGCATATCTGGTTTAGAAAGAAGTGGATATTTTTGTTACATAATGTAACTCTGATGCCTTGTGCAGTCCGACAGCAGCTGAGGCTCTGACACACCTGAGGACACTCCGAGAGCAGTTAAAGCACTTTATCAACCGTCTACAGCAGGAGCTCGACTCACAGAAGGAAACCACTGAGCAGTTGAGAAAAGACAAGGTATAGTTTAGGCTGTGCCTGGTGTTTGCAAATACAGCACATTACATGTACACATGAAGACAAGTCCATTTCTATAGGAGCGAGAATTGAGCATCCAGAGGCAGCAGCTGAGGATGGACAGAGACCACGCCTTGGATTCTCTAAAGGAGTGTCTCATTCAGGTATGAGCTCGCAGACTTTCTGAAGGCCAACGTCGATCCACATATAAAACTCAAGATGACGCAACGTCATCTGCTTCTGCAGGAGCACATCGAGGAGTTAAGCAGTCTGAACTGGACTCACGTGTGTGAAGGAGGAGCTGTGGTCGGAGGGGCGGCAGCATCTCTTCGCAAGCAGCTGAAGGCCAAAGACCTGGAGCTCAGGCAGGTTCAGAGGAGCATGGGTCAGTGGAAGGAACAGACTGCAGCTCGCCTGGCATGCAAGTTTGAAGAAGAGTTGACTGCTGAATTAGAGAGGTACCACTCAAACGAACCAGAATCAAGTACATATAAAATTGTTTTAGTTAATGGCGGTGATTTCTATACCACTTGGAAATGTGAATCAGGTTTGCTCCTCGCTCAAAAACGGCCTCTGAATCCAAAATCACTTTATAGAATAGAAATGCAATACAAATTAAAATGAAAAGATATTCTGCTGTTCTGCTATATTTCAGTTTTGCTCTAACTGTTGCCGTCCCACAGGTGCAGGATAACGTTGTTACGGGGCAGGTAACTGGTTTCTAATGACATACTAACCAGCTGTCTGTCCTTACAGGAGCACGGTCTCACATCAACTCACTGCGCTGTGCGTTTTGTACCATAGATGTAAAACTAACGTCATGTAACCTTTACCTCCTACATTTTATGTTAATCATAAACAACTAACAACTTTTCAAATGCAGGTTTGTTTGTTTTCCAGAAACCCATCAAAGCCCAGAGAGGAGAGGCAGAGAGGTCCTGAGCTTCCTGAAGGAGAGATGACGCTGTGTGCAGATGTAAATGCATGAACACCACGCTCTAACTGTAACCTGCATGGACAATATTCATCTGTTTATTGAAGAGAAAAACGTGTCTTTTCCCCTTCAGGAAGCTCAGAAATGCGTTTGCTCTCCTTCCCTCCATGTTGTGGACTCTGCTGCCTCCCAGAGCCCGTCAGACGTGGCTTCATTGAAGCTTCTACGTTACCTCCAGAGCAGAGTCAAGCAGCTCCGTGTAGAAAACCAGGCCAACAACGGGAGCCCGTCGCCTTTAAAAACAATCCCTTTAGATCTGTCAGGATCCTATCTGACAACAGTGAGTGCATTGTTTGAATAAGCACTGGTTGCATTTCCAGTGGTGACAAACAACAGACATTAGTAGTTAATGCACACTGAATTATTTCATATTGTATGAATGGAATGCCATCGTCCTGCTTTGATATCCGCAAAGTCAACATGAATATACAAATACTTCTTGACGAGGAGGAAAGAAACACTGTAAATGTGGCATCATCATTCAAATTTAAATATTATTCTGTCCTCATAAAAAAATACTGGTGTCTCTTTTAAAGATCGGTCAAGGTCAAATGTTGCTGGGATTCAGAGTCACGCCTCAATCAGGACAGTCATAGGTTAAGAAACCTTACTGTGCGTGTGTGTGCGTGTGTGTGTGTGTAATATATTGTAATGCATTTCAAGCCATCTTTTGTTGCTACAGAAATGAATCATTTACTGTTACATGTGCTTAAGATTGCAGATTAACACGCAGGTCACAGTGACAAATGCCATAACTGAAGATCTGGTCATTTAGTTTAGTCTCCCGTGTTGAAGCAGTCAAGTTTTTATGGCTTAAGGTGACAATGAACTCTGAATGAGTGATGAACTGACATTTCACTGATGATCATGTGAGGTACGTCAGAACCTCATAAAGCTGGCCTTTGCAGGAATCTTTAGTACAATCAGAAATGTTACTAGGTGATGAATTGTAAAATAAAAACGTTTGTATAGATTTCTGGCAAGCTAACGCAAAATGTTAGAGTTAGATTTCAATATAACATCTTAATTAACTTTGTGAAAGTCTAATCTTAATGTAAAATAATCCAATGGGACTGTCTCGTGCCTGTGTATCCAACAACTACTTTCCAGTTATCGTCAGTCTTTCTTTCGGAGCTCGCCCTAACTGAACTGATGAATACAATGCTCCTCAATAAAGACATGACTCTACTTGACCATAAAAGGGGTATTGGACAGAGTCAATCTAATTCATTTTGTTTTAATTGGAGGCAGTTGCATTCAATAACCTTGTAGTTCATTGATTAAATTCTTACCGAGTGAATTGTTTTAAATATAAATGCATGTATGGTCACTCGTGTCATTCCACTGGGACTCCTCCTCTTCCTGATCTACTGTAACTAATGAAGAACGCATCATGTTCACTCAACAAAAAAATTGCGCTCACTAAAATCCAGCGAAATTTCATGGACAATGTAAACACAAATAAAAAGCCATAACACTCTGTGGCTGGTTGCAATTGTAGTAATATGAAAATACAATCAAATCATCAAAAAGGTGCATTTCCATGACTTCTTAACACACTTCTCAAAGCTCAAAGATGGCGTACTTGCCAAGCACGGAAGGTAAACCTTCTACCACAACAAGTACAACAGCAAGCAGGAAGTCATGCTGTGAGCAAATGTGAACACAACACACAGGAACAATATGTTGTGTCCTGTTAACGATGCCCAGAAGCTAAACATAAAAATCTTACAAAATTCAGATGCTGCACACTGATGTTTAACAAAGAACTTCGTATCTACAGCACATCATTGTGTCGTTGGCTTTGGCTAAATGATATCTAAGGTCTAAGGGCTTGGGTAAATTCTGTAAAATGGTATAAAATTGGTTTTCTAAGGCCGTCTATAGAACTTGTCAAGGTCTTGAGATCACGACAGTCGTCTTGGAGATTTACATGAATGAAGCGGATTAATTAGGTAAACATTGTTGTAACATGTTACATATAGTTGAATGAGATTATGGTCAAACAAAAAATAAACTGAGTGACTGAGAAGCAGAAAATGTGTTACACAAACTGTCCAAAACAGCACACTATTCATATAAAGCCAACATGCCTTTGCAAACTGAGTCTTTTATAGTCTTTTTTGCGACTACATTTCAAGTCTTTTACTTTGGCATGGCTTTTCAAATCATCAAGCACCATTACATTTCCATGTCCTCCTCACCAGAGCTGTGGGCCACAGGAAAGATGTAGACAGGAGGTTGTGTGTCTGCAGGTGAACTGGAGGGGCTGAGGGCACTGTGAGGGGTGGGCGATGGACATGGAGTTGGGGGTTGCCGAGATACTGTCTGTTGTTTACGTTGTTTCTGTAATGAGCCCTTTCGCTTGCGACAGAAGGGATCGTCTGGTGGACGCCACAACACCAACTCCATACAGGAATGGCTCCTAAAGGTATGAGGAAGAAGCAGGTGAGATGAAAATAACCACGCAGGAAAAAACGTGTCGAGGGATCATCAAGTTGGAAACAGCGGAACACGAGTCATCGAATTCAAGTTACAAGTGACACATTGAACTTTCCTATAACTAAATTAGGAGAACATACACAGACTGGGCTACTGTGTGCGGCAGGATGTCGCTGATGCCGCGCTGTAGACCCTCCTTCAAACTGTCAGAGATCACCAACACCGGCCGTCTCGGGGCTGGCTCTAAATCCAGATCTTCATCCTCATCGTCATCCTCCAGTGTTATTCTGTGATAAAGAAATAAAAAAAAAAAGGTACAGTATGTGCTGATGGCATATTTTCTTGTGATACAATACAAGGTGAATGCAATTGAAAACACTGTTGCCTATGTGGTATACGTTTCTATAAGGGTACGTGATGTGATATATTAATTACTAGATAAATATCATAGCAACGCTGTCAATTTTTTCTGTGTATTATTCATTTAGACATAACAACCGTGACCCACTCAAACTTTTGTCACATAAGAATATGGCATAATCACACTTATATACAGGGAATCAAAGTTACACTAAACAAACCCTTAATGCATATGCATAGCTAATTCACGGTGGGATTTTTGGGCATTTGAGGTCTAATTCTAACAAGCAAGCAATCACATAGTTAGCTTCTTTTTCTTTCTTTTTTTTACACACATATTGCTTACCTGTCTTCAATCTCCTGCAGTTTCCTCTGAGCTGCCTCTATCTCCATGCAGGAGCTCTCTACCTCAGGGCGCGGAGGAGCAGTGGAGGGCTGTGGCAAAGCCAAGCTCCGAGATGCCGGACAGGGCTGCGGAAGTGCAGGCGCAGCAGGGCGGCTGTTAGCTGGAGGCCAGTTATGACGAGCGCTGGCGTTTGAGTTCTCTGAAATGTCCACTTCTGCCTCGAACATTAACCTCCTCCTTTTAGCGGTGCAGCCCCTGAGAAAACATCAAGATCACAACTCTCATACGTGTTGAAACATTGTCAAATGTTAAGGAAGACCGGTCTTCCTGTGCATCTCTCACTTACTCATCTTCAACTCTCTTCCTGTGCTTCCGAAGAGATCTTGTCTCCCAGCTGCTTTGGAAGAGAGGGACAAGATATGTCAAAACACGAGATACAATATGCCAGGTTTAGACTGAAATTATATTTAAAGTACTGCTATTGTATTTCTGACTGTTGTACGAGGGGAGTTTACAATCCCCATCTGCTACATACTTGTTAGAGAGAGTTGCTCTCTGTAGGTGACCAGACGTACTTGGAGATCCGAGGTCAAATTCAGGAAGGCTTGTGGGGCCTGAAAACGAATACATGGCTGGCAGAAACCCCAGTTCACTGCTTGTGGGAGCGGGGTGGTGCATGGTGATCATACATGTAAACGATCTGGAGGTATGGACAGCAATCAGGTGAGCTGAAACCTAACGTCACACGAAGCACAACAAGTTAGTTAAACATCTGATTACACGAGGACAGGCTGGCTGATTATCTAGAAGGCTAGCTTACATGGCCACCGTTGCATATAACGTTTACCTTCGTGTGCCGTTACTATTCAAACTGGCCGTTAACATAACGTGCGTTATACACAGCGGCAGCTGCACGCATTCAATACAAACTTCGTGCAGCAGACTTATGACGTGAGAGCGTGAACAGACTGGCCTGTGCTGCCCTGCCCCTTCGGCTTGTTGTTGTGGATGTCTCCGTCAGTTCACGTTGCTTTCCTTTGGAATAATCCCATTAGCACACAGCAACAGCATCGGCACGCGCGAGTCTCACTAACACCAACAGCAGCGGCATTAAAGCTCCTGTGAATCGCCTCAATGGTAGGCTCAACTGACGTCCACTCCGCTGGCTAGTTGTCTAAAAAAAAAAAAAGTGAGTTACGCGTCGCGCCAGAAGAGTGGACACGGTGCTGGAAAGTGCGTACGTTACGTCAGGTGCATTGTGGGAATTGTAGTTTAGGTTCCTGAAGACAAACGATTTGGCTACAACGACGTTTCTGTTGAACTATCGGTCCGATTCAGAATCGAATTGAACAAAGTTACGGTTGTTGTAGAAGCGTTAGCACCAGTTGTTGCTACTTAGCCTTAAAAGGTCCGCTTTCATTCCGAGTCGATAAAAGACGATATGTGTGAAGTAAGATAGACACCTGCCTCTTGCTTCGCATGCGCCTATCATCAAAGAATGTATGCGATGAACAAGAAAGTTACCCCTCCCCCACCTCCTGTTTATGACCCAGGCCAAAGCGCGTGGAGCTTCTGGTTTTTTGTCATCGCTTTGTCGTCTCAAATCAAATGACTAATCATGTGACAGTGACACGCTGCAAGCTGTTGTCTCTACCTCTGGTCTTCATACCTACTCAGCTCTGATTCTTCACACTGGAGTCACTCTCTGAGGAGGTAAGGCAATGCTATTTAGGGCAACATGTGAAATGCTTCCAATCTAATGAGGTACAATTATAAATACGATCTAATATTTGCCCAACATTGCTAAATAGACTTATCTGTAATCCATTGGTATATTGCAATTGTTTTTAGATATTGTCAGACATCTCTGTACGTGCCTTTCTCAAATACGTGAACACTGTAGTTCTAAGAAGTTTATTGATCTCTCAATTTTACAGTATGTGTTTTTACTTAAACCTTTTAGGCGAATATATTGATTTATTTCCACTGTTTGTGTTATCAAATAGGTTGCTCAGAATGCTGTCTTTGGTCATAATCGCAGGCCTTCTGGCTTTTGCGTCAGGTAAACCATGTGGTAAGTTTTTATTTTTATTTTTACTTTTTAAATCCTGTTATCAACAATCATTAAAAGCACAGACTGCCCGCATCTGCTCGGACCCTGGAAATACCCCGGTTAACAAATCGCTGGTTTCGACATACACTGATTTGGCAATTTCCGACTTCATGTCTTTGAATGGACTTCGTCTTGATTGCTCATTGACAAAAATTGTGCGATTGTCAAATTACAGAGAACATTGGCATCTCTCTGTCTTAATATATATCACAGAGAGACATTAAGATATGTGGAACCTAAACAGCGTTCTCAGTCTTCAGTCTTTGTTTCTTTTTGCGACTGCTGATACTTTAGTTCTGGTTTTGCAACGCTCCAAAAGTCTGTGTTGATGTCAGCAAGGAAATTGCTGAATAAACGTTTTTTTATCTCTGTGATCAAAAGTTCTGAGTCACGTTTTTTTTCTTGTAATATTCCAATCCAGATACCGAAGGATCCAATAATGAGTTGTCCCTCTCACTCAATAAGAATCTCCTTCGCTCTCTGGAAACACAGGAAGGACTCCCCAATCCCAGTGTCCACTTAGCATTACGGCTTTCTGATTACCACAACCTCGCCAAGGAGAGCGAATACCTGAATAGACTGAAAAGTGAATTGCACAATGACATTCAAAGGTAATTGAACTTACAAATGCTATTTTAAATCTGTATGTCGACTGAACTTATGTTTTTCCGTTATGTTCTCACCTGAACCCGAGTGTCCTGTGTCCTTCTCAGCTCTCTCTCTAACAGCCAGTCAGTTGTTGGCCTCTTAGCGCTTTACACTCTGGCTCTGAAGTCCTCCTGCTATGACCTCAACACAGTCACTTTCACAGTCAGTGAGAAGAGTGAGACGCTGCTGACGCACCTAAAGAAGCAGATGGAAGACGAAAAAGAGCATATAGCATGTACGTTTTCCTTTATGGAGAACAAAGGTTTCCCATAAAAAGTGGTCACCATCCTGTTTTTTGTTGTTGCTTTTCCTAATCTAGAAGTTAAATTTACGTTATTGTAAAACAGCATCAATGCATCTTATTTTCATAATTGCAGTACTTTAGCTTCATAGTTGTGATGTCTCTTATTTTGTCTAAAACTTCTGTAGAGACAGTTTTTATGTCAGTTTTGATGGAAGTAGTCAAAAGAGCAACTATTGACTAAATTCACCCAAACTGAAATAAAGAGAACATAAAGTACCTTTTTAGTTCTTGAATTGTTACTGTGAAGTCCTGTTTTTATATCATTTGGTTTCTTTTGTTTCTGCTCTCCTTTTGTGCAGTCAGCCAACGCCCTTTGACCAACTATTACCAGTACTCTCTGGGTGTGCTTGCTCTTTGCGCGAGCGGCCTCAGGGTCAACAGCCATGTCAGCAACAAGCTCATCAAGGCCATAGAACACGATCACTTCCACCATGGAGACTCTGAGAGTATAGGTTAGTGTTACCTGCCTACATGTTTTCTTTTAGCTGTTAAAATAAATATCAAATAGATGTGCAGGCAGGAATTCATCACAATTGTCATGATAAAATGTGTCAATAGATGGTGCAGTGAGATAGTATGAAAGATCAAAAAGTTGCTTTACATATAGAGTTATTTTTGAACAGGTATATTCCATAAAGTTAACTGAGATGTATTTTTCCTGTGGGTCACCTCACAGAATAAAGGTTCATGGTGGGGAACGTGTTGTTTTTCCGTAATAGGAATCCATGGTTGGTAACAACCTAGATTCCTTTTTAGTTTTCTAGTGCTCTCTGTTATACTCTCACTATATCTGTCAAACACACATGTGTTTTCCTACTCTCTGGCCCCAGATACCATTGCCATGGCTGGATTGGCGCTCCAGTGTGTGAAGGACGCAGGTGCTCATGTGCAGAACGCTGCTGAGCTCGACGCAGCGCTCAGCAAGATCAAGCAGAAGCTCTTGGCCTCTCGTGGGACCGACGGGCATATAGGCAACGAGTTCAGCACAGGCCTCGCAGTGCAAGTAAGAATATTTTTCCTCATGTTTTGTTTGGCTTCCTTTGACTCTTTCGCTGCATGAGACATTACAGAACAACATCTTTGCAGCTTTAACATTCTGATTTGTTGTGTTCAAGGCCTTAATAGCAATGGGCAGCCATGTTGCAGAGTGTGCTGCCTCAATGGAGGCCATGAGGACAGGCGCCAGAAGCAACACATACCACAACCCCATGGCCATATCTCAGATCCTTCCAGCTCTCCAGCAGAAATCATACGTGACGGTTAAAAGCAAGGAGTGCCTCAATGAGGACGGTATGTGCAGCATTACGTCTACTCCCCGTGGTTACCGTGATTTCAGATTGTGTCTGTATTTTACCGCTGTTTGTGTCATGGTGATCTTTCAGACACGCTGGTGCTGGAGCCCATAGATCCTGTGGTGGTTTTAGCAAGTGAGTCCAAGGTGACTGTGATGGTGGAGGTGGTGGCATCCAGCGGGGCAGCTGTTATTTACTCTGTGGATGCACCATCGGGGAGCTCTCTGTTGGAGGCCCTTGCACTTCTCAAGGGCAAACATGTTGGCTTCACGTGAGTTCATATGATGTACCTTTGTGCATTTCAGTTTTCTTTTGTTGCTTTTTTTCAAAAGCCCAGTATGATTGCCTACATGTAGTAATACTTGATGCTGTTTGGCAGGTTTGAGAAGGAGTCCAGCCTGTGGGGACCCTTCTTAAGTATGGTTAACGGAGAGCAGGCCAGACAGAACGACCGCAGATACTGGCAGCTCTCCTCTGATGGCACTGCACTCAGTCAGGGTGAGCGCTCACACTCTCAGACTCTCACACACAGACAGACACAACCTTGTGACTCAATACTCGAGCATTCACTGCATTTCTCTAATCCACTGCTTTAATTTCACTTTGGTATTTTTTTCTACCCTAGGTGTCAATGATTTCAAGATTGAGGCTGCTCAAAAGATAACGATCAAAAACACAAGCTACTAGTGAGTCGCTGCTGATGCAACAGGGATTGAGGATCAAAGGCAGTTCAATCTGGACTTTATTTCTATTTGTTGTTTAAATCAGTGATTATACTTAATTTGACTGATGCCCTCATCTGTGAATAAATGTTTACTCTGGTTTCACAGGATTTGTGCATTTCAAGTAGGTTTAAAGCTTGAATAAAAGTGTAATTTAAAACTAATTGAACTTTGAATATTCTTACTTTAGTATGTAAATTGTAAATTGCATTTTCCTAATGAATTGTTAAGTGTGTGTGTGTGTGTGAAGTTTGATTGTGCTTTTTTAAACAAATAAAAAAAGTATAATGGATTTTTAAATGAGTTTCTGTAGGTTTGAGTATATGTGTGTGTGTGTGTGTGTGTGTGTGTGTGTGTGTGTGTGTGTGTGTGTGTATATATATATATATATATATATATATATATATACACACACACATATATATATGTGTGTATGTGTGTATATATATATATATATATATATATATATATATATATATATATATATATATATATATATATATATTTGGGGAGCAAAGAAAAAGGGCACCCATCGCCAAAATTATTTATGAAATTAAAAATAAAAACACAGTAGGATATTTTTAACTTTATATATTCATTTTTGTTAACAAACTAACTCAAATTGAATAAATAAATAAATAAATAACAGGCAAAAAGACAAAACAAGGCCATATTGTATAACCAAATGCAATCAAAAAGTTAAAACTTATCAAAACTCTGGATAAATTAAAGGATCTTCACAGAGCATCCTCCTTGATGCCAGTCTCTCTTCATTATGTAAGGTTAGGGCCCTAAAACTTTATGAAGATTAACACGGTGAACAACGGTCTGCATGTTTCACACACTGTATGAAGAGTAAACTGGTCTCAAATCGACTTGACGTCAGATAACGAAGTATGACATACATATTAGAATGACAACAAGAGCGTTTTGTCAAGTATTTATTGAAGTTAGTAGTATATTGAACAGGCATCAACAGAGCCACCTACTTTGTCCTTCACTCTCGTCCTCGCTAAGTGTCCTCGGCGTCTCAACCACAGCCTCCCGAACAGGTCGTGCATTTTACAGCAAAGTCATCCGTGTTTAGTCTTTAAAAACATACCATAAAAAGAACGTAGGCTAAGCGATGGAAATGTGTATTTCCTAGTGAGTCGACTTGGGTCCTGAGAAGCCACTCCTACGACACATCTACCTCACGCACGCAAACAACACTAGTTAATCTCGCACGCCGGGCTTCGTGTGTCTGACATGATGTCCGCCATCTGTCGATGCGGTCTGCTCAGCCGTGTCTCTAAGTTACACACGAGCTCGACACAGGTCCTGAGGTGTGGGTACGTTGTGCCTCCACAGAGGAGGACGCCCGACATCCGCCTGCGAGTTGGACACAGCGCCGTAACGCAGACGACCGTGAGCATGGCGAACAAGGGGAGGAAGCGCAGTGTGTCTGGTTCGAGGTGCCTGTCAAGTTCAACTGAGAATGGAGCAACTCGAGTGAAGAGGGTTTCCATCGAGGGCAACATTGGTAAACGATCATCAGTGACGTCACACGAACACTATGTCATAAATAAACTTTTGTCCCAAGCTAACAGTGTGGCCATGTGTGGTCTCCTGTATCACTTCCTCTCCCATACCAGCTGTTGGAAAGTCGACCATCGCAAGACTCATGCAGTCAGCTTGTCCTGAATGGGAGGTGGTGGCAGAACCAGTCAGCCAGTGGCAGCACATTGAGAATGGGACCTTGCAGGTGTGTGTGTGTGTGTGTGTGTGTGTGTGTGTGTGTGTGTGTGTGTGTGTGTGTGTGTGTGTGTGTGTGTGTGTGTGTGTGTGTGTGTGTGTGTGTGTGTGTGTGTGTGTGTGTGTGTGTGTGTGTGTGTGTGTGTGTGTGTGTGTGTGTGTGTGTGTGTGTGTGTGTGTGTGTGTGTGTGTGTGTGTGTGTGCACGTGCACACACACTAACTGACCTCGACATCTTTTGCCCAAACAAGAATCAATGCAAGCCAATCTGACCGTCTCCCCTCGTGTCTTTGACAGGGGCCAGACGCGTCCCCCCAGACGACAGTCAGCAACCTGCTGCAGATGATGTACCAGGACCCTCAGCGCTGGTCCTACACGTTCCAGACGTTTTCCTGCATGAGCCGCCTGAGAACGCAGCTGCAGCCTCCTCAGGTTCACCTGCTGAGCTCAGAGAGAACACCTGTCCAGGTGTATGAGCGCTCCATCTACAGCGACAGGTGTGTGAACAATAGGACCGGCTTGTGAAAATGAAGTCAGGTCAGTGGAACTAGATTTGAGAAGACCTGTGAGACCCAAGATCAATTCTATATGATGCTCAGCGTGAAATGTGTATTTTATGCACTACTTACTATGCATTGTCCTTTATTTATTGACTCTGTGTCCTGTCAGATACATCTTTGCCCTGAACATGTTTGAGCTGGGTTGTATCAACTCGACAGAGTGGGCAGTCTACCAGGACTGGCACTCCCTCCTGGTGGAACAGTTTGGACACCAGGTGGAGCTGGAGGGCATTATCTACCTCAGGGCTCCACCAAAGGTATGAACACAAGAGATTTAATCTAGCAGCTTGTGAGGAAAAAGAACAGCATCACATCCCATTTTCATCTTATGGTAATTGTTTGTATTGTGTTATTGTTACTGGTGTTTGTATTTGCATTGTTACTGTAACATAATAGAATCAAATGACATAGTTGACATTTAATCTATTTAATCGTGGAAAAAGACAAACTTTCCTATCTTTTGTTGTTTGTCAGAAATGTATGGAGCGTCTGGAGCACCGGGGAAGGGCAGAAGAGAAAGGCGTGAAACTGGACTATCTGGATAAGCTGCATGTTCAACATGAGAAGTGGCTTGTTGAGAAGAGCACTGAGTGAGTGCTAATGTTTGTTGTCCTCTTCAGGTCTTTTGAAGTGTAAAGTCACTCTTTGTTTTGCAAGTATGAAGATGAAAGACCATTTTAGAGTTATTCTTGTAATCAGGTGGCTGTTGATGTGCACCGTCAAAAACAAAAGTGAGGATATTACACTTAAAATTGGTATTTAGCTGTTCTGACCTGTAAAGAATCTTATCTGAAAACTAAATAACTTCCCAAAAATCACGCCAGTGGTGGTACGAACACTGTATTACAGGATGCTCGACGGATTCCTGTTGGTCCATTGCCATTTGAAATGCCTTTCCTCGCAGCTGTTTGTTGCTCGGCCGTGAACAGATGACGGTCAGCAGTGTGTGGTCTGAAGGGGTCAACTCTCTTTTTCAGATTACATTTTGAGAAGCTGAAACAAATACCTGTGTTGCAACTGGATGCCAGTGTGGAGTTTCAGAGTGACCAAGAGGTGCAGGAGGAAATGATTAGAAAGGTATCTTTATGTATTGCACTGACATAATAATAGCTGCTACCAGGTTAAACTACACGAGGGCCTCGGCCTAATGTTTGGATCATATTTCTCATCCTCACAGTTTTTGATCCACGGAGAATCATTAACATTTTCTGATCTGACGTTCGATGCGTTTCGTGTGTCTGATCCATCGTGAACCTAAAATATCTTCTCGTACACAGATGAAAGAATTCTTCAAAGCTTTGTGAGAAGACGAGACGTCAGCTACCATCACCAGTGGGAAACGGATGAGACCAGTACAAATAACTACACAAGTCTCTCAGAGAGGGACGGAAATATAAAGTAGTATTCAAGGGTTTCTCTTCTTGATAAGTTGCAGGAGCGGGTCATGAAACACAGATTTAGTTTTTTTTTCTGTCCACAAATGTTTTACCTCAAAAGAAACTGTGAGTGTTGCATTGTTTTCTGCTTTTGTTATTTGTATGTTATGTTAGTTAAAAGTTAGTTGTTATACTGTTAATTTCACTTGAAATCTAAACTAAGTCTGTGCTGTTATTTTTTGGAAACAGTTTTCTGAGCATCAGACAGTTGTTGTGTCAGTTACTGACAATGAACAAGTATTGTAAGTATTTTATTAGTTGTGTGTTATCAAATACAAACCCATTCTTATTGTTGTGATGTATTGTACCATTTTTTTAATCAATTAAATGACATCTTTTATTCCTAGTTTCTGTGTGTGAAATTGTACTTGTTACTAAACCGAAAGTTGCTGAGGGCTGCACATCATTTAAAGTGTCATTTGTGAATGGATCTTTACATTTCAAGAGGATTCGGCCCCTGAATGAATATAAAAGGGCAGGCAGGACAATGACCTTGGCTAAATGTTTTCTTTTTCTCCCCCTCCGGTGTGCTCTGATGATCAGAGAGGCTGTTCAGATGCCGGGAGTGGTCAGGGGTCATCAAAGGGCAGCTGTCCACTATAAAGGGGCCTGTCTGGAGCTTCGTCTGCACATAGCATCATTGCAGCCCGAGACCAGCTGGAGGAAGGAAGGAAGTTCTTTGCCTCTCATTATTGTCGGAGTAGATTTTGAGAGTTTCAGTTAAAATGGAAGCCAGAGTCCTGACCGTTTTCTGCACTTTCCTCGTCTGTTCTTTTGGAGTGGTTTTCTCCACACAGGGGCACAGATATCTCAAAGACCTCAAGTCCACTTTAGCCTTCAGAAATCTCTCATTCAATCACCGCAGCAGATATCCTCTATACATGATGCAGCTGTACCGCTCCTTCAGGACTGCCGATTTCTCCCCATCATTAGCTGTCAACGCCGCTACAATGCAAGGCCACAACTCGTCAGCGCACAGTTCTGACTCCGTCCTAAGTCTGATGGCCAAAGGTGAGTAAGCAGTTTTAATTTTCAGGTTTTTTTTTTTCTCCAATGTTTATCTGCATCACTGGGTTTACGGCACGTTACATACTCTTGGTTTCTCCTCGGTGTACTCTGTTCTCCAGCAGCTCTTTTGTTGATGCATTATCTGTTATCAGACCCTCCCTTTTTTACAACCCAGCAAGTGTCACAATGCTTATTCGACTTTAAAGGCTTTCTCTGTTTTATGTGACAGGGTGTGTATATTAGCCCTCAGACGTCCTCGCACAGGGGGGTTCAATACACATCCTGTTCTGTTCACCCTCGCACTCCAGTGTTTTGACATTTGTCCAGGGGTCTGGTTTGCCCAGAAACCTCTAGACTGCTGTGTGTGTGACTGAGTTCTCATTTACATGTCATGTCTCATTTTTTAGATTGCCATCAAGTGGGTGAAAGATGGACAGTCATGTTTGACATGTCATCCATCTCCACTGGTGAGGTTATCCAGCTGGCAGAACTTCGGCTCAGACTACCTGCTTTCTCTGGCTCCAAGCGTGCCACTGTGGATTTATATCACTCCAGAAAGCAGCGCTGTGACCGGGAAAGCACATCGTGCCAGGATGAGCAACTTTTCTTGGGGAGTTTTGCCACATCAGCCAGCAGCACAAAGAAAGGTTGGAAGGTTTTTAATGTGACTGCTCTGTTGAAATACTGGCGGTACCAGGGAGAAGGAGTATCCAGCCAAGAGGCCTCAGGAGAACCTGAGGCGGACCATGGGAGCGGTTCTGGGGACGGAGGTGAGACCACTGACAAGTCCCTCTTCAAGAGTTTGGGATTGAGGCAAAGAAAAACACACCATCCGACCACAAACAGGGTCATGATGGTGATCTTTTCCAAACACAACCTGCCTCAGGAAGGCCACACAGCGTACAGTCTCATCCACACTGTGGAGAACTCCAAGTATGTGACGCCGGACAGAACCAGCAGTGACGGCCAAAGTCGTCGTCACAAAAGGAACAGAGTGGAGAGGATGAGGATGGCGGCAGGAGCTTCACCTACTCCGGCAGCAGCGGCCCAGAGGCCTCTGTGTCGGAAGGTGGACATGTGGGTGGACTTTGAACACATCGGCTGGGACGAGTGGATTGTGCACCCGAAGCGCTACAATGCATTTCGCTGTGAGGGAGAGTGTCCGACACCACTGGATGAGTCCTTCAACCCTACCAACCACGCATACATGCAGGTGAGATGGCAACTTGATTTTTACTTCCTCATTTAACTCTTTAGGATCTTACATCATATTTGTTTGTATAGTCGCTGGTTTACTGTCATCACGCTGGTAGTAGCTCAGTCTGGGACTTGGCTTGGAAATGGCCAGTTCCAGTCCAGCGGGGCCGTAGGACTGATAGCTGGAGAGGTGTGAGTTCACCTCCTGGGGACTGTTGATTTGCCCTTGAGCAAGGCATTGAACCCCCAAAGCGCTCTCAAAGTGCATGTCTAAGGGTCCTGTGTGTGTGTGTGTTTACATAATAATAAATACATGTATATTATCAGTGTACATGTTTGTATTTCAGGCCTGTGTGTGTGTGTAAACAACTGAGGGGAAATATCTAAATCCCTCAGGTGTTTATTAAATAATGTTCTTCTTTTTATTCATGTGAACTCCTCATATTTTTCAGAGCCTCTTGCAACATCACCATCCAGAGAGAGTGTCCTGCCCGTCCTGTGTGCCAACGCGCCTCAGCCCGCTCTCCATGCTGTACTACGAGAGCGATGACTTGGCCCTGCGGCATCACGAGGACATGATTGTTGAAGAGTGCGGATGTCACTGAATCACGGAATGATGTCATCTTGAACTTCAGTTCAACTGATTGTCAACTGTCTTCTCTGTCTTACAACAAATAATAGGATGTGTCTGTTAAGTTTAAATGACAATATATATTTCATCCATACTGGGTGGTACACAATAGTCTATACCTTTTAGTATGAAAGCCCTGTTTTGCAAATGTTTTATGTTATATCTATTTATACATTCTAATGTATATTTGTTCATAAATTATCAAAGCATATATTAAAACATTTTATTTTGGCATGTTAGTGATGTTTCAGGTTTTTTGGGATGCTCCACTATTGAATCTGAGAAGTTTGAATATAGTTTTTTAATATTGGGTACTACTTTTCTATTGAATTTATGAGTCCTAAAAATATATTAACTCAAATTTCACAGCTTAGATTAAATTGATCACAGGACATTTTAAAGAGGCTTGCACATCAATTTAGATGCTTTTAAAAATAAAATATATCAGTGCTATTGAAGTATTGAGTTGCTTATAACATGTTAGTCTTTACGACCATTATTAGCTTGTATGTATGACTTTATGATTTTCCATGTTACAACAAATGTATACAGGATGGGCAACTTTAAGTCAGCTTTTATCTGGATTTGATTTGTAGTTATTTCTAATGAATGTCTTGGCAGAAGCAGCTATTGTATTAAATGAAAAACATACAAGAAGCACTTCTCAGAGGCTCAACCTATTTGTAGATAGGTCCACATCGTAATCCCACTTGTCCTCTTTGACTTGTGACCAGTTAACATTTGAGTGTATTTGCCTTCTTCACCTCCAATCCACATCTTTGGGCCCTTTACGGCGCACACATCATCAGAGGTCATTAGTGTCCTTTCTGGCCAGGCTTCTTTTGTTGATTGTGATCAAACAGGCAGGCCGAGTGTAACAACACAGAAGTATTCTGACGGATGGGCCAATGGGGGAGAGAAAAGCAGTGGCACTTGTTTATTCTGGGGAGGGGGCAGGAGGTGCCAGGAAGCAGAGGTGACAAGGGGAGATGTAGACCCCAAACAAACAGAGCCATGAGGGAATGGAGAGAGTCCACGTCTGGATGGTGAAGCTACTGTGGAGGAAGGACAGGGTGGACTGGAACTGATCCACTGAAACCGTTCAATCCACACTTCCACCCAAACGAGACCAGACAAGACCAGTTCTCTCACAGCTTTCAGTTTAATTCACCCAATGTCCTTCAGTGGTCTGGCCAGTGATGATGCCTGAGAGCTACGGGCTTACACTATCAACAATGGCATGCTCACTGAAACAACTGTACAGTATCACTCTATTATTAATGCTTGAGTTATACAATAACCATATTCAGTTCAAGCCCATTTGTAATAATGAAGCTGATGTGTTTCTCTGGACACTTGAGAGCTTGACGTCATCACCTCCAAATCATGTGTCAGTTTTCACAAGTCTACTCCATCCTGAACAAACCTTTCGCTCCAAAGCACCTTGGTGGTCAGGCAATTGCGCTCTTACTTTACCGAGAATGATTACAAATGAAAACTGATGTATTGGCCGTGCCAAAAAGTGAAGCAACGAGGTGCTTCATTTTTGGAATGTGGAATGGAAAGGTTGCATGATGACATGACCCCATCCAGCTGTCAGGAAGGAGGGAGTGTCTCCCGGCTATGTACAGTTGTATATTGACCTCTCTTTATACACCCCACTGACTGAGGTTATCAGTTGCCAGTGAGCTCCTTGAGGAATTCCTCTGATATGACTCGAGTCAGAGGAGCACAAGAAGCACTAAAGTTTGTGAAGCAACATGATGAAGATTTATAATTTTCCAAATGTGCATTTGCTTTTTTAATAAGGAAATAACTTATTTTGGTCATTAAATCTATTTTTTTCATTACATATCGCAAAATAACCAGCGGCTTTTATGGCTCTGAAGAGAAATTGAGTGTGTATTCACACCAGTGAGCCGATGAATATATTATCCCAAAAATACAAAATATATACATAAAAATACTATTCACTGACATGACAGAACAAGATATCAAACATGACAAAAAAAGTGTTTGATTTAATTGCGTTTGCTTTAATGCTTTGTCACCCTACAAACGGTGTGAAAAAATCTGTTTAAAAAATGTCATCAAGAAAATTATGTTTTCCATTCTCTTACGAGTTCTTCAGGTAAATAACTCATTTTTGAGAGCATGGTAAACAAATTATACAGTATCTTGAACATTTCAAGACAACAGCAGAAGAAAGGTGTCAGGAAATGTGTTGACAAAAGCACATCAAGGGAAAAACCCTTGTGGAATGGTTATACATGCAGCCAATTACAATTATTCCTCTTCCCTGTTGATCTTTATTTTCATTAACTTATCCCAGTTCTTATGGATGAGGTTTCGTTGGTTTTTACTTCTTAGTGTTGATTTTAAATGTACAGCCACTATAGGAAGGCACACTGTGTCACACGTAAATCAGCTTTCAGCCTTGAGGCAGACAGAAAAAAAAACCATTACAGATTTTATCTGCAAGCAATTGAGATTAATAAAGACCGATTTTAAAACACTAAGACACTGGAGATAATGAAGGCGACCCTTGGTCATCATGGAATGGATGATGGGAAATAAGAAGGGGTTCCTGAGCCTCTCTTCACAGCATCGTGTTGGTCTGACATCTTGATCCTCGCTCCAGCACCACCTAGATGTCCATTTCAAACTGGGAGTCATCACCTGGACAACAACAAAAAAAGACAACATTTGAAAAAGTGACCAATGTTTAGTCATGACCCAGACCAACTTCTCGTGTCAGTAACCGTCAATCCATTTAAGAATTAAAAACCCACAAAGAAATAAGGAAACATTTCAGGCCGTAGCTGGATTCCAGACCTCTGAAACACCGCCCATGTCTTAAATTACTTTCATTAAATTAGATCTGCTGACGTGCTCAATGAGAAGCAACTGATCCGATCCGAGGTTGGTCGGCGGAGTTGAGAATATAGAAGTCTTCTTGGAAGGTAGAGACATTTGCCAAGGTTAATAAGTGTAGATGAGATGTATGCAGCCGTTCAGGTTGCTGCCAGCCGACTTAAAGAAAGCAAATGTTCCATGCAACCTCAGCTTCTGTATCAAATGAAAACTATGTTGACAGGTTGGATACACACCAAGCTATAGATTGGTTATAGCAAAAATACACTAAACAGAAATCAACCACAAGGGACACAGTATCAGGATGAGCAATACAGTGGAATGAAATGCTGCAAATTACATCATCGTATCTTGTGTTCAACCCTCAAGCCATCACCCATGACAGATATAAAGGCCGCTGTGTGAGATATTGATACATGTGACATAACTGAGGTAGAGGATCTATTAGTGCTGTAGCTTTCAATGGCTGCATGAATATGCATTTGAATATATAGCTCTGAATCCTTCCCTCCAAAATGCAGGGGCTTCCCTGTGATGTGTGAACAAACCAGTGGTGCTGCTATCAGGTGCTGTGATGTTGCTGTTCGGTAGTTCTCTATTAGGGGCCTTCTCATCGGTGTCCTTGGAGGGAGGGCTGGTCACCCCTGGAATTTTGGGCAGACCGCGCGGAGGAGTCTTGGCCACCGGAGAGCTGCGACACCCCAGCAGGAACTTTCGGTCGTAGATGATCCTGGTGCCTTTAGCGTGAAGGGGATGGAAAAGAGAATGATGACTATCGGACATGAAGCGCTGACTCAGTTCAGCCAGAGTACTTAGCTCACACATGCATTAGTGGCTCATCCATCCATCATATAAATGTAGGTGTGTGCATCACATTTCACCTTGACACTTCTCATCATTGCTCTGCTGATATGCCAACGTTGCAACAGCTATATTGCTTAAATTTAATAGTCCTGTGTATGTTTATTTCCATTAAATCTAACCGTATAACCACCTATAAATCTGACTGAAGACAAGTGTAAGTACTACCAGTTTATACTGGACACTAAAATCTGACAAGTATAACAAAGGAATTTGAAAACAGGGACATATGTATTCTTTAATATCTACCCATATATTGTACGAACAACATGTATAATGCATTTCCAGTACTAGCACTGGTAAAAGGTGATCTGAAATGCATCCCAAAATCGACAAAGCTTCAATTGGATGAATTGTGTGGACTTGCTGGGTTTGTACACCAGTTGTGCCTTCACACATAACATAAGCACATAACCTCACGGTTCAGATTATTGTTGTCCATCACGATTTGATGCACAAAAAGACATAAATATGAAACGTCAGACTGAACGCGGACCACGGGCTCACAGTGGAAAGGACCAATCACAGCGTCGGTTGTCGGTGACGTATGAGCACCACACGCGTCACTAGCAGCAGAGGACAGATGGGTCTCGCTAACGGTCAAAGATCAGCTGACAAAACCCACGAACACCACCGCACGTCTCATTTAACGACGCCGTGTGCATATCTCCCTCCTGCCGAGGACCACAACAACCGTGTTCCTCCGCCGGGTTTGACTCCCCCGTGTCTCCTTCAGCTAGCTAGCGTTAGCTGCAGCTAGCAGCTGGTCCTGCACCGCGTCATTTGACAGCAACCGACCTCGTGGAGTTGACACGAGCGTTTCCTGCACTCACTGACACTACAGCCGTTTAGTTAAAGTTCAAAGCATTTATGGCGGCGGGTGTCTTCGGCACACAAAGGTCGATATAAGTGTAAATAACGACAGTACGCACCACCCGGGGTCGTGCTGAACAGGGTGCCTCCGGGGGTCGTGGAGTAGTCCAGGGGCATGTGCGCCGCGTCGTTGATGGTCACCCTCCTGGTGGACGGGATGGCCTTGGCAGTGGTCTTCTGGCAGTCCGTGGACATCTTGTACTAAACTGTATTACACTAAAACTGGCTGACTAAATAGTATGAAACGCGTAAAAAAGGTTGGTTTTACAAAACAACAAAGCCACACAGCGCCTGCTCGGCTAGACGGAATGCCTCCTCTCGGTTAATAAAAATAAATACCTATTTTTCACAAGTGCAAATGATGAAATGTAGTAAGTCAATTCGTCACATTACACCATGCAGTCTTGCACACAACGTGTCCAGGTTCCGTCTTTAAAAAGGACCGCAGCGCGTTTCTCTGCTTCCTCTCAGCCTGTTAATGCACACAACAACACGCAGACAGGCTGCAGAGGAACACCCGACTCGAGGGGGACAAAGTACACGTATTGCGTCCCCTACTGGCATGCAATGTCTGTACAACTCTTATTGTTATAGCAAAATAGCTCCACGTCGTCATATACACTATGATCTGAATTATGCAAAAGGTTCAATTTAATTTCTTCTGATCTTGCTAGATGAACTACTACCAGCTTAATTATAACCTGTGGCACTCACAAGCAATAGCTTGCAGGTCTGAATGGATTCAATTGATATAACATTTTATATTTGGGATTTTTTTTTTTTTTTTACATTCAAACAGGGTCTAGCCACTAGTGTACTTATTGTCTATTTATATGTTTGCGTTTGCAGAATTTCCAAGAGACCATTGTGGTAAAACATTCAGTACTTTAGTGAAAGTCTAATAAGGTGTAAACATTTCCATAACAGCAGTGTAGACAGGACGAGGCCCGAGGCATTCAGCATGTTTATAATACTTGGTTTGTTCGAAACTATGGAAGGATCATCAGCAGTTGAGTGCATGTAACTCACGTGCAAGTGTCTCACACAAAAGTATACACACAAAGACATTTCATTTCTTTATTAATTTTGTAAATGTTGAGCTGGTGTACAGAGTAAATTGTCAATAGATGTCCTCATATTTGATTGGATTAAAAGGCTTTTACATGTATATTTTAAATTCATGTTTGACTCCATAACAATAAAAAAAAGCAAATAAAACAGGTTAAAATACCCACAAGACCCCTATTTTATCCCAAGGTTGCAGGCATTACCCAGAACTCAACAGTCTCTTGGTAGCTACAGCTGTATGATGCTAAAAGTACATCCATAACATAACTAGAATCCCAGTTGACAAGTAAGGGTGCATAGCATTCTAAGTAAATATATATATTTTTCTTATATTTTATATTTCATATATATATATATATATATATATATATATATATATATATATATATATATATATATATAGCCTTTTACGTTAAAAACATTTTCTGTGCATGTGTGCAGTTGCATTCCTTAGTATTGAGTAATATGCTATTGCGTTAATATTGTCTTCAATCCATTCTAATGGAATATACATGTGTTCTCTAGTTTTTGCAACAGTTAATATATTTTTGCATGAACTTGGTGCATGGCATCATCTCAGTGGTCCCACAGTGCAGAGCTTTCCATTGTTCATATGTGTGATGTATCCACTCCTCCTCAGCTTGCACTTAGTTGGACTCCTCCTTTCAAACCGTGTTCAAACTGTCACCACGTGGAAGCCTTCAAATTGGCTCAGTCTAATATTTGGTAGAGGGGGCAGAAATCGATTAGGGTTGTTTTGAGGAAAAATGCTTGTCATCTTGAAAGCCCAGCCGTCGGAGTTACTAAGCCTCCCCACAATAATTCCTTCCAACTTCAAAGTGCTCCTTCTTCCTGTCTTTTCAGCAGACTGCACCGTCGTCCCAACCCCGACATCAGCAGTGATTTATAAGCGGCCCCTGCTTCAGAAACCAACCCAAGCATACCATCATTACGACCGTTTAGAGAGCAATCCGTATGCTAAGACATAAGGGGTAGTAGTACACAATTACGCCGCTGTCTAATCTGTTTTTGACATCCAACTTTGTGTGGTTATTAAAAATATAATTAAGTAGAAATAATATCTGAAAAACCCATTGGTGGCGTCTCTCTTTAAATGTCTCCACTTGATTTCTATTCATGTTTGTCATGAGTGTTGATGATCAACAGCAGATAACAAGTTGATACAACAGAGGGAACGCCCTCTCATCTATTAAAGTACAGAGCCAAGACAGATGACTACTTTAGAACAAGACCAAGACTTTACATTCATCATCTTTGGCTGTGAAGCCATCCTAAAACAAACACATATTGATGGGTGATTATTGCGTTATTGTGATTGACATATTTTTTCATAATAAAGCATTCAACGTCTAACATAATGTTTGAAATAAATGCATGGCGATAATTGAGATTGTGTGAGATGGCACACTTATTGAGTTAAATCAACTTAAAACAATATTTTAATTAGAGTTAGAATCTGAGCTTTGTCCATTTGCACTTACTGTGATATTATCACAATGTTGACATGTCCCAATAACCAGGACACACACACGCACACGCACACTCACACACACACACACACACACACACACACACACACACACACACACACACACTCTCTCTCTCTCACTCAGTAGGATTTCTTTCATGATGCATATGAATGAACCTAGAATAAACACACCTACATTCCACTTGCAGACACTTTGCAGATGGGAAGGCTGGTATGAGGGCATACCACAATTTGCCCAATCTTGGTGTAAAGGCAGTGTTGAAATGTGGGATACTAATGTATTGACATCATTTCTGAGTGGAGTGAACAGTAGCTTAAATGTAGCTTAAAGCAAAAGCTTAAAAAACAGATTGAAAGCCTGAGCTGAGGAAGAATATGAACTATGGTTCTAAAATCCCCTCTCTTTCTCTCTCTGTCTCTCTCTCTTTCACAAGCACATTCACACAAACAATCCTTTCCTTTTGTAAGCAATTATTGCTTCTTCTGATGTACAGTTAAGACAGTAAATCATGACAAATAAAGACAAAACACTAAAGAAAGGAGTGAAACAAGATACAGGCTTCAGGAAGGGCCAGGCTCACAGTTGCAGGTCAGTATTACAGTTTCTCATCACAGTGATCGGTGACTGACTGTCTTTGCTACACTCCAAACAATTGCCAAGGAGACAAACATCAACGCTCAACACTCCCTCGACCCTCGGCACAACACTTTCCTTTCTCCAGCTGACTCTTCATCTTTTTCAGACCAGTGCTACATTATTTCCAGCATTTCAGTTACTGCACTCTCATCAAGTGACATCTTCTGGTGGTGGTGAGACGATCTAGAACTGCACCTTATGTGGGGTGGTGTCATATACTGCACTATGAGGTCAAACAGACACTGCTACGAGCTGATGGTGAGATCCTGCCCCCTGCTGGAGGTGGACAGGACTGCTACATCTACTCTGAGAGGCTGACTGGAGGGGTGGGGAGGGGGTGAGAAGCAGGAGGTAGGGCGATAAGGGCAAGATTGAAGGTGAGGGTATTGAGTTTTTGGCTCAGATAGACATCTGATTAACAGAAACCTCACAAGGATATATACGGCACACTGGGGAAAGAAAAGGCGGAGGAGTGGGATGGTAGAGTAGGTTAATCTCTCATGATCATCATGTATCTCTTTGTTACCCTCTCCACAAGGCAAACCAGTCTGGGGGAAGGTCAGGGAGGCAGGTTCACTGCAGAAACCTCCCTCCCAAAGCTCAAATACCCACAGTACAGTAAACGACTTAGACTATGCCTTCCCTCTACAGTTTGACATGGCGAAAGCAAAGGCGGGAAGCACATGAGAAGCACAAAGAAACAAACAACATGACACACAAAAATGCGACATTTAAAAACAGGCAGAGCGACACAACAATTGCATGTTCTACCCACAAAGATCTCAAGATATATAGAATAATATATAGGTTCAGACCGAACCAACCAAACAAGAAAAACAAGAGGGGGTTTTGTATGTACCTGAAACAGCAGCATCAGTGGCATGGCATAGGGATCTTATAACAACACACGTAACACACAGTCACGTAGAGCATACGATATTATGTACAACACTGATATCCTTGGGTGATAATTGTAGCTTGACCGAACTTTGAGAGCACTGGGACAGGTTTAAAACTAGTTTGTGATGCTCTTAGCTGGAAGAGTGTGGCAGAGAGGAGGGAGAGTAACCTGTTGCCTAAAGATGATGTAATTGTCAGTATTTTAGTCTCCCATTTTTCTTAATTGATGAACTTTTCCCCATTGGTTTGGAAAACGGGCCAGTATTTACATTGCATGCCTGTCCCACAGTGTGTCCACCCCATCCCTCCCCACCCTTATATTCCCTCAGTTTTCATAGTTAAAGACAGGCCATGCGGCAGCAGTCACTCATGCTGATACACATAACAGGAAGCACGTTTTGGTTGCTAGTTTTTTGTTTGTTTGTGTTTTAGTTTTATATGAAATCATGCTTCTAGCGTAGTAGTAGTAGATATTCTTTTTTCCACGGTTTCTTAAAAAAAAAAAAGGTAATAAAAACTACAAGTAAATCCGTATCCTTCTCTTCCGGTGCGTGCTGATAGTAGGCATAGCCTCTATGGTTGTCATGGCGTTGCCGTTCATTTATGTCTGTCTGCCTGTGTTCTTCCTCCTGTCAGCTGCTGCTGGTCATGTGTCCACGTAGGATGTTTTCGGTGAAGGGGTTGAATCCTGTGGAGAACTCTGCGGAGAGACGGAAACATGCTGATTTAGCCACGACTCATCAGCAATCTACAGAGCAGGTGACATGCAAGCGGCAGTAAGTCAATGCAAATATGATCATTTGCCATCTTTCCCTACAATTAAAGCTCATATATCACCTAAATCCCTCTGATCAGTCTTTGCAACACTAAAACAGCGAGTTAATTCTGCAGAAGCATTCAAGCAAAAATGGTTGGCAAAAGTGGTTTAAAATTCAGGAGTGAGTCGCTTGGAATATCAGGAATCTCAGGAATGTCATGGCCTTTACGTTAGAAAGGGCAGGTCACACATGCACACACGCATACACCCACACACACCGCAGTGGCTCCAGATAGCAATACCCAGGACAACTGGCCTTACAGCTTTGACCTTGAGAGCCGTCACTTTACAATATCTTTTTTAGTTGGTTGTTTTGAGTGCACACTGTGCCAACCCTTTTTCCAGCTAGTCACAACATGCATGAATAAATAAATTGACCTGACTCAATTTAAAGCAACACAATAATGATCGATTTGCATTAAACTAGCGTTGTCCATCAGTATGGCATTATATTTAGTGCACAGAAACAATCTTTTTGTAAGTACATCATTTACATATTGTAGAAAAATTGATATTACGCAAAGATTGATTTAATTTAAGAAAAAAAAATGTATTCGGTGCCCAATGCATTTAGTTGCATGTTTGCAATTATTCACAAATATAACTCCATACATCTGAAGTTAACATGGCAAAGCATTTTGCAGAAGGCGAGCAATTTCTATTGTTCAGATTGTAACACTGGAAGAAATAGATATGTGAAAATAAATTGATTGGTATCACCTCTGCATTAATGCTGACTGAAACTCTGACACACTTAAAACATTATTGTCATTGAATGTAACCCATTTTTGTAAGACTTTTATTGAATTGTTTTACTGAATGACATCATTCTTATAATTTGTTAAACTGAAGTTTCTTTTTTTCTGTGCCAGCATCACATTGCATGTCATTAGTATTGAATTAAAGGTACATTCAGATGCATTTAATCCAGAGACACTGGATTAAATGGTCTAGCCCACAGGTCAGACGAGGCGCTGTGGGTCAGTCCCGTACCTGCAGGGACGCAGCACTCAGTCTGCCTCACTGCTTAACTCTCCGCAGACTGGCACATTTCACTATCTGAGCACCTTTCTTCACATCCACAGTATCGGGCTACATCAGGGGGGAAGGGGTTGGCAGCAGAACAGGTGCGAGGATTGAGAAGAGGTGGGAAAACAGGAGCCGAACAAGAGGTTGAGGGAACATTAGTAAGGGAGAGTGAAATAAAAGGTAGATGGGGATGGAAGAAAAAGATGAGGAATGGAAACAGAAATGGATCAACAGGGGAAGGAAATAGTGCCACGAAGAAAGAAAGGACAGAAAAACAGGGAAAACAACAGATATGAGATGAAATGTGAGAAAAAAAAATAAGTGAAGGAAGAGGAAATGGGGGGAGGGGAGGGGGAGAAAGAAAGTATGCATAAACAGTTACGCAAAGACAGAAAAGATGGATGGCAGTTGAAAAGACAGTTGAAGATAAGAGGGCATCAGAAGCATTGACAGTCTTTGGGATTCAGAGTACACCGAGGTCAAATAATATTTGCAAATATATTTTGGATTTCTTGATATTCAGATGGATGGGATTTGACCACATAAGACAATACACAAACGTAAACCCTAATATTCTGAAATGTCTCAACATATTGAACCTCAACCCTCTGCTACGTCCTGCTGTTACAGTAAACAAAAGGTAAAAGATAGTAAATATTATTTGACCCAGCTCTGAGTCAGAGTCTTGCAGGTTTGAGTGATACAGAACACAGTCTTAGTTGAATGACTATCAACTTTAATGAAGACAGAAAAGACAAGAGTCAGCCCTTCAGATAACTGATGGGGACAGAATGGAAATATAGCCACACACAAGGAGCCACAATCAATTCATTCAGTCAGTAATATGCAAGAAACAAACGATGATAAGTGTAGGTGCGGCTTAGTGATGACTCAAATTACTAGACTCTGAATAGGCCGATGAACTGTGAGCAATAACATCACCAGAGCAAAGTGGACTCATTCGTCCCTCTTACATGCAGAATATTGGAGATCAATGTAACAGAAGGTCGTTAGCAATCAACCAATTAACCAATAAAACGTTGCACTCAGTCTTCACTTGTGACTTAGGACTGACACAATAAAACAGGGCTATTGCTTCTAAGATAATGAGGGCACACTCATCCGGTCGTACTGAAGCTGCTGCAGGTTTAGCTACTCAAGGACTGCAGGGAAAAACCACGATGAGAGGACACGTTCAAGCTCACTGCAGCATAGAGTCTCCTGTTGACTATAAACTAGCTGCTACGTGGACTTTATTCAAACAGGCCCTGATCAGATGGTCAGCTGTCTGCAGATCAGAAGCCCACCTTGCTGCTGTCCCGGCCCAGGATGGCGTAGCTCATGAACTGCTCAGCGTCAACCTCCAGCTCGTTGGCATCCTGCAGGGAACCCTCCAGGCTCACCTCCTGAACACCCTCCTCACCTGAACCCTTCCCTCTGCGCACAACCTTACGCACAATCTATTACGTACACACATGTACAAAGGAGGGTGGGAGAGAGTAATGGATGGAGGCAGAAAGTGGGAATAAGGCAGTGAAAAGACAGAGTTGGTGAAATCTAAAATAATATAAATAAAATATACTTTTTGGGGATATTCAGTGTATCCTTAGCGTAATGTCTTATGTTAATAACTTCAGAATGATTATTAGTGTAGTAATTATTCTGTGTAAAGATGCAAGATCAGTATTACAACACGGTCATAAGTGAAAACAATCACTGTACCCCAGTTTAAGAATAACGTTTAAAAACAGTTTACAGTGGCTGACCTTTTTTGTGACGATGTTTCCATGTTCATCAGTAAACTGTTCCTCGCTTACATGCTCCCCAGGAAGATCTTCAACTTCATCGCCCTGTGGACAGAAAACAAGATAAGATCCCCTAAAGTTAAACAAGTTAAGCAAACTCAAGAGTAAATGATGGCCCTGATGCATGTTCAAAGAGCTGTCACTGCAGTGTAATTACTTGCACGCCATAAACACGTCCACTTATTGGAAAGACAGAGAAGCAGATGAACATGTGTGAGGGGGTTACAGTGTTGTTTGCGGAAGTATATATGAATCCAACAGTTGGGAACTTACGAGTTCCTTAGCGACATTTATAATTACAGGTGATGAAGGCCATGACAATGCTGTTATAGCCCCTAATAATTTGCAACGTGAGCTATTTATAAGCCGGAGAAGTGAGGACAAGGGCCAGTCCAGCCTGTGTAGACCTGAATAAAACTTGTCAACACACGTGCTATTGAGTCTTAAGCCTTATGGACTCATTTTTAATAGAACTGGAGTCCAACTTGTTGAGCCCAAGACAATCTATTTACAACCATATATATCAGCAGGAGAGAAATGTAGCCACATTTGCAGAGCAATTTGAAGGTAAATCTAACTAAATCAAATTATTGTAATATGAATACATTTTAACTGTATTTATTCAAATATGTGTTTGTCATTGTCATACACATTGTCACACAACCATGACAGATCATTTACCAACACAAACCTCTCCACTATCCCTCCAAACATATTGCTTCCTTCACCCTTTAACCAAACAGTATTCTCTCCGTCTCTTTCCTGCCTGTTAACCCCGTCTTCAAATGTCTGCTCGACTGTCCTCCGTCCCTCTGCCTATACCTTCAGGATGACTCTGCGGCGGACCACCCTGGTGGTGACGTTCTCCTCTTCATCAGCCACTCCTTCGACCTCACCGAGTTCGCGATCCAGCTGAACGTGTATGTAGGTGAGCACGGACCGCACGGAGCCGCTCGCTATGTGGAGGACATTCTGACAGCTGATGACCAGGAAAGCCAGCAGCACGAAGCTGAAGAGGAGTTCTGTCACCAGGGCCCACATCACCCCAGCAAATCAACACAGCACCACACGACAATATACTCCCTCGGCCTTCAGTGGTTCCTGTTTCCAATGCAGCGCGCGTCTCTCAGCTGACGGAAAAAAAGGCAACAGCTGCACCCTGCGGCCTTCTGTCACTGGTTCAGTTGCTGTTTGTTTCTTTGTCTTTCAGTTCATGTCCGGCCTCCTTTAGCCGGGGCAGTGGGCCCTTTCCTCAGGTCTCTATTCCTTCTCCTTCTCACTGACAGCTCAAGTCACCCTCTCAATGACATCAATTCCAAGCAAAAGCAACCTTGGGAGGCTTCTATTCCCACCTCTCTCTCTCACCTCTCTCTCTCTTTCTGACCATGTGATCTGTGGACTTTAAATACCAGTCTGACTCTGTGGTAAGACCACTAAGAATCCTGTCCCCTGACTTTCTTCAATGATTTTAAATACAAACTGTTTTCACATTCACACAACCTAGTAGAAACCTTCCATCTCTATGAAGTCACAATCATGCAGCACTGCAACACACCGCAACCGAATGCTATAAGCTAAAGTGTGACTGAGCCAAACTTTGTGAACCACATACAAACAAATCAAGCTCAAAAAGACCCTGAAAGCAACGGTATATTTCTGCTCCCTTACAGTTTTATGGCTGAGATTGTCCTTTCCAGTGCGATGTAGTGGTGTGGTGCCAGAAATTGAATACGTAGAAAGGATTGGGGTGGGGGGTCAAGTAACATGAGCGGGACAGTGAGAATGCTTGCTATATCTGGCCGGACTCTTTGTGCCCATCTTGGGCCCTAGACTCTGTGTGTGTGTGTGTGTGTGTGTGTGTGTGTGTGTGTGTTTGTGTGTGTGAATGTTTGCTGCATGTTTCTAGGATCTAACATGAATAATCACAACAGTTAAAGCCTACGCAACATGTTTCACTTATACAAAGTGTAATATTTGTACAACTGATTCCTGTCATAAAGGACAAAAATTCCTCTTATTTTGCATGGGAGGAGCAACACACTCACCTGGCCCTTCAGACGCACGTCGTCCCAGGCCCTCAGGTCTGGTACCCTGTGCGGGAAGCCCAAACCCTTCTCAAATGGCTGGGTTCCTCTGAAGTGCCCCCGTAAGATCTCTGAGTGCCCCATGTCCCTCACAGGCTGAAGCAGGGCCTCCTGGGACACGCGGGACTGGTCTACATCCACAGCGTTACATACGGATGATATCATGGTGTCCAAGGCCTGCCTGGGTTTAGGCTGACTGCCCACCCAGGCCTGTGTAGGGTCAGTAGCAGGGATCCACCCTGGGCCTGTCTGCTCCTGCAGGTAGGAAAGGAAAGAGCCTCCACCCCCTCCGTTTCCACCTTTACCTGACCTGGAAGAAGAGAACAGATCAAAACGGAGGTGGTACACGTATTGTACATGCTTACTCCAAGGAAAGTAAAACAACTCATCATTCCCCTTAGGGGTCACTTCCATCCTAAGAAACACTACTCCAGTTCACCAGTGACATCCACTGACATGCAATAAAGATTAAGGAGATGTTAGAACAAATCTATTGTTTTGTTGCTGTGATTGCGACTTTGTCACCTGAGGGGAAGAAGACAGAGGTCTGGCTCACCTGTCTCCATTCCGGTCTGCAACACAGCTCAGACCAGGTGACTCACTCAGCCGAGCATACACCCTTTGCTGTCCTGCAACAAGAGAAAGCCCTTCCTCTGAGCCCGTCCCTCCTCCTCCTCTTCCTCTTCCTCCAGCTCCATCTCTACCAGTCGTACTGGCGACTGCTGATACCTCCGAACTTGCACATGACCCCTGACAATTGTTCAGCCCGTTAAGATTGATCCCAGCGATGGTGCCTCCAAGCGAGGCTGGCGTGGCGGTGCTGAGTGAGTCAACGCCCATCTCTGAATCGTCTTCG
This sequence comes from Cyclopterus lumpus, assembly GCF_009769545.1. Lineage (NCBI taxonomy): Eukaryota > Metazoa > Chordata > Actinopteri > Perciformes > Cyclopteridae > Cyclopterus > Cyclopterus lumpus. The sequence continues at coordinate 17,825,086 of NC_046974.1, read as the reverse complement.
GGAAGCTCAATGGAGCCAGTCAGCACCCCACCCCCTCCGCTGGCTGCGCTGGCCTGACTAGCCGGCCGACCTAGACTTCCATATGGCAGTCCCAGAAGACCTTCTGAATCGTCAGCATTGCTGCACTCAAGCGAGGAGTCCTCCACAGGTACCAGGGATGGACTGTTGCCTGAGGGCCACACCTGCACATCAGACATCTCCATGAGGGTGTCTTCTTCTGTGGTGGCAATGGGTGCACAGTCCAGACTGGAGACTTCCTGCCAATAAGGCTCAGCGCCCAGCGGGGAGGGCAGGCTGTACTGCATGGAGGCCGGTGAGAGAAGCTCTTCCTGCGCGAGCCCATAACCTGGAGCGAGACAGAGAGAGGCACACTGACACCCGGCCCCCCGCCTCACTCCCCGCCTCACCCCCACAGCACCGGGACCCAGGGAGGGGGTAAGTGCCCCTGCCCAGGAGCTGGGCATCTAGGGGGAGGAGGGGAGTAGAGGAGGCTGAAGGGACAAATGGGGGAAAAGTGGGGAAGGAGAGAGGGGAGGACCAAGACAATAGGAGCTAGAATAAAGGTGCAAGGAGCTTAAGACAAGAGAGCAAGGGCAGCTTTAAGAAGAGGGTTTGTCAAGCTCGATCAGCGCTGACTGTAAGAGCAGCAGCGGCAGCAGCAGCAGACACAGCCGGACGGACTGAGAGACTGACACTTTGGTTTGGACTCAGCAGTGACTGATGCTGCTCTGCTGGCTGCCACCTGCAGGGAGACGGACAGGAATTACTGCCTCTGCCCCCCAACCTGGGGCCGGGACACACACCTGTCCAGCAGGGGGACACACTTTGTCACACATACACATGCCATAAACACACTCTCTCTCTCTCCGTCTAATACCATCACACGCAAACACTCACACTCAGATATGCATGCATTCAATCCCACTCAAAAAACAGGCAGGTTAATATTGTTGTCAGGCTGGATAGCATGCACGCAGGCAATCTCATTCTCTCCTCACACACAAGTGCGCACACACACACACACATCAGCTCATTGCACACAGCTGCTTGCTCTCTCATTGACACATATACTTATTATAATGCAGTCAATATAAGCTATATAAACATATAGTACTGCTGATATTTATGCAAACACATACACAGTAGACTTGGTGTTTCCTTCTGTTGTGAAAGTCACATGGTTGCTGTCTACAACATCGATTTAAATGAGTATTTTTATATAAATGAGTAAAACTGCACAATGTTAATGTGCTGTGGACTCAGGTCACTCCTTCAACTGTCTTGAAAACCCTTTGTAACAATATATTAGTGGAAAGGCAGACCTTGCATGATAGAGCACAATGTCATGGCAGCAGGAATGTTTTTTTAATTGAAATAATTACTTCATATTGCACAAAAAGAAACATTGCAAAGAATGCACTTTTACTGTACATATAATGTGCCTTGTATCCATCTTGATCATACAGAATTATTTACTCTATAAATAAACAACTACAATGGATATTGAGTGAGTGGTTTATGCAAAACCTCCAATGAATGGCAATGTGGGAAAAACAAAGTGTGAATGGCTCTATGACTGTCACTCTACAGCGTGTGTTAGCAGAAAGAACATTCTCCAGAGGATGAAATAGGAGATGTAATGCAGGGCAGGGCATACAGTATGTAGATAAGAGCAAGAAGAGGAGGCGGTTCACCTTCTGCATGAGAGAGAGAGAGAGAGAGACTGTGTCTGTGTGTGTGTGTGTGTGTGTGTGTGTGTGTGTGTGTGTGTGTATCCTGTATAGTGATGAGGAAGCTGTGCAGAGCTGCAGGATGTAACTTGATTCATGGTTGGCAGTGCTGCTGTTGAGTACTGCTGAGAGTGCAGGATATATTTGTGACACCAAGCGGCCAGAAGGACCTCTGGTCCTACTTTCTGCTGTTTCTCTCAGCTGCTGTCGGTTGTCTATATAAAATAGCAATCATAAATATATATATTTGCTTTGTCTTATGAAGTTAAAAGAGTCTGAAGAAGTATTTGATATCCATTGTTGATGAAATATCGTATTGTCCTACCGAGTTAAGAATTGATTATAAGTTTCAACTCCTCATTCCTGAACAACTGAAAATATGGGGTACGGTTCCTTTAGAATTTAGGGTCCCCATTCACAAATGCTTGATTGTTCTTTGACTTCACTTTAAATGCTGCTTTAAATCAGAGTACTATAAGCTGCAGCAAAAACATTTATAGCTTGAATAATAGCATTCAAATCTAATAACAACAAGGTCTTAATTGAACTGAAATCAACTTATTTCTTCAAAAAAGCCTATTCTTTATATAATGAAGAAGACAAAGTCTGTTTTGAAGTAACTAATTGCACACATTTCTCTTGCAAGTAAATGAGGTGCAGGTGTGATTTGTAAATATGGTGGAAGTCTGTGTGTTTATGAAATGTACAATAGCAAGACCTGAACTCACGCTTATTGTTTTATGAGTCAGTTATTTTGTGTCACCACACAAACTACACCATGACAGTTTTTTGTTTGCCATAAATGATATACTAAAAGTATGTATCAGCCCTCTCTCTTTGTGTTAAAGGATAAGGCTATGATGGTAAAAGAAAGAGAAAATAAAAACATAAAAGGAATGTGGAAGTGAAATATGAAGAATGATTGTCTGTACCCCGCTGATTGGAAGAGACACACATACAGAAAAACAAAGCAGCGAAGCTCACATAAAAATACACATAAAGGAAATATACTAATTTTGTCCATACTCTTAAACACTGATACACTGTTCAAATGTATATGGAGGACACAAAACACTTACAATATACAACTTAAAACACACATAAAGACGCTCACGCTAATACACTTATACATACATTAAACAATAAGAGGAATTACAATTAGGGGAGGGACAATATAAAATTGACCCTCGTACAACACTCACAAAGACATTAAAATATATATTTACATTAAATAAGCCATCAGATGGACACAGTCTACATAGAATCAGTGACATACAAAAGAACCACAACATTCATACATGAACAGAGCCGACGCAAGTCACAGTTCACAAAAAAAGGTTTGTGGCCTTTTTTACCCCCTTGGGACAGATCACAGAGGAGGAAGAGACAGACTGTAGGTCCATTCTCAGCATGCACGCCATGCAAGAACGCGTCTGTTGGTTAAGCAGCTTTAAGGGCCGATGCAGCGTTTGAGTCGTCATCTCCAACTAGCCAGTGCTACTCCTGCCCCTCATCCCAGTGTCTCCATGCAAACACAGGGGGAGATGAGCGATGATAGTCAGCCTCATGCAACATGCAGACAGGCAGGAGGGCAGGGAAAGAAGGGATGGGAAAAAGAGAAAAGAAGAGCAGCAAGAGAGGAAGAGGAATATAAAATAGGGTGATGGTCACAGACAGAAACAGCGAGAGAGAGAGAGAGCGAGGGTCACCTCCCCCCTCCCAGTGGGTGCTGAGAACATAGTCTGTGTGAGGGGTATCGGTCACAGAGCGGACACTTAAAAAGGTGGGGTTTTCAAGAGCACAAAAAAAAGAGAAAATGCACGACTAGTCGCAAAAAAAAAATAAAAAAGATAAAAGATAAAGATGTGGGTCAGAGGTCAACATGAAGTTGGCATGAGGTCAGAGTTCGGAGAGGAGTGAGAAGGAGGAAGAGTAGGACGGCTAGGCTGCAGATGACATGTCCAGAGAAACACAGAGAGAGGGACAGATTCACAGGGAATGAAAACAGGGCTCCCAAAAGGACATTCAACATTAGCCCTAAAGAGACTCAAACTACCCCCCATGCAGCCACAGGCAGAGAGAATTTAATTTTCCTCTTACAAATATCTAAAACAAGAAGTTCTATCTATCATTATCTACTGTATTTATATATTTCCTAACCTGGAAATGATCTGAGCCAACCTTGGAAATGTGCTGACCTACAATAGAGGTGCACTAGCACTATGAAGGAACACGCATAAGTAAAACTCTACAGACATTGTTCTGACCAAAAGAGGGGAAGACAGGTAAAGACAGGTAAAGACAGAGAGGGATAGAATGAAGCCTGCAGTATAACTGATTCCTCAACTCTATTCTGCCAACTTGTTCTGTTAAAGACTATTTCAATAATAATGATAATTAGTTTATGGAGGACTGAACCTGACTTAAAGGAGCAGTTCTACATGTTGGGATATACACTAATTTGCTTTTGTTGCAGAGGGTTAGATGAGAAGCAACTCTCATGTTTGTACAGTAAATATGAAGCTACTGCTAGCAGCCATTTAGCTTAGCTTAGCATAAAGACTGGAAACAGCTAGCCTGGCTCCATCCAAAGTTACAACAACCACATACCAGCACCTCTTAAGTACACACATTAACACAGTGGCTACTTGCCAGAAAACCATCTGACACTCCTGGACAGATACAGGCAAGCTGCTTCTGTGTTTCCAGTCTTAATGCTAAGCTAAGCTAACCAGCTGCTTGCAAGAGCAGTAGCTTCATATTTACTTTACAGACATGACAGTGGTATCGATCGTCTTCAGCAAAACAGCAATTTTGCATATTTCCGAAAATGTCGAACTAGATTTATAAATGAATCTGTGAAAAAAAATTAACTAATTGGAATTAATAAATAAATCTAATGCACAAGGAAATTGAAAAATAAATGTATGCATTTTTTCCTTCACTGTCTACCACACTTTATTTTAAAGCTGAGGCCTGATGGTTAGTTTCAATTCAACTGACCATTTTGTTTATTTAATAATTTTATTTACTGCCTAAAAAGTCAGTTCTGGTCCACCACTTGGTCACTGTGCCTTTAGAACGTATTTAATCTGGAAAGAAAACCATAACCCTTTGGAAACCCGTCGCTGTGATCATTGTGAGATTAGCAGAAGACACAATATTCAGGTATTCAAAGTGCCGCCACGTTTTTATGCAGAACGTCAAAGCAGGAACGGCCTTTGGGAGGCAGGTAGCCAGACAGATAGACAGACAAGACAGATATATGGTTATCAGATTCACTGCAGCTGTGATCTGAACATCTCCCTTTTCACCCTTTGGCCCTCATGGTCGTATCTCTATGCATCGTTACATCTCTGAGTATTGCTCCAGTTTTCACAGAGTAGGATCTGTCACCTGTCAGACTGACTCATCGTCTGCACTGGATGCAGAGAGGAGAAGCCAGTCCAGTAAGATGGGGAGCTCACCAGTCCAGAGGTGAAAATGGAGTCAATAAGATGTAGGGTATGCATGTGTGAAGGAAACCATGAGGAAAAGGAGGAAAAGACCGAGGACTGACAATAAGTAAGGAAGTCAGTTAAGCTAGGTTATACTTATAGTATGATCTACGAGGACTGATCATGTATGACGATATGTTGTTTTATAAACAAAATATCGCTCTAAATTTTTAATGCGCGGAAAACTCTTAATATAGTCAAATACTAACTAATCTAATTATTTGACATGAGTACACCAAATAAAAACAATGACAACAATAATAACTAATAAAATAATTCCTTTTAATGATGGGATACTTTACTCATATCTATGTGGAGTGTTTTTCTCAAAGGTTATTCAGTACTGGGAGGCTTGAAAACTCATTTAAATCATACTTTTTTGTATACTTCACTTTACTTCCCATTACATTGAATGAATACACAGAGAAATGAACGTATAACCAAGAGCACTACACAAGTTGTTGCACAGTAGGAGTGTCCTGAGTCCCTCTGCATGTTACCTGGGTATATCCTGCAAAAGTTTGACATTTGTGGCCGCTTTCATACACAACAGCATCACGCCGGAATAAACCATAAAGATATGGGAACAACAGAAATAATTCAGAGGGAAACACACCTCACTTTGCCTGCAGCAGACTTTACGGAGCTAGTAGGAATGTTTATTGTTAAGATGGCTCAGGGTCAAGACAAAAGGGACATGGGAAAGGGGCTGCATTGTGGGAGTTTGGGGAGGGAACTTACCATTGGTCATACCAGGGGAGAGGTTGTCTCTCTCTTGTCGACGGCGGGTGAAATCGCGGGAGCCTTGTCTGGCAGGCTGAGGCGGCTGAGGCGGCTGGCCCTCCAACATGTTGACTATGTCCATACGGTCAATACTTTTCAGAGCTGCGTACAAGCTCTCCACTGCAGAGAAGACGTGTGAAGGAGACACACAAGCAGACAAGAAAAAAGAGAAGGAGGGGATGGGGGTTCCCAAGACAAACAGCAAAACCATTACAACAACAATCTGACTTTAATTGGGTTGCAGAGACGTAAATAAAGACATGAGGGGAGGAGAGAAATCCACAGCAATCTCAGATCTCATATACTTACTCTTGGCCCTCTTGCCCTCGCGGGTGGCCCACAGGTTGAGCAGCGCAGAGCTCTGCTCCAGCAGCGAGTTAGGATTCTCCACACGGATCTTATTGATGTCATCCACGCTGAGCTGAAGCTCACGTGCCAACTCTGTGTAGAAATTGAGAAGGTGAAGATCACGGAACTGAAGGAAATATTCACATAATTTCACCTGTTTCATGCTATTATAGTGGACACAGTCTTGAAATGGCACTCTGCTTCACAGTTGCTCGGTCCCAAAGTGGCAGAACAGCTATGGCTCTTGGCAGGAAAACAGGAAATAATTAGTTTCATTGGCTGGTTGCCATGTTAGACCTTAATCAGCAGAGAGCTAAGCAAGCTTGTCTGACATAAGGTAAACATGGATGGTTTACAACAAATAAAAACAGATTCAGAATACTCTTGTTCACTCACCAGCCCAGCTCAGTCCCAACTGTTCTGCAATCACAGCCATCTTCAGCTCCGTCCTCTCCATGGCACTCATTGATGCTGCACAAACCAGAACAAAACTGATATTTAACATCTGGTCCTGTTACATTTAAGGCTTATCCCTGTATTGTAATGCTTATTGATTCTGTATATGGATCACAAGAAAGTAAGCAAATCCAATGCTTTACAAGTGGGAGAGTGAGAGCCTCATACCCAGAGCAGGTTCATTTAGGGCACTGTATCTTTCTCTTAAAGCCAGCGGGGTCAGAGTTCTTCTGCGGTCTTCACTCCCAACAGTCTGCCAGTGACAAGCAAACAACACTTAAGTCTGCCATATCAGGGTAAATGGCTATAGCTAAATACACTGTATGTGTCTTGGAGCTTCGAGGGCTATACCTTTATACATGGAGGCATGGTGATGTTGAGGTTACAGAGCACATGTTGGCTGTCCTCATATTTGGTGGACTTGCGCAGGAAAGACAGAAATCCAGTGTGGTCTTTACTACTGTCTCTCACCTTAAACACACGGACACAAGGACAGCAATGAAGACACATGCATATGTAGCGTGGAGACAGAGCTGCTGCAGTAACAAGTGTGTGACAAAGAACATACAACTAAAGGAACATCTGTAAGAGTAAAACCATACCTTAACAGAGACAGGAAGTCGGTTATCTCTGAAGGCCTGGAAGCTGAAGCAGCGAGGCTGCTGGGTGGCCTTCCTCACGGGGACCAGGTTCCCTGAACACTCTAGGTGAAGCGGCATTCCCTCCATCACCTGCAAGACAAGACACAGGCATTAGCCTACTCTACAGTAGAATGTTACTACGTCAGTGTGATGCACTGCCCTTGTCTCGAACTGACCTCTATGTCTCTGCTGCGAGCCACTTCTGTGAAATTCTCATGCTGTTCCAGGGTTTTATCCATCTTATCGTCAGTCATGCAGTAGCAGCGCAAGCGGCCCTCACGCAGCTCATTCATCTTTGCAAACACCACAAACTTGGCCATGTAGGGTACAGCTGACAGCTCTCTGTAGAGCAGGTTGGCAAAGGAGACGGCCTCAGCTGTACGAGGACAGTCTGCGAGCCAGAATCTGAGAGGGAAACCATGACATGTACTCACAGTATTGAACATAAATCAGTTGCTTGCTATAATATAATCATGTTACATGGTAACGACTTACAATACCCTTTATAGTATGATGGTGGATATCTACGTGTTGCCAAGTGAGCTTACCGTGCTGAAACATTGGTTGTGAAACTGGCAGAGTCTTTAGCATACACAAGCTTAGTGGTGCCAGTAATGTCTTCCCATTGGGCTGGGGCTGTGCCGCCTGGAAATAATACAAAATGAGAAAGGGTAAACTGGTTAATCTGGCTTGAGGAGAGATCATAAAGAAGTCTCACGGTGATAGAGTTTGTACAATATAAGAACGAATCCGTTTTACATCCAGCTACGGCACTGGCATCTTTCATCCTCGCCATAGAAAATACTGCTCCAGTCGACACAAACGCACACACACACTTACTCAAAACCCACACAACTCCCAGTAGCGGCATGCAGTACCTATGACAGAGCAAAGCAGACGCAGACTGGTAGTGTCGCCCTCCCCAGAGTCTCGGGGGCTGTCTCTCCAGGACGGAGGCAGAGGCATACGCAGGCCGATGGGCCGGTGAAACTTGCGCCGCCGAGGCTCCACAGTGACCACGGGGCTAAAGTTTGCCTGGTTACCCAGCAGCTTTGCAACCAGCTCATCTGGAACTGGCTGAGCCTGAGGTTGACAGTAAATGATGGAGAAAGAGAGAGGGTACATAACACGGACACAGGTGTGATGATATGGTAGAAAAAAAGGATAATTAGACAAATGAGAGAAACATATGAACAGGCAATGGAGATATGAAAAAGATTGCAGGATTGCAGGTAGAATGAGACAATGGAAGATGGATGATGGGGCATTGGATGAGGAAAAAAGGGTAAAAGAAAGGACAACCAAACAGGGAAAAATTAAAAGTGAAGAGAAAGGGAGAGAGAAGTCCATAGTGAATAAAATAGTTAATGGTTTAAATAACACATTTGAAAAGACAATTGCAGCACAACTTGGTAGGACTTAATAACTTTATTGTAAAATATAACAATGTGTGTTAACATGAAGCTTTTACAATCATTATTACAAAAAGAAAAAGGCACTGTGGTTTTTCACAAGGCCATTCATGACATGGTTACTACAGCAACATTTGAGGTAAATAGATATGTTCCTAAAAATATGTTAATAAAAAGTTATATCCATATCCTATTTTACGTACATTCAGTTACATTTACTACTTTCACCTTAGAGGTTACGGGATGTGTGGTAGCATGTTAGTTTACAAGACATATTTAGCTTATCATAAATTCATTCATGCGTCTGAAGAACAGCTGCTGAACCAAAACACGCAGCACAAGGTCCATTCATGTATCTACCTTTCATTTTGGTTAACTGAAACATATTCGGACATTGGAATTACACGTTTCCATCTGATAATCAAGATTCATAAATTGCTGACCTACACATTCATTAAGGATTTACAATTATAATTTTTATTTTGTTAATAGGAGATTAATGCAATCACAGTCTTGAACTAGAATACAATCTATACACTGGAAAACAGATGTGTATATTTAACCTGTCAAAATGAAATCACATGCAAATGGTGCATTGTAATGTCAAATCAGCAATTCTGAGAAAATGGTGCATATTTATATAACAAACATAACCACTGCAAATAATTATGAAGGAAGAAAAGATGTCATTTATTATACTTTTTGTTTCGAGACCTTAATAAATGTTTGCAACATTTGGAAACTGAGATTTGTAGCATTGTGGTCAAAACAAATTCAATGGATTGGATCGTTGTAATCTTTGTATAGTAATCTGCAATTTAACCATATCAAAAAAGACCACTCCCAAATGTTCTGATTTTGATCTTACAGTTAACAGTCCAATGAAACGGTATCATTAGTTCCTTAATTTGATGTTTCATTTTGAAACAGGATGTTCAGGCAGGACAGTAGACGTGAGGGCTAAATCATAAATGGATGCTTATGAAAGCTGGATTGAGCCTGGTTAAGTAAGCTAAAAAGTTTATCTTGTCTTTGGTGTGAATGTTTGATAAAACATCAAGATCTGAAAAGTGTAGTCGTACATACAAAAGGGGGTTAAAAGCTTAAACAAACTTAGAGTGATTAAGGTTAAAAGGTTTGAAGATCAGGTGCTCAACTGTCACCCTTTGTATACAAGACAACACTCCAGTTCATCTAAAAAGAAGATTAGCACATTTTCCAGATGCCCATGATACCAAAACCACTGACAAACAGTCTTTCCTGGTTATTGTGCAAGAATGCAGAAAAATTCCCATTAAGTAGTGTTCGACTTAGTGTACTTAAAGACCAATTGAATTAGGTAATATAGTAAATACAGGCCTTTGCCAGTGATATAAATACATTATTGATAAAGACATAGATAAAACAAACAATAACATATTAGCACTAAATGAGCGGTCCACAGTTGTATAAAGGTGTCATGTGCGTGCACTAAGTGAAATAAAAATGTGAAAAACCTAAATAAACAGACAAAAGAAAAATAAATCAAGAAAACTTGGCACAAGTGCTGATATGATCGGGTCATTCCAAGATCAATCAAAGTACAGAGAACATGCTTTTTTTCAGGCAACACAGGCATTAACGATTCTGTCTTTCTTCTCCTTCCTTCTCCTCATCGTCCCATCTCACCTGCAGCCCCAGGCGGACTCGTTTGGTGACTGCCGTCTCAGGAAACGTGGCCTGGACCAATGGCACCAGTTTACTTGACAGCAAACCCCCTTCTGGTCCAATCAGGTCGCTCTCTTGCTGGACTCGTGATACAACAGCAAAGTAAAGAGGGAAGTCGGTGGAGATGATGCGACGAATTCGCTTCTTCACGAGCTCCTCTTGACTTTCTAATTCTGAGGAGATAAGAGGGGTTTGAACTCTCAGGAAGTGATACCACCCAGTGACGCGTTACTATGAATCCCACTGCTGTTCATGCTAAATGAGGCACTGGTAACCTGATTTGTTCAGGTCCGGACCAATGGGCTATCCCACCTACTTTAGGCCTAACCATAACCAATCGTCTCTGCCTCAACCAGCTACGCAGGGTGGGTCTTGCCAAGAAAAGCAGTTGGATTCATAATTAAGCCTCGGAGAAATGTATGAATGTCTGGCAGAGATAAACCATGTAAACTCTCACCCTCATCCATCCCGTTGAGGATTGTTTCCAACACCTCGTCTCCGTAGCGATTGCGATGCTCTTTCCAGACTGAGCCATTTTCGCTCCTCAGCACCACAAGCTCCCGGTCGCCACGACCCAGAGCAGCAAAGTGGGGGATCTCCACGATCACCGGCCTGTCACACAACACACATGGAATTAAACATGAACAAATTACAAATATGTAATAACAATCTTGACTATTTCCAGTTTCAGTTGCTTCCTCACCCCAGGAACTGCATCCCGGCTGGCCCCAGGGAGATGATTCTGCTGGCCAGCCCCTCTCCCTCCACCAGCGGAGGGGGGCTGGTCAGCTTCTGCGGCTTCACCAGGCGGCAAGTGATGCGGGTGGGAGCCGCACAGGTCCGTGGAGGTATGATGACACGCAAACCGTTATGCCTGCTGCCTCGCATTGAGCCGCCCCGAGCATCTACCATGAAACTGACCAGGAACCTTTAATTCGACAAATGATGTCTTTAGTTGTCGGATCAGATATTAAATCTCGATTCAGTGAAATCAAATGTTTTGCTGACCCTGTGTGAATGGGACTGGCAACTGGGCTGACATTGTCTGACGTCTCAGTCGCTGGGCTGCTGGGGATCAATGAGTCCTCATCGTATTCTTTGGGCAGTGGAAGTGGAGTGTGCTGCTACAACAGACCAAAAGACAAACTGTTCATGACATTCGCAAAATAACTCAGTTTAGCAAAATGTTTATGTATTACTTACACCATCGACTGTTAAATGGAGATGATATCGAGAGGGCTATGGTGACGGCTTATGCTCATGTGCTCATTTTTCAAGTGCTACTTTTCAAGTAGATATGGAGAAGGAACGTTAACCTTCAAAAGACCTTTGAGCACGGATTCTCATTTACATTATCATGTAACAGAAAGGGTGGACCTACAATAACTGCATCATTTTGAAGTTTTAATCAAAACCGTGTCCATGATACACAACCCTTCATCGTGATTTAATCTAATTCATTGAGTATGAAAGTTTGAAAATAGCATTTTGACTAAAAAACGTAACCCTTAACTCGAAGTTTCCTGAGCTTTCAACTGAATCTCACAGACTTCCACGGCAGATGGAGGCTGCTATTTTGCTGAGGAAGACTTTGAGATGCAGTAAACTGAGAAATGACTTTGATAAATGATAGTAAGGGGACCTTGAGCAAAAGGGGCCCTCCACCAATTCATTCAAGTGATATCACTTGACTCATTTCAGCGTGGGCTTCGAGACTACACATTTATAGCAGAAATCATGCATCACAAACTGGTCCAGTTTGAAATATGTAAGCTCATACTCGTTAAGGAAGGCCTGATGAGAGACAGTATGAAGTTGCAATATAGGAAATGAAGGACCCTGGGTTTTCTTTGATATCAGTTGAAGTGCACGCTATATTTAGAATATTTTATGACGTAGAACTGAACTGAATGTGTAACTTATTTACACTATTGTTACAAATTGAATCTGGAGTTCACCAAAGGAAAGAGCTGTCTGACGGCAAGATGAAGCGCTGAACATATTCCAAATATAGCATCTACTTAAACTGATATTATTTCAATGAGCCTTTCTTTTTAGGTGTCTATAATACATTTTGATGCTGCCCATGTCCACAGCAGTACATCGCTCTGCTCTTGTGTCGGTACTCCCGTCAGTTTCTCCACACTGGGGTCAAGCCGACCGCTGCCCAATGTAATACACTGACTACGGATAAAAACCTCTTACGACCCAACTTCAAAACACCCAAACTATCTCTTTAATTGCTGGCGTACCCCTTCAGTATCTTATTCATGCTGCTCTGTAAAGTAACAATACCTGATCCATCTCGTGTTCTTTCAGGATAACGGTCTCCGGAGAGACTCTGGGGATCCTGGGAATGGCTGGCGAGTAATTCCTGTCGTACAAAAAGTGAAAAACACAAGTCAGATGAAGACATTTCTTTACATCTCCTCCCAAGTGCTCATCCCTGGTGTTTAGTGGGTGTCTATGGTGCATCCCCCTCTACCCATCCACCTATTAGCTTGTGACTACCAGCTTGGCTCTCTGCTGTTTCCCCGCCCAGCCCCCCTTACGCTGTGCCCAGCCCTCTCTCGTACTCCAGGGATTTCTTGGGGGAGAGGAAATCGTCATCATGGTCTTTCATGTCATCCATCTTCATGTACCTGGCCCCTTCGGTCCCCAGGAGCTCCTCTCCTTCAGAGAACAACATGGCAAAGAGAGCGAACAGACCGTGGTCAGGTTGGTGAAACAGCACAAGAGAAAGAGAGAAAGAGAGAAAGAAGAGAACAAGATTGTTAACCAGCGGTTAGAAGGGCTCGACGTTAGGAGAAGTCTCTGTGATTCAGGCGTCAGACTGGTGAGATGAGACGATGGTGGCGATGCTCTGTACATTTATCTTCCTACCGGTAATGGCTGGCAACAAATGTAATGCAGCCCCTTGAACTCACGCCAGTAACACTTAGAAATCGGGTATGAAGACAGATTCAATTCAGCAGGTCACTGTAAACAGCTGAAGTCACACGCAGCTTTCATTAAGAAGCACTAAAACATTACTACAAGGACAACAAACACAAATGTATTTTTCAAAGCCCCTTGAACTCTCAGTTGGAGACAACAGCATTATAGATATAAGCACAGTGCACTTTTTTTGGGGAGAGCCCGCATCGGCATCATCTCATTCCCAACATGTCTAGTGAATAAACAGCTTGAACTGGAAGATTTAGATATTGTCTCAGAGAGCAATGTGTCATTTGTTCTCAAATGCAAACACAGAGACAATCAGAACAGCATCAGCCCTTTGCAAAACACACAATGGTCAAAGTACAAGCTGTTCTCCTTTAAAAGAACAGGATATCTTCACGTGAGCAGAGGTGGGTTACTTACCCCCCAAAACACACAGTCATGTTCAAGAATTCACCAGAACTGAGTCTCCCGTGTGGATTAATTTGTCTGTCAGCGGTTGAGAGCCAAAGTGATGTGGTAGGGTGTCATTACACAATGTTTGACTGTCTCACAGGTTCATATGAGTCAGCTCGTGTCCTGAATACTCTACGTGGGTATTCTTGCATGTTGTGCCACGTCATGTGGTGTTACGGGCGAGTACGGTGCATCAGATAACCTGCCAAAATCATTTCACCATTTCTGAAATGAGATTTCGTCTTGAAGACGGCGTCTCGGCTTCTTTCTATTTTTAGAGCAAAGGTGACAATATCTCAGTTGAATTATTGGGGGAATAAAAATAACAACACATAATGCTGTAAACGTCAGGCATTAAATTAAACCTGCAATACATATCACTCACAGATGAGATGTTGAACTTGTTGACTAACAGTTCCACAACCAGAAGATACAGAGCAATGATATCATTGTCATGTCTCCGTTCTGATGAACGAGCCCTATATTCACTCTGTTTTCAGCTCTTTATTTGGTCTTTATCTGAAACAGCTGCCTGTTAGAAACGCTATGAGAGCGATGAGAGTGAACCAAAACCACAACAATTAGCTAAAAGCCTCAATAAGCCTCTGAGCTGAAGGTAACTGTGGAATCAGGTGATACTGATCTGTGGGTTTATCACTACAAGCAACTCCTTTCAGATAGAAATAGTCACATGATAATTCTTTGGGAAATGTTTTAAACCTCCCTACTAATAAATACAGGAGCCACAGCAGGAAAACAAAAATGATGCAGTACACCAAAATGGAGACAGATTTAAATGCACAAATGAGGACACGCACATTTCAAAGCGATGAGAGCTCAATTATTAACTGTTAACGCTCACAGAAAAGATTTCAAATATTTTATTAAAGATATCCTTGTTTTGATATAAGGAATAATGGTTCCGATACCCATGGGGGTGATGTGTAGGCTACAACTGTAACTGCCAACATAACATGGAGGGGGAAAAAAACAACCTAGGGAGTTAGAGAATGAGAATGTTACTGAAGGGACACATACAGGTCACAGACAGGGGTGCTATGGGTGCATGCCAATGAGAAACCAGAGCCACCATCACAGTGAGCACCACTACAGAGGGAACAAGAGAGAGAGAGAGGCAGAGAAGTAAAGATTGAGAGAGTGTGCTTGAAATGGAGCCACACACTTTAGGACAACGACCTATGAATGCCGCACAAAGAAAGAAAGAGACATTCATACCTAATGTTAGTTGTGCAATTCCTAAAAAAGGGCAAAAGGAGTTGGAAGAAATGAATATTTATGTGACGAGTTAAAATATCATAAAATCAGCCTCATGGACAGGAAGTAGAGTTTAGATAACATCAACATCGTCGATCAAACATTGTTTCCCACTGTTTTATGTGATTAATAACAATTCCCTTCTCTACCTTCATCCTCAGACACGTCCAGTATTTCATCCACTGTTTCTGGGAAACTCATGCGATGCTTCTCAGTGGTCGTCTGCACAGACGGAAGTGGAAACACAATTACAGATACAACAGTGAGTTAGAACTTCTTATTTCCACGTGATTAGCATGCTAGCAAGTTGTATCCAGAAGGCAGAGGAGCTTTTCTAAACTTCTCACCATGGAAACCGTCTCCTCGGTGACGAGCTTGAGGACGTCAATCACAGAGATATAGCCCAACCTCTTCGCAATGGACAGAGCTGAAGTACCATTCTAGCAGACAGAGAGGAGCAGCTTGATCAGATCTCAGAACAAAACTTTGTCAATCATTTTGAAGGAGACAAGGCGAGTTCATGCTCACCGTTGTCGTCTCGTTGGGCTGAGCTCCGTGCTTCAGCAGCAGTGTCACGATGTCTGTGTGTCCCTGCTGGGCCGCCTGGTGCAGAGGAGTGTAGCCAAGCTGGAAGAGATATTGCATGTATTCTTCATTTTGAAAGTACTAGTTCCATCGAAGATATATCTAAAAAAAACATGTTTTATCTGAATCATTCCTGAATTAGTAAAGCTGGGAGAGCGAGCATCACAACAAGCCAACTGCATATTATGACGTTTATTATTATGTCAATACAAGGGACAATTGTCATCTGAAATAATTACAATTATTATTTGAACAATTTATACAATAGGTTAACCATTTAAGTCCATACAAGCTTATATCCACTGGTTCCAGCTTCTCAGATGCCTATTTGCTGGTTTTCTCAGTCTTCAATGACAATGAACTGAATATTTTAAGGTTTTGGACAACACAAGCTATTTGAATATGTCAGCTCTGGGAACTTGTGATGGAAATGTTTGACTATTTTCTGAAATTTTTACAGACTTAAAACTACATCAAGAAAACAATCTGCTGATTAATCAATAATGAAGATAACTTGCTACTCTCCATCTAACCGTACTCAGTCAACTTTAAACACATTTGTGCATACTTCATAATAGGAATAGAAATACTGCATCTCACATTACACTTTAGTCAGGTTAAATTCTCTGACTCCAATAAATCATTACTAAGGGCTTTTGCAGAGGAGATCCCTTTTAACTGTGTAATGTGCTGTAATTGTATTTCCTGATAAATGAATCAGAGACAGGAGACACAGTGTAACTGTGTGACTCATGAACAGACTAATTGTAGTTGTCTCCAGAACCAGAGGGAGGCACTCACCCTTGTTTTGCTGTTGACATCAGCCTGTTGCTGCACAAGGAATTTAACCATCTTGATGTTGCCATAGTGACACGCCACATGGAGCGGTGTGTAACCCATCTGATGGAGAGAAAAAGTAAAAATGCTTCAGCACAGATCCAGACGCATAACTTTAGTGGCTTAATTACCTTTTAATTGGAATACATTATGCAGATTGTATCTTATTACGGGTTGAATGGTTCATGAATATGACATTAAGTAATGGTTCAAACCGACGCAGTCGAATCATTTTTGATTTGTATCACTGCCTTCAGTCTGCAATTTAGGAATTAACGAGAGGATGCAATTATGTCTTGTGCACAGGATAGGAACGATAACAATTATTTCAATAATAACACCTTGATAAAATGATAAATTCCAGGATATAAGCGCCACGACCAATGGTGGAAAACGACAACGTGCATTTACTCAAATACTGCACTTAAGTAAGATGTTAAGGTACCTGAACTTTACTTGAGTGATTTTGTTTTTTGCGACTCCAATACGTGTCAGAGGGAAATATTGGAATTTTTATTTACTAGTTACTTTGCAGATTCAGAAAAAATAATACAACATATAATCCACAAATACATTATGATGTATTATTGTGGATAAAGATAAGACTTTATTGATCCCTCGTTAAAATTCACAAGCTACCTGGTACTCTATATCCGAGTACTTCTTCGACCACCGGCCACAACGAATGCTGCCACCCATGTAACGCCTAAACTGCTCTATTCTTGTCGAGGCTGTGTCAAAGAGGAGTTAAGCTTTGGTTTGTGGTGCTGTAGTACTGACCAGTATTATTTATTCTACAGATAAATGAAACCCTAATAACAATGTTCTGCACACACAACTCCATGTCAAAATGCTATTGTTGAGCTCTAAGCCCTCGAGGTCTAAGGGGTCTGAACCCCTCAAAGGTCGACCACGTACTGATGGTGACGTAACCCTCTGCTACGATAACATCCAACTATTTATGCTGGAGCACTTAGACACTATCAGCCCCGGCTCAAAGTAGATGGCACACATAGCTTCTACACGGGTAAGGCTTTGATAACCATGCAACAGTTTGCCATGAGACTGGATAGGTCTTACCCGCGTGGCAGCGTAGACTGAAGCCCCTTGCTTTACCAAGATATCTGCGATGCCGACATGTCCTTCCTGTCCCACCAGATGGAGTGGGGTTAATCCACTCTGGAGGCAACCAGATTCAGAAGAAAACAGTCAAACACAGGACAAATCAAGCCCAAGTTACATCATTTTTTAAGATGAACGTCCTGCCCCATGTCAGTCATCCTTTAATCATCACTGTGTTTCTTGCCTTGTTTCCAAGGTTGACGTTGGCCTGTTTGGAGATGAGCAGGGAGACCATGTCGGGCCTTCCTTCCTGCGAGGCCAGGTGGAGAGGTGTGACTCCCTGCAGTGACTCAGCATTGGCTGAAGCTCCGTACTGCAGCAGGCTGTTAGCCACCTCCACCTGGTTCTGCTTGGATGCTATGTGGAGGGCGGTGTAGCCATTCTGGAGCACAGACATGACTTGTGGTTAGAAAAATATGAGTATATGCCTGATACTGGGCCATTCAGCATGAATTGTGTGTAGACTTGTGTGTATCTCTTACCCTGGCGGCACTATGCGGAGACCCGCCCTTGCTAACCAGCAAGTTAACAACGTCTAGGTTGTTGTGATGTACAGCAACATGCAATGGAGTCAGACCATTCTGCAAAAACAGAATCAAACGTTTCTCAGACAGTGGAAGATGAAACAATTCTTTATTCATCTTTTGACTCTTTCTTCCATACAGCCACGCCGTTTATGTTTCTCTTACCTTCCCAGCAGCATTAGAATTGGCTCCTCTCTCCAACAAAAGCTCTGCTACATCCACCTTGCCGTACTTGGAGGCTACATGGAGCGGAGTGAAGCCTTTCTACAGAGGCACCACGGAAGAAGTGGACACAATATTAGGTTGCGTAACACGGTTATTAGTGTTGACTGTTTCAAGGCAGCCAAACGTTTCGCAAGGAAGCGTAGGCAGGCAGGTTTTACCTTCGTCATCTTGGTCTGCTGAGCCTCCATGTCCAGGAGGATGCGTACGGTTTGTGCGTGACCTTCCCGAGCAGCGATGTGTAGGGGTGTGTGGCCTGCTGTGGTGGTGGAGTTGGGGTTGGCTTTGTGCTCCAGCAGCAGCTTCACTAGCTCCTTGTGGCCCATCCGAGAGGCACAATGCAGAGGTGTTTGGTCATCCTGGCCAACGAGGGGCGAGGAATTATAAAATATCAGGTGCTGCACATTTCAGCAGTAAAATGCCTTCTCTAGTGTCTTAATCATACTGTTTTTATTTCTCAGCGTCTCCACTTTGATCTCAATGTGTTACATTAACTGTAAAAGGAAGCTGTGGTGTGTAGGAGGGGAATTAGCATGTGAACGCTCTGCCGGGAATTAGTTGCTGAACCAACTTTCTAAATGAATGCTTATTATGTATCAATTTAAGAGTATTTAAATCATATGAGCAATTGTAATGCATGAGTCCACACTATGTGGATTGTGCTATGAGTGAAATCTCTACCTTAGCTTTAGCGTCCACAGGGGCTGCGTTCTTTAGTAAAAACTCTGCCACCTCATTGTGTCCTGCCCGAGACGCCATATGAAGAGGAGTCTCCACCTTCTACTCATGCAGAGGAGGACAAACCGCCCACTCAGATTCATTAGTATTACAACAACATCATCAATGCAGAGGTGAGTTGTAATCTGCTCTGATCTTCAGATTTCACGAGGAAACTCACCACATTAGAGGCGCTGGGGGAAGCTCCTTTCTGCAGCAGGATCTTCACAATGTTGAGACGACCCATAAACGATGCCACATGCAAAGGCGTCAGGCCGGACTATTCAGAAGAGGAGAAGAATATTACAAATGGTTTTGTATGCCAATCATTTTGAGACTTTTACGCTGCAATTTTGACTCGGACCGCCTTGTAAAAGCGATTCAAACTCTCAATGCAATCATCCTGGATGAATAAAGGTTACATTGAAAAATAAAACAATCCCATATAATGAGCGGTGAGCTGTTATTGTCAACCCCTCCTGCCAATTCGCTCACCTCAGTCACAGCCTCTATTGATGCAGAGTGTTTAAGCAGGAGATCCATCACACGCATGTGGTTCTTTTTACAAGCAATATGCAAAGGAGTAAAGCCATTCTGTAAAAATAAAAATAAAAAGGAATGATTATCATCACTACAAAGATTAAAAGAAACATTGATCGATTGACTGTGTGCTTGCCACTGACCAATGCCCGAGAGTTGGGTTTGGCCCCTTTGTCCAGCAGTACTTTGGCCATGCGTTGGTGGCCACAGTGTGCTGCCACATGCAGAGGGGTAAGGTGGTCCTGTGTGATATCATCTATCTCTGCATTGTACTGCAGAAGCTGCTTGACACAGTCCATGTGGTCACCCTGTGCTGACATGTGGATTGGTGACAGGCCGTTCTGCAAAAAAAAAAAGAATAAAAGAAAACGTGTTGATACTCTCATCCCTTGTAAAACAGGAAGCAACTTGTTTTGTAGTGAAAACAAACAATGGAAGCCAGAAGCAGCAGCAAGAGGGATCTATGGCTGTGTTGGGCTGGTAGATCACACACTCACACTTTCATTTACTTATTTAATTTTAGAGTACAAAACAAATAGTACAAAACAAACTCAGTGATTTGCATTCATTACCAAACCAGATGGTGTTCAGTTCATTTCTAAGGAGTGACGGATCTGCTTCTATCCATGTGGATTACCTTGGTCTTTGCCTGGATGGGGGCTCCATGGTCCAGCAGGATCTCTATAATCCTGACATGACCATTTCTGGCTGCGCAGTGCAGAGGAGTCAGCTCATCCTGGAGAGAGATGATTGTTAATGATTTAGTTAATGATGCATCAAATTAGAATCAGGAAAGGAATCAAAGATTTTATGAAATCGCAGGATGGATGTCTGCTGCACCTTGGTCTTGGCATCAATCTGAGCCCCTCTGTCCAGCAGGAGTCGTACCATGATCACATTCCCCCGTCTGGCTGCAATGTGCAGAGGAGTGATGCCGTTCTGCAGAGACAAACAGCCGCACTTAGATGGGCACATACAAGGACATCAGACAGCGATTAACCTTCCAACATCAATTATTCCCTACCTTTGGGGTGAAGTTGACATTGGCTCCTCTATTGAGCAGCAGTTGAGCCACATTCAAGTTTTCATAGTGTGCAGCAATGTGGAGGGGTGTGAATCCAGTCTGCAGGGATACGTCAGGGTAAGTACATGTCACCCTCATTACCGTTGCATTTTAGAACCACAAACACTGAGGACACTAAACAGATTGTACATGTACTGCACATGTGTGTAATCATATCTGCAGTCACGCACGCACGCACGCACGCATGCGCACAAACACACACACACACACACACACACACACACACACACACACACACATGCACACACACACACCTTGCTGAGTACATCAGCATTGGGGTCATTCTGCAGAAGCACTGCGGCTGTGCGTGTATCGTCGTTGCGTGCTGCAATGTGCAGCGCAGGGAGGCGGACCTTTCCCTTAGTGCCATAGTTGATGAGCAGGGCTACGACATTCTCATGTCCCTGTTGAAGAGCCACGGCAAGAGGAGTGAATCCATCCTGCAGCACACGGGAGAGAGTTAGAAAAATGGTTGACTAGTGGAGAGAAAAGGAGAGAGGTTAAAGCGAGAGGCTTATGACAACGAAAGGGAATGCAAACACGGCGCTGTCTGGATCAGCAAGGATGGGAGTGAGTAATTTGGGAGATTACTCTTTGAAAATGTCTTTTTCGTTCCTGAGTCTTTAGTACCTCAGTTGGAGTGCTCTGATTGGCTCCGTTCTCCAGAAGAAACTTCACAACCTCTAGATGGTTTTCTTGTGCAGCCATGTAGAGTGGAGTGAAACCCTTCTGTCTCCGAAAGATGCAGAATAGACACACACACACACACACACAAACACACACACACACAAACACGCACACACACACACACACACACAGCAGCAGCAGCAGCAGCAGCGCAGGAGACACAAGCACAGGAAGACGGTCACAGTCAGATGCACGTGCAAGCATGTACACCGAAATACAGATATATAGGGACAGAGACACTTGTTAACAGATGGAATTGCAATAGTTACTACAATGGTGTCACAGTAAAGTTGACATAATAAGTCCTGAGGAGACGCAGCACTGAGTCTCACCTGGGACTGAGCGTTGACATTGGCCCCGTAGTTGACCAGCTCTGCGACCACCTGCTCCTGCCCTGCCAGGGCTGCAATGTGCAGGGCTGTGTTCCCTTTCTGTTTAAACACAGATACATGAGAACACGAGCGCAGTCATAACGAGCACGAACAATGATTATAGGTGAAATTCCACATGTGTGTGCATGTTTTTTTTTTCTCGAGATGTTATGTTGTCATGTTGTGGATTCTGACGATCTGAATTGTTCCCTATTAACATGTGTTTGACCCGTCAGACAAGCGTAAGTTCACATGTTAACAAATCGGGTTGGAATTTTTTGATAGCATGAGCTAGTTTTTGTTGCAACACGAAGGTTTAGATTTAAATCAGAGAAAAGTAAAGCACATATTTTAATGAGAATTAAATGGCAACTTTCAACGCACATTTTGTGTTGAGTTTTGATACGCAGCCTCAGAAAAAATAAAAACATTCATAGGCTACCACTCTCACGTCTGTGAACTCAATATGAAGCTACATCCAGCAGACAGTTACCTTAGTTTAGCATAAAGGCTGTATAGGGGAGAAAAACAGCTATCCTGGCTCAGTCCAAAGGCATACAAATATCTAACTACCGGCACCTCTAAAACTCACTACTCTACGTCATATCGCATTTATTTAATCCGTACACAAAGCGACACATTATGGTTTTACTGGGCACATTTTGCAGGACTATTTCTGAACATGTGCGCGTGAAAAACCCTACACGTGGTCGGGTGACTTTCTACACATGCAAGTGATTTCAGAGCATATAAAAAGATGGGACTTTTTCACAGGGCATTTTACCTTTGTGGTGGTCTCCAGTACGATGCCATTGTGGAGCAGCTCCAGCACCATTTTAACATGGCCTTCTTTCGAGGCCAGGTGCAGCCCGTTGAGCCCATTCTGAGTGAGAGAGCAAAGTAGACCTCATACTGAAGGGTCCTAAACTAACTATAAACACAGATATTTCCTAATGTAATATATAACCACAGATATACACACAAACACGCGTAGGCCATGCCAACTGAAACAACTGTTGTTGTTTTTTTCTCACAGAGACTGAAGCACTCACAAACCAAAGCAAGCAAATACTTACACTGGACACCACGCATGCAGTACTCTCAGAATCAAAAGGGTCATTAGCGAAAACAATGTCTACAGGGATGAAAATCAGGGTGTGAACATTTTCATTTGATTAATGATGGTGAGAGGAGGAGGAGGACGGGAGGGGGATGGCAGGCCGCTGGTCTCGTGGCTGGGAAGAATACGAGCCGTGTGGGATAGGTCTGACCTCACACAGCCTTCCTTCAGCCGCACAGGACATGTGAGGTTGGACCTTTCACACACCACTGATATTATTCCTCTGAGTGGGGAGACCACAGCACACCATCACTCTACTGCAGACAGAGGAGAAAGGGCGGGGAGGGAGGAAGGCAAAAAGCCAGAAAAAAAACGGGAGGAGAGTTAGAAAACAGCATACAAACAGAGAAGGAGAGAGGAGAGAGGAGAAGTTGTTAGGTTGAGAGGGATAGCAGAGGAGGGAAAACACAAGACGGGGAGAGCAGGAGTGAGGCAGTGTGCTGGTGAGAAGTATCCACTCAGACAGGGAAACACAGCTGTCCCAGTCAAGCCTCCACCTGGCCAGACTCCCATCAGACTGTACATACAGCATCAGGACGAACAGTCACACAGCCAGAACAACGACACCGGGGTTTAAGTGAAAATCTACAACTCTTTAAAAAGAACTCATGTCACTCTGTATCATTGTATACACTTTGAAGGTAAACACAGTGACCCTGTCTTACAATGGAGTAGATCCACCTGAGGCATGTGTTAATAATAAATAAAAGACTGGGAATAAATATAAGGGTCTGTAGCCTTCATTAGGTGTCTACATTATTACTACATTGAGCCCGAACACATTAAAGCCACTATGAGTAACATTTGCAGAGATCTGATGGTAGCATAAAAAAGACAGTGACACTGCACCCATTTTCACACGAAATGTTAACTTTTTTCAAAAAAAAATAAAAATAAATAATAAACATGCTGTAATTACATACAAATGCTACATATAGGGGCTTTATGTGCACAACTGTAGAGCAACACATAAGCAAAGGTGCCTCCTAACTCAAGTGAAGCAAGACTGTTGTAGATTATCACTTTAACTTCAACACAGTGGACAGTAAACAGTGAACACATTTACAATTTTACATGACAAAATATCACAAAAAATGCAATTGTGTAATTCAGGAGAATTAATCTTGCAGGTCAAAAACGTTCTGTAAATTTGCATGTCATTATATTTGTAATCCCTGCGGTTCTCCCTCTATCATAGTGAAGGAGTTTGCCATGAGGCCGCTTTACATGTTGTTATGTGAGGATTGTAAGGGGGCCTTAAAATAGGCCTCATAGAAATCCTGACAGGAGCATTACCAGCTGTAATTACAAAATGTTGAGGACAGCATAAGTGAATGGAGGGGAAGCTGTGACTGTGTCAGATTAATGAGGAATATTTCTCACACAAACACACTATGTTGGCCAAGTTACAGTATCCTGAGGGTTAGCAGTCCTAGATCCTCTAACGCTCCTGGACACTCTGGGAACAACCGTCAGAATAAAGGAGGCAAGATGGAGGAGACAAGGTGAAGGAGAAGCCCCCGCCCCATTTATCACCTTCCCTGGAGACCCTGTGAACTCCACCTGCCACCTTCAGCCCCGATTAACAGCCCACCTGAGCATGCACATACAGTAGTGCACAGGCACATAACAGTGATCAAGTCAGACACATCATGCACACTGCACACACCTATACAGAAATAATAATACACAATATGGTGGTATACATGGACAATATTTGAGAAGAACATAATGCAAAACCTGTATGAATTAGATCACAAATGAAACTATATATCTGTCATATAACTTGGACTTTTGTGCAAACTGAAGGATAAATGTCTAAATACTGAAGTACACATATTCATTTTTTAAATGAAAAATTACTCACAATCATAAAATTGTGTAATTGTCATTATCTGAATTGAACTGCCTATTTTCATTCAAAAACACTGTTTTTCTTTTTTAAATGAGAGGTGTGCTATCCACCCACCTCCTGAATTTGTTTTTATAGTTAGAAAGCAGTCAAGGAAGACTAAATCCTGGCAGGATGCGATTGTCGTCCATCGGTGGCAGACAAATACTTGAACCAATTAAATCTGCGCAATGTGCAACTCTCTCACCTGATTGGCTGTATTAATGTCGATGCCATTTTTTATATGGTCCAGGGCTTTGTCCAGATTGCCAGAACGGGCCGCTCGGAGAAAACTGTTGCCAGCATCTGCCTGCAAGCGCAACGGAGAGAGGAAAAGGGGGGGGGGGGGGGGGGGGAGAGGTGGGTGTAGGGGGTAAGGGGTATAAGAGAAAGTGAGAAACACATAAAGTAGAGGAGTAGAAAGGGGAAATGGAGAGGGAGACAAACTTTGGTTAATATTTCATTCACATGTGAAGGACTGAAACCTCCATGCCTCCATCTTTCTTTGATGTCACTTCGCCCTTGAGATTTTGAACAGTGCAGTTTGACAATCGGCATGCGCACCGTGCAATGTGTATGTCGAGGGTGAAGCAGTGGAGGACACAAACCACCGGGGCCAAACACGACGCCTAAAACTGTCTTCTGTTCTCAGGTGAAAAGTGGGAACAGCTACTGGAGCGCCTGTTGTGCTCTGCTGGCTCTTTGTGAGGATTCTGAGTTCATGTGTGTGTGAATGAAAGAGAGAGAGAGAGAGAAAGAGACACACGGTGAATGGAGAAAGGAGAGCAGGGGAGCGAAAGAGAGAGAGAGAGAGGGAGTTTGGCGAGTCCCGGCTCACGGGCCGGCACATGGCACGCCGAGGGTTTTTGTCTGTATTGTATTTGTGTTTGAGGGCTGCGTGCCCCTCCCAGGCGGGCAGGGGTGCTGCTGACACAGGATCACTCATGCGGCACAGGGGGAGAGCGAGGGAGAGGAGAAGCGCCAGCGACCGAGGGAGAACCACAGGGAGAAGCTCGACTGCGGCAAACCCTGCACTCTTTTCATTTCATTTACATAATCTCCTCTCTCCCCTTGCCCGTCCCCTTCCTTCATCAGCCCCTCTCTCTATCTGACCGGCATCTCAACATTACAATCTTCAGCTGTCCAATAACTCAGTGCCTGTTTTTACCCAAATGCAGGGAATACATGTATGTATGAGCCACACTTTCTGATCCAAAAGAAAACCACAACATGCTGCCATCGCACACACCAAAGAAGGAGTTTTGACAAAGATGGAGTGAGCATTAGTAAGAAAAGAGAAAGGACCTACATGCCTGAAGTTGAGGCATAGCAACAAATGACACAACACGACCTCAGCATGACACCAATGGCACAGCGCTGTGCAAAGAGAGGTCACTTTGAAAGAAGAAGGCGGATGAAGGCAGAACAGAACATTTTGAAAGGAAAGTCCAGCTGATTGAAGAAGGAAAACAATAACAGTAATTATTGTTTTATCTGGCAGAGCGAGGACATGCATGAAATGGCAAAGGTTCTACTTATCAGATGAACTTATGCAGCATCCTGTGTGTAAAGGGATACATACTGGGCTTCACTTGCCTCTGAGTCATTGTCATTCTCTCCAAAAGATGTTTTTGTTTTTATCTTTTGCTCACAGACAATTGAGAGGCATTCTCAGTACAAAGTCTCTGAGTCACATGCTGACCAACAAAACGCTGATGAGACATTCCCACACACACAACATGAGACACAAAAGGACACACTGTGTAGAGCAACACTCTAGGATTAGAAAATCTACCATATGATATTTAGACAATTGCTTCAATATGAAGATTCAGTAAACACTCAACATAAAAAAGTCTCCAGAGTACTGTGTCTGGTTTGGTCTGTTCAGTGTCTCAGTTGTATTTACTCACAAGTGTCAAGCCAGCTTGGTAGGCCATGGTCTCCCTCTTCTTACTCTCTGACTGCCATCAGACTCTTGTTCACTCTCACTTTGAAGAAAACCCACAAACCTCCTCCTGCTAGACTGCTGCAGAGCAACATACTGACCCCAGTACACCTGCCACACACACACACACACACACACACACACACACACACACACACACACAGCACATGTGTCTGTGTGTGTGAGTGTTTGGGAATCAAAGATTTGTATGCTTTGCAGTTTATATGTAAGGCTAATTGCAATTATGTTTAGAAAGGGTGACACAAAAATATTGTTTGAATCTCATTCATCAATGCATAGTAAGTATAATAATGTATCATTGAAACTTAGAGGTAGTGTATCTATAGGAAAACATTTTTTAACTTATCATAGGAAGACCATTTTTATAGGTATGTATGGCCCACACAGCAACTATACACAATATAGTGGCGTGCAGATTGTTTGCAGACTGCCATGGTGTCCCAAGAAACATCTTTTCATCAAAGTAGGAGCAAACACAGCTGATTCAAAGACAAGCACAATATACATGCTCCCACAGCAAATGGTTGCTTGGGAGAACCATGGTGACCCTGACTGAGGCCCCTCTGCTGGATTGCCCCACCCCCCAGACTCACTGCCCCCTAGAAAGAGCCTGCTGGAGTTTACAAGACTACAGTGACTCACACTAGAATCTCTACAGACTCAAGCTAGATGTTTTTCTCTCCTGGT
Organism: Cyclopterus lumpus; assembly: GCF_009769545.1. Taxonomy (NCBI): domain Eukaryota; kingdom Metazoa; phylum Chordata; class Actinopteri; order Perciformes; family Cyclopteridae; genus Cyclopterus; species Cyclopterus lumpus. Next base: position 17,797,485 of record NC_046974.1, on the reverse strand, counting down.
GGTCAGTCCCGCATGTTTCTGTGTGCATCTGCTTACGTCAAGAAGTGAGTGTGTGGTGTGGTGAGATAAGGATGTAGGGGAACCACACCCAATCACTAACTCAGACATAAACAGGTATACCAGGGGAAACACACACACACACACACAGCCTAAATATGTCCTGTGGTAATTCTTCTGCTGCGTCTTGCTGGACGATTTGGATGAATGTGTCCCTCTCTGATTATTCCCATGGAGAGTGGACAAAACAGGAGGGGTCACATTAATCAAACCATTTGGAGCAAAAGAAACAAACAATAACCCGCTCAGAAGCTTCCTGGGTAACATTAGCAATATAAACACACTGTTGTGCAAATTACCAAGTGAAATGATTCCCCTATCTCGTCACAGTAAATCCTCTGCCCTGAACTCTCCCCGTCTTTAGCTCAGCTCTTCTGTCCTGTTGCCTTCTATCCCTTTCGCTACATTTCTCTCTCCCTCCCCCTCCTCCTCGCTTGCCTCCTCTGCTGGTGCTGCAGCAGACAGAATGACATCATCAGCCCCTTACTGGTGGACTGCAGTGTTTGAAGCCTCAATGTATACGTATGCGTGTGTTTGCCCGAGGAGGCGTGTCTGAGATCAACATCCACCAAGCGGACGACTAGACCTGAAAACTCGTCATTTTCACAAGAGATCGATTGTGTGTTTGTTTGTGACAGTTCTGAATGGAATCAGATTGAATGTGTGTGTGTGTGTGTGTGTGTGTGTGTGTATGTGTGTGTGAGGGGAAGAAGTAATGAATGGGAGAGTAGAAAGACTCTGTGTTTGTGATGTAATTGCAAAGAGAACTTGCTGTTCTCGGGCTTGAAAATGTCTGTTTGGGATGATATCTCTCATCTGAAGAACATCTTTGTGGAAACTGTTTCCCCTTTTCTCCCTTTGCATTCACATATACTGTAATAATACACTTGAATCACAGTAGCAGTCTACTCAATAGCTACTGCTATGACCCACCATTCCTAGCGCAAGCAATTATTGCTTTATGTAGATGTTGACATACTTGATTACAACTACTATTACTATTGTATAGATCAAGCAGGCTTGCCTGGGACCTTTTTTTAATTACTTGTGACCCCTTAAAATAAAGCTATATCTTCTTCTATATCTTCATCACGGTGAGGGCCTTAATATGGATTTGGGATATGAGTACGTTGACTAACATTTTAAAAACATCCTTCTCAGATTGTTTCATAAAAAAGGAGAAAAGAAAATGTATATAGTTTTTCTTTCTAATCCCTTTAATGATATTTTGAGCCATCCGTATGTCATGTTTCTAACAGGCTGGACAGGTGTGTCTACATCTGAACAGCCGAGATTATTTTGCTAATGCCACCCAGAGACAAACCCTGGAGCTCTTCCACTGGCTGTCAACGGGATAATCTCTAAAGATCCAGGGTGATTTTAAGAGAATCTCAGAATTGCTATTAAAATTAAGATTAAAGTCACAATACACAGACACAGTGCCTCTCTCTATCAATCACACACACACACACACACTAACATGCATTTGCAGAATCAGCACCAGGTGCAAATCATAAATATTTTAAGTGCCACCAAAGCTATTTATACAGCCAGCAGAAAAGTGAAAACAAGGTGCCTATATATGTTCAGAATGTCTGCTTCACTTATTCCTGAACTTTAAACAACATAAATTGCGCGAGCACACCAAACTCTGGCTAACGTCTGCTATTTTTCCCCCTTGCTTAACTCAATATCTCGACGTATTTAAACTAACGATCGGACGATTTCTCTACAGCTTTGAGGAACACTGAACATCGAATATGGAAATTACTGCAGAGTGCTTAAACATCATTTCATCACCCTTTTTTCTGCTGACTTGCTTTTGTTCTAGAAATTGATTTTCTTCTCTCTGTCCTGTTTTCTTCTTTTTTTTTCAGGCCTCCATCTCTGCCTTCATCTCTCAGGCAGCAGGATGTCTCCGACTACAGAGACGTAGTAAGTGAGACCGGTGGGACCGTTCAGCTATGGACACATTTACCGGAAGCAAGCGAGCGGGTCACTGGGATGAAGCTGTTACATTCCCCCACTCCACACTGTCTGTCTATATGTAAACCTGTCTGTCTGCTTCTATTCTCAGTATGTGGCAAAGCGTCTTGTTCCATTTTTACTATTTACTTTCTCACACTCCCAGCCTCCCCCTTTCTATATCCCACTGTTTGTCCCCGCACTCATTGATTGTCTCTTTATATCTGGCCCTGCTGCAGCCTCTGCGCCTGTAGATGAGATTGTCATGGTTAATGTGATCTTTTGTGGCGGTGACAAAGGGGATGAAAGCCATAGGCAGGAGATAGGGTCTGGAACCTATGGAGGAGAGGATCGCGATATGGTAAACGTCCTGTTTTACTGCGCAGTAATTATACAAAATATAACTGTCTGGAGGAGTAGAAAGAACATGGACTGATCTGGGCATATCTAGCACTGTAAAAGTAAACATTAAAATTCAATCTCCATCTCCTCTGCACTGTAAATTGGATGATGCTCAGAGGTGTTTCCAGTTTCTTGCAGTGGGGGAGGTAACCAAGTACATTTATTCACATACTGCACTTAGGCAAAGTACATGTACTCTTACTGAAGTGTTTCTAATGTATAATACATCACCCTACATTTTTTAGTGAAATATTGTACTTCCTTTCTCCACTTATGTATTGGAAAACTGGAGTGACTAGAAAACATCTTAACAACAACAATGGGATAATTTTATAAAATATGTTTTGTAATAGATTAAATTATCCAACAGTACATGAAAGCAGTAACACTTGCACCACATTGACAAGCTACACCATTAAAAATGCTGTTTTCATGTTAAAGCATCAGTAATAGTAATTACATTATAATACATATCGACCTACAGTATATAACACCATGAGAGGGGTCATTCTGCATGATAGGTACTGTTGCTTTTGATACTTAAAGTGTGATACTTCTGTACTTTTACAGATTGTTTTCAATGCAGAACTTTAACTTGTGATAGAGTATTTTAAAACTGCTGTATTTCTACTTTTACTTTGGTAAGGGATAGTTCCTCCACTACTTCTCACTGGTATTTTCAGTTGCACAAAAGTTACAAAAGTGAAAAAACAACCACTACTGAGAGCATTGACAAATTGACTGCCGATCATCCTCAGGCAGATAACATATAAACACACTACGCCTTTTCTATAAATTGCATCATCTCCTCTATTTCCCCAGGTAATCTGTGATTGACACAAAATTAGCACTCGTCCACATCCAGGCAGTAGGGCCTTGTGAGCGTGCGCCATGTGTTGCCATTACCTCGGCTGGCTCTCTGGATTAAACAGTCTATAGTCTTCGGTGAAGCCACACTGAAAGAATCTCATTAATTGACCTGCTATTCAGTTCACTGACCTCTAGTTTACTTACCACAGCTAATCCTGGTTGACTTCATACAATCTGAACATCGAGCAGAGGAACGAATTAAGTCAAAAACAAGATTAGGGAGGAAAAACAGAACACGATACACACCCACACATATACGCATTTACACTAATCTTGGAGGCACATGCATCACAACCCTCAAAGGAACTCCCAGGCGATCAAGCTCCCGCCCCTGTTTCTTGGGGAGGCTAAGTCGAATGAGTTTGATCAGGACAGGTTATGTTTGTGGTCGTGAGCAATGACTTGAAATGTGTTTTAACGCTGCATAACTTCTTTAGAGCTTTGATTACAGCAAGTTAGTCTGTATATCACAAGCGATGGATCACTTTCTTTTCAAGCAGGATCAATATTTACTTCTCCGTGACCTGCATCTCTTTCTGCCTCTCATATTCCTTTGTCACTATTAAAGCCAAGGGCATATTCAGGTTTGAAAACAAGAACAAGCCTCGAAAGCAGAGCCAGGGAGAAGTCTCCCAAACAAGTTTGTGTGGCGGGACGGAGAGAACAGGAATGGCACTTAGCAAACACAGAGAGAGGCATGTGCTGAATAAAAAAAGAGCTTGAGCAAAATGGACAAAGAGCATACAGATCAATATTAATATTCATGTGTTAGAGGCAAAATAAATAGGACATAAATGGATTCTAAAAATTGGAACAAAGCCAGTCACAAAAGTATTGGCCCATCACTTTCTGATGTGAAAGGATAACGCATGGCAGGTGCACTACATCTGAGAAAGTGCAACAGAGGAATTTTCTAAGAGACGGGAACATTGTTAAAAAAGACAGCGACACAATTAGAGTCGTAGACAAGTGTACAGGTGGAAAGAGATAATATGAAGGGAGCGAGAGAGTGACAGGAAAAGAGCCGAAGTTAGAAGAAGAGGAGGTTGTACTCACTCCAAAAGTGACGGTCTTGACTGGCATGCCTGTTGGCCCTCCACTCTCTCTTTCTTACGTTTTCTGTTTCTCTCAAACACACAGCTGTCTTTTCTGTTGCCCCCTGCGAGTGCTGCGATACGGGGCACGCAGACCCCCGTCCACGGTAAACACGGACACACACACACACACACACACACACATACGTACGCACACGCCCAGACCCACACACTTGAGTAAGCATGGTGGGTGGAGAGATTGTGGAGGGTGGGGGTTGAGGGGACGGGGCGGGGGGGGGCCCAGGGGTTTATCTCTGGAGGAATGCTGCCTGTATCTAAAGACACACATTTCACACACAGCCAAAAACAAATGGGTGCCCCACACTCTCACCATTTCCTGACTACATCCTGGCTCATTTTAGCGATTTCTTTCCCATTTCACAAGCTTTACTCTCTACCTCCTTTCACTTCTTTCCCCCTCTTCCGTCTCCATCTTTTTCTCAGCCTTCTTATGTCCTCCATCACACTCTATGTTCTGCTCTCCACCTCGTCCATCCACTCCACCTTTCAGGTTTTGTTGCACCACAAACACTCCAAATCACCCCAACTGTATCCCTCCATTCTCCCTTCTTCCCCACACGTCACGCCCATCTCTGTGTCTCCTGTATGTTTAGTGACAGCCAGACAATAATTTTTTCACGGACCAGGCAATACAAGAAACGCGTAGAGTTGCTGTGGAGAATGGGTGTGATTTCTCAAAGTGGGACTGTTTCAGCCTGTGAGGTGACTTACAGTGACAAAGCGCCTGGCGGGGGGGTTGCTGCCACCGCCCCGTGACAATGGGCCAGACACATGGGGTGGGGGGAGCACGGAGGGGCCAGCCTCTCAAAAGGCCCTGCCTCTTTTAATAAAGCGTCTGTCATTCCGTGGTTGAAAAGGCCTCCTTTTCTCTACCTCTCTCCCTCTCCTGGCTAAATGCTGGGAAAAGCACATCGCTGCCAAAAACCATGCAGAGAGATAAATGCTTGTAGGAGAGGGGAAGGAGGGGACAATGTAGAAAAAAGGCTACGCACTTCTCAGCGCCACTGGACCGTGACCTGTGCAAAAACATCACGTGGGACGTCTCTCCTGTCCACAGTATTGAGTTTGGACAGTGATGAGAGCTCCGCTGCCAACCAAAGAATGTTGGGCGGGGGACTAAGGAATATAATGTCCATGAAGAAATGACAAATTATCCCGTGGTCTTTGACGAAAGGGACTACATCGCTTCCCCTCTGACATCGACCACCTTTGGCTCAGCCTGCAAAGCGTAACTCAACTCATCTGAGGAGGAGATAAAGATAACTTATCAGGTCCTGATTGATAAGACCTCTTTAAAGTTCAAATCACCCTCCAATCAAAATGTGTTTGGCTTATTGTTACTTGACTTGGATGTTTGAGCTTCAGTGTGCAGAATGATGTTCGTGCAGTTTGACACCAGAGGGCTGTTTTCATATTCATCTGCAGAATGGGCAAAGTGCTCACCTTGAATCGGAGTTTAACACATGTATGTATGAGCATGATTTTGATCCACTCAAAGGGCAGCCAATCATGGTCCAACATACATGTTACAGAAGTGGGAAACTTGAAGCCTCCAATGCACTGAGAATGGACTTTCCAGTGAAGTATGCGTTATCTTGTGTTCAGAAGTTAAACGTTAATAAAAACAGGTCGAAGGAGTAAATGTTTTTAAGAATGTTTAACAAGGGAAATTAACTTTGTGGTAAAACCCAAACAGGAAAAGACACACATGATTCAAAGCAGTTATAAATAATGTCTGGAGGAGATCTTTAAGTTGTGAGATCTGTTATTTTATTTCTGGTCTTTGGGCTCAGTGAGGTTGCAGGTGATAATAAAGCATAGGCCATACTCTTTTTCTTGTAACAGGGTTGATTTAAGTTTGGGACAGACGTGCCCTCTGCACCCTGTGTGGGAGGATAAAGGGATACAGCTGTCCACGCGTGCTGCTTGTGGTGGTTTATTGCCCGTGTCCTGATGTCTCGGAGAACAGCAACGAGAGTTGCAAAGGCAGGCGAGAAATCAAAATAAATGCTGATGGTGTGTCAGCTGTCTTTTTTCGACCCGTCCGAATATGTGAACTTTGGGTGCTTACGGTGGCACTTTTGCAAGAGTTGTAAAATGTAGGCCATCTTAAAAAACCAAAAACAAATGGAAAAACTGCAGCATTTCTAAACGACTGAGATTACCTTTATTGAAAAAGAGGAGACTATTGAGGGAGCAAGTACTCCAAAAACATAGTGATTTGTTGTTAAGATATCTTGGTGTGTTAGCCAGGATGATGGCACGCCTTCAAGTGTGGTACCACTGAAGTAAGAAACCGCTAGCGGTGGCTAGCTTGCACAACTGACGTTACCGCTGTTGCTGTTCAGTGGAGATAAATATAAGCTGGAGGGGACATATCATGTGCATTTCACCCTGCTGTACAAGGACCTCCAAATGAATAGAGGCAGGTACGTTTGGGGAGAGAAAAACACTCAATGTTCTGTATTTATATTTATAGCTTTAAAAATAATAATAATATAATATATATATATATATATATATATATATATATATATATATATATATATATATATATATATACTGTATGCTTTTACAATATGTGAGATTGTACTATTTCATTTTGGCATAACGACCCTCTAGTGGCAGCATGATGCTCTGCAGCGTTGGCCTGCAGCCACTTCACAGAGGGTATGGGCTGGGTCGGGCTGAATACTGCAGCCCTGGCACAGAACTCAGCACTCACACATACATAAATGCACAGACACACAAACACTAACGCTAACACACACTCACACTCACACACTTTCAACTCCTCATCCTGTGCTTCAGCTCCTCCTCACAAGCTACATTAAGCTGGCCTGGCCTCTGAACTGACAGAGTGGGTGTTAAAACTGCCTTCCCTCTGCAGACAGATTACCCATCCCATGTCATTGGACATTCAGCGGCTCACTCCCATGGATACATATTATCATATACTCAGTACATAAAGACACCTGCACATGCGACAAAGTAAGACTGACCTGTTGAAGACAAAAACAGGGAGTTAGAAATACTCGGATGAGGGAGGAGAGCAGAAAAGATGAAGGCAACAGAGAAGAATGTCAGCGGCAATATGTCAGGATGCCATTCATCTTCATAAGTGGAGAGTGAATACAGAGTGAAGATGTGCAGGATGAGAGAGAAAGAGCATCACTGTGGGCAGAATCTGTCCTCACAACTCTCCGTGTCTCCCTCTCTTCAGTGTGTGCAGTATCTGAGCACTCGCAGAGAACACAGACTCCATACTTTAAAAATAAAGGCGCTGACCATCAGTCATAACCGGGCTAGAGTCAGGCAGGATGTGAGCAGCCAGACCATAATTCAATCTGTTTGGTTAACAGATGCAGCGCTGATGAGGCCCACGTTTTCAAACTCTATTCAGACCTAATGTACTGCCCTGAAACTACGAGATTCAAACTCCACGAGGACTTCAGCTGCTACTGTCAACATGACTTTGTTAAATTGGGACATTATGCGATTCTATGAACAGTCCAATGAGAATATAGCTGTACTCCGTCCTCTGAGGGAGACGGGGAGCATTCTTGCATGTCATTGATTCCCTGACCATCCTCAGACTGATGAAATCAATATGTGATGATGGTCAAAGTGATATCGGTAGCGAGATAGATATTTAGATTATTTCCGTGTCATGCACATAATGTTCTCAACCCTCATGGGTTCATAAGACACCACAAACACAGCTGCAGTGGACACACATTTCATTAAGCTTCATTGCAAACATTTTCCAGCACAGAAACAGGAAAGTTGGCACTCCTTAATTAAATTCAACATTTCCTTTACATTGACTTATTGAGCAAGAGAAAACTTATACACTTGAACTGTTGAGTAGATCATAACACCTGAGCCACATTGGGAGAATAGAAAGAAACCCCTTTAATTAAAGAAATGAGCAAAAACACCTTTTGGTGGTTGGTTTTAAAAAGGTGAAAAATAGAGTAATAAATATTACATCTGCAATGTAGATTCGAGCCAAACTGATGTTGATTTTCTTATGTATATATATAAATTAAAAAAACAGATTCATCAGTCAATATTCCTTTTAAACGTCACATTTTGATAAAGATCCATTCAATTACATTCGTGAATTTTACAGTTGAAAAATCAACTTGTCAAACATCATATTACTACCAGTAAATGAAAGTTTAAAACAGTAAACAATAGTATCAATAACAAACATAAACAACACCTTTTATAGAATTCTGGGTTAAAATAAAACTTTATTTAAAACATCTAAAATGCAACAATTGATTGAGAGATGTTTTTCAACTACACTGTGCAAACTGTACTTAAATAAAATAAATAAAAAAGGTTAAAAGGTCAAAAGGTGGGAGCGTATTTATTGCCATATTTAACAGCTCTTAACATGACGATGTGGCTCGTGGCTAACAGTGCAAACAGCTCTTACAGTACAAACTACCGCAAACGTGCCGACAGAGTGGACGGCTCAATCGTCATAATGTTGAGACGCAGCCAGGCTAATAAAAAAATATTAGATTTGATAGTATCTTTCTTTACAAATATTGTGGGTGTCCCTGCATTATATTGTTGGAAGTGCACTCAATTTTAAATCTGCCTCTATGTTAGCCTCCAGTCTGTCGTTACCATTTATACCGAGACAGAAGCAAACGATTGTTTAGGCTTCAGCACCAGCCTCATCTCTGACCTCGTGGAGTGGTGAGGAAACAGGCCCGCAATGAAAAGATGAAAGAAGAGATGAATGGAAAGAGTGACACATCTCTGGCACAGTGGCAACTGTGCTGCTAAATAAATGTGCCTGGGGTGCTTCACTTGACTTGTGCCTCAGTGGATGTTTGTACAGTCTTGATGGCATCTTCATCTGCGCAGCATTGCTGAGTGAGACTGAGTGAGACCCCCTCCCCCCCCACCCACCCCCCCCCCCCACACACACACACCTTCAATCATCATGCTATCCACACTTTAGAGGCTCAGTGGCCGTCTGCAGCAGAGACAGGACCTGTACAGTCTTCAATGTATAGTCAGCTTTACAATAAATATTTTTTTTATGCTGCTTTCCACTCAAAGATTTCAAATCTGCTGCCTCACGTGCCAGATACCGAGTGCATCTGAGATTGACGTGTTAATACACATTAAAATATAAGCAAATAAGGAGGATGCTCTCATCAGTCACTGCAAGGGCAGTGAAAAGAGAGATTATAAAACTGAAGTCAATTACCTCACTGCCTGCCTACTTACTTTAATGCTGCTTCACACACACGGATTCAAACACACACTCAAATACAGATCACCACACACACTCATGTCCGCTCATGTCGACACACGCGTTCATCCACAGTGCAGTACATGCAGATGCATAACACACACGCTCACTCCCATTCAACACACACATATGCAGCTCACAGCAACCTTCCATATGCAGGCATACAGTTCAAGCAGCAGTATACTCAAACTGAGCAACATGTGAGGAAGCCACGTTGTGTCTTTTTTTAAGTAGGTGTGAAAAGCTGTTTTTTAGATTATGAGTCAGAGGTTTGAAGAAGAGATTGGTATGCAACCCTAACGGGGGCTGAGGAATTGATGTTCAGTATTTGGTCTGCCTAATAAGGGGTTCAGGTTGAGGTGGGACTAAAGCATGTATACCACTATAAATGTCATTATTACCATACATTGATTCAAATGCATAATCATTTTGCTGATAATTGTGTCATCGTCTTATACTCTGAAACAGAATCCTTTTGATTCCCCAACCTGAGACTTCAAATCTCACTGATTTCTTTAAGAAGTGTACTCTGAACTATTGTTATGGTTGGCTGCACTCTAATACAGTATGAGATTTCCAGTTAATCCACAGTACATGATAACAATAACATCACAGACCGCTGGTATTGACCAACACACACCTTTTGATGGGGTTTTAACTGTGGGCTGCATGAAAATAAAACTATAATGCTACATTAAATTTGTGCTTAAATGTCGGAGAAAACCTGCATATAAAGTAAAAGCATGGTTTAATTGCCAAAGCAAATCTGTAGCCCCCTATAGGTGTTGCCAATAATCACATTAACACATGAAAATGACTATGGTACACCTACCAGAAGCACAGATGTTTACAGCAAAGTTCTGGTTGAAAAACAAGCGGAACAGGTTTAGATCGGAAATGTCAAACATTGAGCAGATATCTGTGGTGGCTATAGTTAACTCAGACAGCTAACCAGGTCTTCATCTGTGGATGACTTGGAGCTCTCCACATTTTACTCTCTCTCGGCATGAAAGAGTGTCCATCGCAAAGGAGTTTTATACAGTTTTCAGACTTTCTGACCAGGACGAGTATACTTCAACCTTTACCATGCGCATTCACCTAAAACACATGCTCATGCACGCATGCATGCACATTAATTGGTGCTCAGATTCTCTCTCTCGCTCTTTTTTTGACACACAAAAAAACTCAAACTGATGATAACTAAGGGGCCCACAATTTGAATTTAATAGAAAAAGAAAACACAATGGGGCTGTTGAAAAGGTCAACCAAAGGAATAACTTTTTAAAAAAGAGGTGCCAAACAATTTGAATTGAAGGCATATAAGTTGAATTAATGATAATCAAATAGATTTGAAAACGTTTAGGAAGGGTCACAGGTAAAAAGGTTTTGAAAAGTGAAAAGGTTTAGTCACGGCTCGCCTGAAACTTTGTGTTCATCATTGAGGCGGAAGTTCACTATACTAAGTTTGACCTGTAATATCCACATTTCATAACACAGTATGGCAAAAGTATCACATTTCTTATTTCATGTTAGTCCTGCTATGGCCCCATTGATACTCGTACTAGTGTAAAACGTCTTGTACAGAGTTGTGAAATGTGCTGGTTCGCAGTTACGTGTAATAGTGTTCAGTTACAGCTGCTGAAGAACATGTTGAAAGTTTGAAATTTCCACTTTTATTATAGTGAACTCGTTCAGTAGCTGTGGTCTGCATTTATAAAGCCATTTAGGTTATAGTTATTTGGATGGCTTCATTGAAAACATTTTGTGTAGGTCAGATTATTCCCATGAGGCATCTCACTGTTGCAAAAAGCCAGAAAAGATCAGTTCTTAATGGGTCAGCAAGACAAGGAGAATCCTGCTCTCCTGTCTTCCTCCTAAAGTTGGTATCTGGCCAACTGAGACATTATTACACGACCTCGGCAGTTTTGCACAATAGCAGTAAAGCCCCCGCTACCTTTAATCTGAATTATGTGAGGCTTGTATCAATAACCCTGGGACAAAAATGAGTTACACTGTTTGAATACGCCTCTGCCTTTCACATGTAAATTAAACTCTGCCCCCCTAGCCGAAACAAATTACAGCCAACTGCTGGTGGCTGGACATGAATGGGCTTCCTAATGTAGTCTGCATCTACAGTGGGCTGGGGAGCAGCTGGAGAAGGGAAACTGAGACGGAGGAGAATTTATGTGACAGTGTAGAGTGTGACCGTCTGCTTTTTTTTCATATTGAGGCTGCCATGCAGCCGCACTGTGACGAATGCGGCTTGGCTCCCCGAGCATCTGTCTCTAAGGACTCACCGAGGGGTAATTAGAGCTGTGGGATGATAAGGGATTTTCTCCAGTCCCACTAACTATTACTGGTGGCAAAAGGGACGCGGCCTTTACACAGACCTTTGACATCTCACAATTCTGTCTTACAGGAGGGGTTGGGGTGGGACAGGGCATTTTATGAGGCGTTAGATTTTGGTGCAAATTGAATCAGCCCTCAGGGAAAGACTTGTGGTTTTGTGAGACCAGTCTGAGCGTTGCTGGGAGTTTTATTTCCCCAAGCTGCTGACTGCATTATTTTAAATGCCTTTTGACTTAGCACGCTGCGACAGCTGAGAATAATAAAAATGTAGCTGGAGTAGACTTTAAAAGAAAAGCTTTTATTTCCTTGCTTCGGACATTTTCTATCACTTATGATCAGACTGTTTTTCCCATTAAGGCAGCAACTTTGCTAAAACTAGGTCCAGCGGGATAGCAAACACGAGTGGTCAGACAATCAGGATGTAAACATGTTACGTGTTATTTGAAAATGAATGTCCATTTTAAACATCCATCACAGTTACCATTCCAGGCTCCAGGACGGCGCCCCATTCAGATAATCAGGTTTAAATATTTGTGTCTGTCGCCATGCCAATTTTGACACATTTTCTGCCTACAATGTGCTAATAGATTGAACAGATTATTGGAGCTACAACAATACACATTTCAAAGTTGTTTTACTAATTTAAGATGCAGGGCTGGGGCAGTATAGGCGCACTGTATCACTCTCTAGTAAACACTAGTTTAGGAAGCAGATTATGCTGCTGTTGTTTTCCACTGCTGTGTTGGCTCAGGGCCAGTGAGGGTGCTCTTCAGGACGTTGTATCACTGCACCACTCTTTTTCTCAGTCTCTGTACTCTGGGACATGCATGATGTTCGATGTCTCTGCTCCCACCCAGCAATCAACATACTCTGTCTGCACTGTAACATGTATTCCCTTTCCTCACTCAATCCACCAGTGAGTCCCACTTGCTTACCAGGTTGGTGTTGTTTCTAAACCTGCAGAACCTTAAACTGGGTGTATAGTCTCAACTGCATTGGGTCTGTACTCCCAACAGGATGGTGTAAATAATCCTAACTGACAGATAAAGACAAACAAAAAGAAATATATTCTTTTCTCTCATTCACACTCAAGGTGAAAGAAAATTCAAAAGAAAAAAGGGAAAGAACAATTGGCCAATGCACACGCATTCATGAGCATCACCGAGGGAAAGACTGTACTCCATATTGTTGTGGGTCGGGCCAAAGGCCAATGGGAAACTATGTGTTAGCTTTGTTCTGTTAAATGTGTTCACCCAATGTTTTTCCTTCCTATATGTCCAAATGTTTCACTTTGTCAGCTTAAAACAGCTTCATTGAGGTTGAAGGTCAAGCCAATAATGCTCCAGAGCGTTTCGGATCAATATGGAGATCTTGAGAGTAGGTTTGGGAATTTGACATGAGGTAGGATTTGAGGGGGAAATCATCATGGGCAAGGGTCGTCTGGAACAAGTTTCCCAGCAGCCTTATTGCACTTAAGATGATCTCTCCTCCAGAGAGTGGAAATGGACTCGAGATTATCTAGTAAATCGGTGCAATAAAACCTTTGGCAAACGCGTCCCTGACTGTTTAAAACAGATACCACCTGACATAACACAGGCACAGCCACAATACACAAACACAACACTGACATAGGATCACAGGAACCGGCGAAGACAGGCACAACCACAACGTCTACAGCAGAGACACCACAACGGACAACACACAAACACAGACTGAAGCACAAGCACAACACAGGCGGACATCAAAAGTAAATACTACTACTACACAGTCTGAAGCCATGCACAGACGGATATAAAGCATGCACACCAACACGCTGATAAGAATAACGAGGTCGTCCCCAAAACAGACACAAATCCCTCACACATTTCCTCTAATTCCCTCTCTCGCTCGCACACACACACACACACACACACACACACACACACACACACACACACACACACACACACACACACACACACACACACACACACACACACACACACCAACACGCAGCATGTGTTTTGATTTAATCCTAAACACAAATACAGTGGTACAAATGACACAAGCATATTCTATAAATCAGAAGAACCCACAGGAAAAATACTTCGGACTGTTTTCTATTATCACTACCGTGAACCTGTGTTGTGTGTCGTATGTTGTGTAGAAGCATACGTAGATGTGATAAAAACTTGTGTCCAGTCGATAGGAAATGAGTCAAATCTATATTTTGCCCGTGGACTCTTGCCATGTAATATGCTGCTTGAGGACATTAACTTCAGATAAATCACAGACACCGATATAGATGTGAATATAGAGACATATACACACTAATGTTACATATCAATATGTGAGACTAAAAGAAAAGAATAACAACCAAATTAAAAAAATAAAAATCAGCAAGTTAGTACAATACGTCAAGCAAGGACGGGAACAAAGAAAAGCTCCAGCCTGATCCCACGACACCTGACTAAATCAGCTCACAGCACAACAGTCAGCAACACTAGAAAGTCAAAGGAACCAGAACTACAATACCATAAGCAACACACAACAAAAACGAGAGATAAAGATAAAAACAACAACAACAGCAGCAGAGCAACAACAGTGACACAAACTTTAAGTGACAGGTACAAGATGGTCATAAATACAGAATATATATATAAATATATATACACATATAGATATATAGAAATAGGAAAAGCCAGATATACGTGTTGCAGATATTTACTTCATCATCAAAGTGCCATACTCCTTGGCCATCCGGCATCTCAGAGCTCACACTACTGTCCTGATCGATTAGCCAGCGATGCACGGCGTGGGCCTAAAAGGACATACGACATAAAGACAGAGCCCAGTTAATCTCAACAGTGAGCAGCAGAGAGACGGAGAGACAGAAGAGGAGGAAGGAAGGAAGAGGTGGGGGAGAGGAGAGGAGCAGAGCGGACAGAAAACAATGGCAAGAAAATGAAAAGGATTCAAAGAGGAACAGGTGAACATTATATTGAGACACAGGTAGAAAACAAGGTGGAGGGATTGGAGGAAGAGAGCAGGAAGAGGAACCACCCCGTCCCACCCTATCCCATCCCAGCTTGCTCGCCCAAATCCGCCCTCCCCAACAAAACTCTCCCCGTGGGAAACAGGTCAGGTTAGGATGGTATGAGTATGAAAGCACGATATGGCACGACAAGAGGATATCACACATACAATGATGAGAGCTGGCCAACGCCACACTGATGGCAATGGAGCAGGATCGGGTGTTGATGGTTTGTGGTTCACAGATGGATCAGCTGCAACCTACACATTGCAGGGGGTCGGGATTCCTTTACAATCACGCTTGTGCAGGTGGCACCTGGACACACAGTGTAGTGTACTTACCCAGAATTCACATCAATGTGCAACCACTTGTGCAGTACAAAACAACACCACATCAAATATCTTTAACACAACAACACAGACAGAGAAAAACATACAGTAAAGCCAAGTCTGTCCTCTGGCTGAGATGCATAGAGAAAAGGTGTACACACTATTATACTTCAGCATTCTTTTATAGCAAACAAACTTTCTTCACAATATGTATGCTAACTGCCAGATAGTGTGAAAAAACAGCTCTTATGGTTCTAACAGTCATTCATAAAAAACTCAACAAAATAGCACCTGTTCCTTTCCCCCAAAAAAGCACAAAGACTGTCTGCTCCTCTCAGCGAAAGAGATAATCTCCCAAATGTCTTCCTCCTGACAGACAAACAGACCGAGGGAAGCTTGCAGATCAGTCATGTCCACGCTCCCCCGGTTGAGATTCAGATCAAACACATACTGTAGCCACTCTAGTCCCGGTCACCCTGACACACACACACACACACACACACACACACACACACACACACAGACACACAGACACACAGACACACAGACACACAGACACACAGACACACAGACACACAGACACACACACACACACACACAGACACACAGACACACACACACACACACACACACACACACACACACACACACACACACAACAAACCCCATCTGTTACTCTTGACTGTTGTCGTGTCAGCACCAAAAACAACCGAGCGCAGCTCCATTTGTGACACTCACTGCCCCTTTGCGGCAGAATTACATGTCAAGATTTACACCGGGGTGAATTCACAGAAAGCAGGGAATTAATTATCCTGTCATACTGTACATTTACTATTTACGTTACGCCAGCAATTTTACGGTATCCGAGTTTTTAAGATGCAGTGATGCAGGCCGTCTTAGCATGACACTGCAAAATAACATTTTGCACACAACTGTTGACCAAAGGGGAAAACTGTAGATGTCCTCTTCAACACAGAACACCATGAGAGAAATGAGCATGCATGCACACACGAACGCACACACGCATACGCACACACACACCCTCACACACACCTTCACACACACACACACACACACACACACCCTCACACAGAGGACCTTCTGTGTCAGGTATATATGTGAAGACAGATGCATAAGCTGCTAAACCCATACCAGGGAAGTGGAGGACAACGCACAGAAACAGAAGCAGTCACCTCAAGGGTACAGTGAATCAGAGGGTGACAGCAGAGGCCAAATTGCCCTGTGGGGACACCTGGAAATAGACAAAACAAGCAGAAGGGGGCAACTACAATGTACAACCAGAAAGTACTATGTTAATTTGAGTTTGTTTAACTTTTTAAGCATAATTAGGCACTTTGTATGACTTTCACTAATGAGAAATATTTGCAGTATCAAATGCTCAGGAACATGCATGTAAAGGGGAGAGAGTGTGTCTGTGTGTGTGTGAGAGTGAGAGTGAGAGTGAGAGAGAGAGAGAGAGTGTGTGTGTGTGTGTGTGTGTGTACGTGATGAACAGCGGTGTCATCCGTGGAGTTTGTGGCGAGTTACAGAGCGTGTCAGCTTAAAAGAATAATTGGATTAAGTAGCAGACGGCTACTGATGACAGGGAGAGGAGTGAAGGGGTGGAGGAGGAAGAGGAGGAGGAGGAGGAGGAGGAGGGGGAGAAAGAGTGAGGCAGAGGGGGAGAGAGGTGCTGATAAGAGTAACAGGCCATTTGCTGCTGAGCCTCTTGGAGCCTCAGGGCAGCGAACAGACACGCAGAGGGAAATCAAACCGTTACGCTGTAGATTAGAGGGATAAAGGGATAACACTCGTAGTCTCTGGACAACTAACTAGCAGCCTCTTGGTATTTGAGTATACTTTACATCACACTCTAAGACAAGCATAAGACAACCAATATGAGCCCTGTGCGGCAGAAAAGAAAAAGGGCAGGGCCACTCTGGAGGATGCTACCTCTCCACATACTTATCTTTGCCAGTACCGGCTGCAGAGGCAGAGCCGAGGATAAAACTGAGGACGGGAGTCGAAAGAGAAATGAGTGCAAGTCCGAGGAAGGCTCATATTAAAGAAAGAGGAGTGTGAGAAAGAGGAGTGGAACAATGATTAGAGTAATCCACTGAGAAGGGGGCAGTGATGAAATAGGACATAACAGAAGACTTCCCTTGTGTTGCCACAAGCATCATTTGCTGTATGTTGACACAGATAACCTCCGCAGAGAAACGGACCAGAGTTTGAGAAACAATTAGTAGAGTAATGGACTGGAATAAAAATACATCATATACAGTATATATATATATATATATATATATATATATATATATATATATATATATATATATATATATATATATATATATATATATATATACACACACACACACACACACACACACAACAGGTAACCCACTTTTTGGAGGCATCAAACACTATCAATATATATATATATATAACCTATTTTCTTTTTCTTCATCAGTCACACCAAAAGACACATGAAGTTGTTGATACAATCTGCTCTCCATAATTTCACAACCCTACACATGCTCACCAGAGACAATTACAGTCCACCTCAGATCAGTTCATCTGATTTAAATGGTCACACAATAAATATGCACAGATAAAACAGTAAAATACAAAATAAAGATAGAAACTCATCACCCAATTACCCAGAGACAGAGACATGTGCAAGCTTGCTTAACAATCTGCTTGTAGTGCAACCATCATCATCATTTGAAAAAGTATCTACATTTTTGCACCTTTTGACTTAATCTATTTGAACCCACATCTTGCGGGGGTGCCAGGTTGTAAGACCACAGGCGGGATTGTAGAAAAAAGGCATTAACAAAATCAGCATGAAGGTAGTAGAAGTCTTTCTAAGGTTAAATATAAGTATACGTGTATAACTATTTGAGCTGCGGGGTAAAAAAAACAAACCAACAAACTGCTAAGCAGTTAGCACAGAGCTTTCATTACAATCAGCCCTGCACAGGGGGATGCAACTCTCTCCTGCTCAATGGACCTGCACTGCTTCAATAACTCACACCTCCTCTGTGAGAACAATACGGTACAAAGGAGCCGTGATATACAAATAACTGTAGCATTAAGAACCAAGCACCTTCTTCAAATACACCTATTCATCAGTCCATCAGATTGTTTTAGCACCGCAGTGCATCAGCTTCTTTCTTGACCGTCCACCTTTCCGTCCATTACCCTCAAGTGCAGGAGAAACATTGAGTAATCAAAGCTCTAATGCCATGAGTCAAACTAGGCCAATGCCTGGCTAGTTCCTTCTGAAAGGCTGACACAGTATCTAAAGTAAATGGACCCCTACTAAATTATTCATCTTCGAAGAAAAGAAAAACATCAAGTCGAGTTATAACAAGACAGCAGCATGACTGAGGTGCTGGACAGTAAAGAGCTCTTCTCAGAATCCCGTTCTTATTTCAACACGACTTAACTGAACTCATCAGAGGATAGGACCCTAATGTGAACTACAAGGCTGATTGAAGCACACATTACACATAAGCTACATTAATGTGGTTTCCATTAGATAAACAGATGCTTAGAAAAGTGCATTAAAGTCCAAACTACGAGAGATTAATATAGAATACATTGCACTAGGGCTTCAGTATTAGTGCCAATAAGATACTATGCTATACCTCACCTAACATTGCAGCATAGCACTATAAAGTATTTCACCTAGAACTCACTCAAACCTAAGACTGGGCAATAAGTCAGATCCTGATAAATAATGCAAAGCAGAGAGCTGGCAGCAACCAGCCTGATCTCCATCAGCAGAGAAGAGTTGGTTTCTCAAGAAGCACAGGTGGAACACGCCAGGTGGGATGAAAAGGAAGGATGCTGCAGTCACCTCCACCTATCACCTCTACGCTATGATTTTCTATCTCTGTCTAACTCTCCATCTGGGCTTGCGTCATTCTCTACCTGTTCAGTGCAGCTTGTGTGTGAGCATGTGCAGAGTCACGCTCTTCCTCCTTTACTGTGTCCACTCGGCCTCCATCTGTGGACAATGGGAGGCCCTGCAATACTCAAGCAGTAAAGACGCCTCAGAGGCATGTGTTGATTCATCTTGATGGACATGCTTCAGCTGTAGTTTGTCGAGCAGTTATAATCTGTACATATACACACATTTACATATATATATATATATATATATATATATATATATATATATATATATATATATATATATATATATCTAAACTTTACACTAGCTCTATACCCTGATTTGCCACATGGATACAAGCGTGACTCCAAATGAATCCTTATGTTGCTAATTATCTGTTGGCCTATATCTTACAAACACTTTCAACAACGTTCACTGTCTGGCTACTTTTAAAAGGTGACACACAGTGTGCTTTCTTTCTAAGATAGTTTTAACTGGGCCGTAACTTCATAGAGAGCTACACAAATTAGTCAAACGTATGTCCCAAATGAAAGAATCAAGAAGACATTTGACCAACACAAACAATTGCATTAGTGAAGTAGAATAGCAGTCACAATATACAGAATAGTAGATGCTATACTGCATCTGAATTTAAATAAAAGACTTCAAAATAAATTGTGTCAGGCCTACTGCATTACATTGTATGATGCAGTATAATAAGGTGTTTCTGTTATTTGGTCCACCTTGTCAGATTTCCACACTCTCTGCCCTGATTCTGTGGAGGTCAGAGGTCATGAAAGCAGAAAGATTAACGTCACATAACAAAGACATAGTGCTTTGATGTTCTCTGTAGTGGAGGGAAAGTACAACCTCTTCTGATCTTCAGCTCTGTTTGTACCTTTTTTTGTCTTCCTCAGAATACTTATCTGTGATTGTCGAGGCGGCAAATGGAGGGGTCTGTTTCTACTAAAAGGCCTTTTGGCAGCGTGGGTACGTGCGCCTACTGACACCAATGTACTAAATGTAAACATTTACATGACTGCAGCAAAACCGCGGTTAGTAATCTTTTAGGATGAATCAGATAAAAGAGAAAAAAGCCACAAAGGATTATTTGTGCGTTTACTGTAGTTGGAACTCTGAAGGTGAACTATGACACGACGGAGAGAGAACAAGGTGTTCATGTTTTGTGTGAACTCTGGGACGTTTGTACTGAAGCTTTGCAAAGAAACAAGAGATGAAAAGAAAGAGAAGACAGAAATGGAGGGAGAGAGAAGCCATGTGAATTTCTTTATGGGTTTTATCAATGACAATTTGCGGTACCCCCTGTCCCTCCCTCTTATTTTCCATATGTTTCCATTGAAAACCGTTGCTCTTCCATCCCAGACTATTTTCATCCAACATTTCATTAGCATAATAAAACACATGCATGAAAAAAGATAAACTCAAAGAGACAGCGCAGCCAAAAACCTGGATTTGTGAGGCTTATTTTCATCTTTCTTTCTTGTCCTCTATTCTTTTATGTTTCTCTTTTCTTTTCGCCCAGAAAAATGAAAAGAGACATGCCTTTTCTTTCAGCTTGTGCCTCATTATGGTGCTTTTCAGGTCTGCTCTTTTGTATGGGGCCCAGAGACGTGCACAAGCACAGCGGAGCAGCCGGTGGATTACCCATTCTCGCATCGACACTTCGACAGAGCCACCAACCACTTGGGCAACGCCCCTGTAGCATGAACGCTACATGCTTTAATAAGTGTAGCCAAAGAGCCATGCCAAGACTAAACCAACGGGAACAGCTGCTGCGCCGCAGACCTCAGCGTGGACAATACATCTAGGTCTTTAAACCAGGCCACGGCTATCATAATACTGGACAGCATGTATTACTGTCCACCGATAATCAGCATGCAGTGTGCAGTCTAGCCACACAGAGCATCACATCTCAAACTGAACGCCAATTTGATTAAACATTCAGAAGTGATGGAAGTAATTTTTTTGTCACTGAAAAGCCTGAGGTCACAGACACACAATATACAGCGTCTAGTTGCTTCATGTTTAGCCTGTAATAAAACATTCTCAGTTCTCAAATACTAAATGCATCTACTGCCAATAATGCAAAGGTTAAAAAACATATCCTTACCTATACAATTACTTATTATTATATATCATTTTTACATCACTTTAACACATATCTCAATTTAATTTGTGTCCGTTATTTATAAAATAACATCTGTGCATCCATAATTGTACATTTGTTCAAGGCAAAGACAGGTCAACAAACACAAAATCAATACATGAGAGCCGCTCTTATCAATATTTTAATACTCGCAATAGATCTAATGACTATGTGCAATGTGTTACCTGTAAGACAAACCCACATATAACTAAAGTGACCCCTTCACTACTTCTGGCGCCATTGGTCCGACCACATTCATCTTCAAACTTGGCCTCCATTGACCTTAACAACACAATTGTGTGACTGCATTATCCACAGTTGATGGTGACAAAATCTGTCCATAGATAGAAATATAAACACTTCAAATCTGCTTTGTGGCCTCAACATACACAGACTGACAAGGTGAAGACAATACCAGCGTCTGTAATTACCACCAGCTAGCTAGCTTCTAATAACTCATTGTTTCGCTTTCACGGCCCTCAAAGTCAACCTTGTGTCCATCTGCAGCAGCCAGCTCTTTTACTCTAAAGACTGGAGACCAGAAGGAGAGGGAATATTGGACCTACATTCATCAGGTGGACATAAACACAACTCCAAAATAATGCTAATGTGGCTTTGCATGTAATAGTTATGTAAATAACAAAAACTATTGGTTCACAGGTCAGCTATATCAACTTTATGAAGTGATACGTTGTGTTTACAGAATGTTTCCGTTGCCCAACAAAATCATTTAATGGAGGTTTATTATGCAAAACAACACACACAGACAGACACACAAACACAGCCTTTTATGAAAGGAAATTCATATTTTAAGTTTTTCAAACATTGTCAAGCATTATATTCACTTTACATGTACCTGAAGGGGCCTCTCATCCAAAGCCTCTGACATTTCCAAGGAGCGGTCCCAAGACTGTACTCACTGCCGTGCCATAATGTGGACAGGCAATAAAATCTCGTCGATGGCTGCTGCATTGCTCTTTAGAGAAAGCTTTATTGCAAGTATCCTTGATTAGATTCACAGTGGGGAAATTGAATCTGAAGGTAATATTCTCAGGGGGGAACGGGACAAAAACTGCAGCCAACCAGCTGTGAGGGTCAGAGACAAAGTATTAAGCCTGCCAAATCCCACAGAAAAATGGATTTGTCTTTCTAGTCCTGAAAGCCCCGCCAAAAAACAGCAAACTGTGATAAGGAGAGGAAATTACATTTGTAGAGCTTTGATGCAACACCTACAAGCTTTGTGTGAAGGTTGACAGCATTAACATTGTCGCCGTCTTCTTTTTGATTCATTTACAAGATAATCGAGTATATTCATCTAAGGGACTCTCATAAACTACGACCGCTGGCATCATTAGCTCAGCTACAGAATACTTTTAATCACAAAATAGGATTTAAGGAAAGCTACGCTAAAAGAGAGCACAGTGTCGACCCATTGATGTTCGCAGAAAGAATATTGTAATAGTGGAGGACAAAAGATGGGAGCAATCTGCCTTGTACCACAGAAGTCTTGATGAAATAGACACAGATAGGGTCAAGAAGTGGTACTATGCCTGATGTGTGTCATTTAGCTGGCAAAAGAAAAGGTAGTTCCTCCCTCATCCACCTTTCTCTCTCTCTCATCCCATCTCCTCCTCGAGGCCAGCCCAGGTTTCAGTGGGGCTTGAGTCCTGCTGCTGGTGGGAAAGGTTTCTATGTGTGATGCTTACAGTGAAGCGTGAGATGAGTGAAAGGAGGATGTCAATATGACCATCTGAGCCATTCCTCGAGCTATTCATTTCTACTTTAACAGAACAACGCGACAGCTGTGTCAGCCTTGACAAATAAGTTTGAGTTTCAAAGGCCAAACTAGAATTATGTCAAGTTGCAGTTTGCGTCCATGTCTTGACCTTTGACCAACACAATCTCATCAGAAAATGCTTGAGTTGAGGGGCACACCCCAGGGCTGTTATTCGTTGTTCTGCTGCCGTCCCAAAGCTCTTGTTTCTGCTCTGAGGAGCGAGGAGCGAGGAGCGCCCCCTCATTGTTCAACAGTTATTTGATTGGACGCTGCAGCCGATCTGATTGTTCTCAACATCACTGGAGTATCATACCAGAGTGAAGACAGATCAGGGATTAAACTCAAGTTTTAGATTTAGTTTGAGAAGAATAGTCTTTTCATGATCTGTTATTTCACTCAATAACTTTTATTATGGATACAATTTAAGTCATAGAGCTGGAGAGAGGAAACACTGTTTACATCTTTTATCGTCCTTTCAGTCACATGAGGCTGTTCATCTCAGTTTCCGCCGAAACATTGAGCCTAATAAATTAATTTCAGTATTCAGGAGCAACAATAATAACATTATGGGTTATTTAATAATCAGAATTTTAAAACTACAGACGCAATTCATTAATAAAAAAGACAATAAGACGACCGCATTCCGCCGGTAGAAATCGTTCCTGTGCTTATAAGTAACATAAAGTATAAATACTCAATGTAGTTGAGGTAACAGGTAACAGGCGACAGAGAGAAAGTCTCTACTGGCAGTGATGATGACTGTATCTTATTAGTCCATTGCATGTTTGCAGACACAAACTCGGTCAAAAGTCTCTTTACAGCTGTTAAAGCCGACTGACAGCTCATCCAGATGTGATCAGCTGCTTTTGCTTTAGGATGCTACAAAAGGACGTTTTTCTCTTAAAACGCATTTCCTCTTTCCCTCTCTCCTTGTTTGGTTTTTCTTGCGTCTTAGTCCCTCCCACCAGTGATGCATGAAGAGGAAAAGACGTGGGTACCCTTCAAGTGCGGGAAACACTTGAAGGGTACAATTAAGAGACTTTGGATGTAACCCATTTGTACCAAATTTAAAGAAATTCCCTCCAGGTTTTCCTGAGATATGGCACTCATAGGAAAGACAACAGATGGAACACCCAAAAACATAATGCCTCTGCAACCAATGATTATATTATTTTAACAGCTCAGAGCAACAACATGTATAACAGTATCCTTACTCTGAGAAATGTAGCAAGTAACACAATTTAAAAGCTGGAACGACGTGGTTTGGCATTTCTGGTTGATAAATGATGTTCATGATTACTCAGGTATAACAATTACAAATGCATAATTGGTTAAATCACAACAGGAAACAGGTCATACTGTACTACATATAGCTCTCTTCTATTTGTCTCAAAACATAGGACTATGTACATTTATCTCTTATCTTTCTCCATTCTTTTACACACAGCCCTGCAGTCCTTTTAAACTTCCATCTATCCGCAGTATTGACACGCACAGCACACGTGCACTTTGATCGCTAACGCCGCTGTTGAAAAGCCAATTTCAGTGTGTTCATGAAGAGTGCACTGCAGCTCTTCCCCGATTCTGTAGTCAGCATTAACGGCACGTGGCTTAAAGCTGCACCCATGTGCACACTAGGACAGGAGCAAAGACAGTCACTCACACACACACACACACACACACACACACACACACACACGCACACACACACACACACACCCTTGGACATACCTTTGCAAACACCCTTGCATTAATGCAGCTCTGCACATGCCTGCACATGCACAAAGACGTCCATGTAAAGAAAGGTTCACTCGCTCTCAGAGTACA
The DNA here is from genome assembly GCF_009769545.1 of Cyclopterus lumpus. Taxonomy (NCBI): domain Eukaryota; kingdom Metazoa; phylum Chordata; class Actinopteri; order Perciformes; family Cyclopteridae; genus Cyclopterus; species Cyclopterus lumpus. The sequence continues at coordinate 17,772,429 of NC_046974.1, read as the reverse complement.
CAGTTATACAGAGCAGGCTAGCTGAATGCATCTAAAAATAGCACCCTATTGGCACCCCCACTGTCATCATTATTCCTTTCATCGTCCTTATCAGCAGTGTGGGGCTCATTGAGATGGTGGACAGCCCAAGCCGCTTTCATGGAGCTTTACTCGCCTCCCCATCGCCACCAACATCGTCATATCCTCCTCAAACCCTTTTTTAATTCCTGTCCTCCGTCTCTCCTCTCAGATAGTTCTATCTTGCGTCCCTTCCTCCTCCCGCTCTTCTTCTTCTCTCTCTGCTAGCTTGGTGGGAAGTACTGGTGAGTGGCACCCACCACAGAGTGGAGAGAAAGAGATGAAGGGAGAACAGGAAGGCACATCCCAATGGAGAACTGTTATCTTGGCAGAATAGGCCCACTGATACAGAACCACAACTAACAACAGATGTAATATAGCAAAAAGATGAAATGAAGGATGAAATGATGAAACAACGCAGAGAAGAACAAAAGAGGAGAATCTCTGCAGTAGTTACTAAACACAACGATAGAGACTATAGATGGATTGGCCAGTTTTTCAGCTGCCAGTCAGTCTCATATTTCAGAGTCACATTTACATTTGTGCCGACGCTGCATGATAATTTCACATCAGCACACGGTGGCACAGACAGTAACGTCACAGCCGAAGTGACGGCACATGTAGTCAAAGTGAGTGAAGAAGACAAAGCTCACAACTGCAAGCCCCAAATAAGCCGTGGAGAACAACTAACTAACTAACTAACTAACTAACTCAATCAGACATTATTATATTGTTATTCATTCCCATGTTCTGCTTATGTGAATGTAGCAGTGCAATGAGTGTACAGCTTGTCGGTGAATAAATACTACAACTCCTTAAGACCCAAGCTTCTGATTAAAGTGAAGGGGGTTAGCCCTCAAATTAGGGACACTTCTGGCTAAGGCTCACTTAAGGTGGACTGACCTTTAAGGTCGAACAGCTATTCTCCTTTCAGTTTTATTTTTGGTTTTGGTTAATAGTTAAATATTAACATCCCTATTTATACAACAATTACACTAATCAATTTATTGTTTCAGCTCTAAACATAAGAATTAAGAACTACGGCTCAGAAAATAAGCAAAGTGGATTGTAAAAATTGTCTTCCACTATCAAATAATGCAGGTGTGAATAGTCTAATGATGATTAATGTATGATTTGTTGGGTGTATACAATCACGTAAGGAAAATAGATCCAAAGTTTGAATCCTTTTGGAATATGCAGACATGATGCACGGTGTGGGCTCAAGATGTGAATGGGCTCTAAAAGTAGGCTAATCAACCTAATGTTGAAAACATGATCTCACAAAAAAACTATTGGCAGGCAGTGCTCGCTTGAAGAAGTTCACATAAGTGTCGAGCATCCTTTTTATGTTGTCAGAGCAACCGTCTGGAAGGTCTGAGGGGAAACATGTTTGTGAAGACTGTCTTGTTCCGACATCTCGATTCTTTTATCTCTGTAGTGTCCATGTGTGTTTCTCCGTTCATGGATATCTGGTCAACACACATGAGCATGTCCTTGAGGTAAAACATGCCAGCTAAGATCAGGTGGACTTTAAAAGGAAGGTTGAATGCGTTCAACAAACCCTTGGGACCCCTATTTATTTGGGGGCTATTTATTTGCAGTTCTGCCCTTTGTGGTACAGCACAGACTGCGAGTTGAGGAAAAACCTCACAATCAACATCTATATTAACTTTGCTTGCGCGGTACTTGAGCAAGAGGAGGCAACTACAATAGGAACTCCCCAACGCTGCACACCTGTGGCCTGAGCAAAACACACTTTTGTTCTCACAAAGCACGTGTTCCCCCCTCTAAATGAGACCCACACCAACCGCGGAGAAGTCCCCGACCCTCAGCAAAGCCCTCCGAAACAGGAAGGGAGCACTTGAGTTGGTGTTTGATGGGTGAGAGGGGCTCAAGAGGGTTGTCAAAGCTGAGCACATATAAAGAAGCACACATGGGGAGGCTGGAGGTCAGTTCAAGGACTAAAAAGAGGGAAAAGCAGAAGAGAGGTAAAGCAATGTAATTGTCTGGACAACTCGAGAGCCAGTTAGAAATAGAGAAAAGAAGTACAAAAGAAAGAGGAGCGAGCTCGAGGGTTTGGATGTGATGAGAGCGAACATTGTAACTGAGGCTGTACGCGATGAGAGGGATCAAGAGAGAGAGAAAAAAGCGGAAAGTGAAAAGGTGATACACTGTTGGCCCGACTGAAGGAACATGTTTGCACTGGGAGGCACAATGTGTGGGAACAGACTTTGGGAAATTGAGAATAAATTAGTGAGAGGCGGCCTACTGAGTACACATATTTTAGATCAAAGTAAGAAGGGCCGACAAATCAACAATTTGTTCAGTAATTTGAGGGCGCACAGAAACATATGAGATAAAACAAACAACTTCTGACCAATAATTAAAGAAAAAGTGACGAGAATACAGTCATATTACTATCTCAATACAATTCACTACAATATGAAATGTTATGAAAAGTTCAGTTTTACAATAGTGTAGTAAAATGAAGGGCATACCATTGGGTAAAAATGTTTACTGCACTATTCTTACCAGAAAGGACAAGGGGACACAGTCTGCTTCTAGAGTGCTGAATGTATGTAAAATGGCCTCATCAGCATGTACAAAAATAACGTCTACAACCAGAAACAATGCCTCAAAATAGTTCCAACCTTAGACAGCACATTGGCTTCCATTTTGAATTAATGGAGCATGAAAGAGGAACGGCCATGCCATGAAAGTGCCAAGCCAGAAACCCACCACCCTGTGCCCTCCTCAATCTGCTACCGACACAAATACCTCTCCCCATCCCTCTGTCGTTGAGCCTTTTGCTTTCTCATATTCAAATGCCTGCTCTGTCGTGCTCGGTGTTATTAATCAATGTCAAACTTGTCCTTTTGCCTGTGATGCCGGGCACGTGTTCTCACTCTGGTACTCAATATGTTACCCCCAAGATTTTAATTTAATTTAATACCCAAATTAAAAGGGTAAGTCTGGTGATAACAAATCCAAACCAAACCAATCCTATAAGTACCTTCTGTACCTTCACTGTTGTTGTTATTGTCAAATTCCAATGAAATGCATAAAACTGTTGCCCTGCAAACAGAAAAGCATATGAATGTGAATGTGTGTCTTTTCTCCCCATGGAGGTGTGAGCAGAGAAGTAAAGGATGCACTGAACAGCTGAACAGTGTCCAGAGACAAGAACTGTGAGATAATTCAGAAGAACTGTGTGTTAATTCAAACTCCATCTATGTTCTTCAATCGCTCAGTTAGAAGTGAATGGTAATTATGTTGAGGGTGTCCCATTTGGACTTGCATTTGGCAGCACGTTTAACTGTCACTGTGATATCAAACCTGTATCGCTGAAAAACTGAGCCGTGTAGAGCGAGAAGAAAGAAAAAAAGAATAAGAGGCTGAATTGATCTTACACATGACATGTGACCGTTCACATGAATAAAGTTGTCTTCATGAATGTATGAACATGCTCACTGGCTGCAAGCCAACAATAGCCTGGCCATAATGCGCTATCCCGGAGCAGTATTACACCACACATCGCAAAATATGACACTGTTCTCACATAACCATCATACTGGGAAGAATAATACAATGTGTGGTTTTGTACTGTGAGGAAAATATTGATATGGAAAAAAAGTATTTCAGTAGCATACTATTTAAGAAAGTGGGCCTGCAGATCCTCCACCTCCTCTTCTGTATTTGAAACTTACATAAGTCTACAATGAAAATGTGCAAGGTCGACACAGGATCGTAGGAGTGAACTCCCTCTCTTTTGATAAACTGCAGCAGTAGTGCCATTTGTGGAGCTGCATACAGTTTAAACACACATCATAGATCAAATGTATTCAGAATACCGATACAACAGTTGGTTCGGTCATGAAAATAAGTCACTTCTGTGGTCATAAATGCCAGGGTGCATCTCGAGAGCTCACCTCTACTGCCATTAAATCATTCATGACTCTGCAGTGCTGTGGAACACACAGTGCCAAGCCTGCCTCCACCAATCTGTGTCTCCACACTGACAGTAAGCGCACAAGCCCACACACACACACACACACACACACACACACACACACACACACACGCACACACCTAAACTCTTAAGCCCTGCACTAAAATCAGCCTCTGCAGACAGCCGTTATAAATGCTCATCGGGGTACACACACGTTCAGCCTTATGTCCACATGAGCTCTGCAGAAGGTATGGCTGGATACCAATCCTTGGCCGAAGGGGGTTCCCTAAGACATCGTCCTCCCTGTCCTGTTAGGTTGTCCTCGCATGAGCAACATGTTCCTGCACTTATTAAGAGCAAATGAACCTCCAAATCCCTCTCCGTCCTCAAATAGCTGCTTCATGACAGCCAGCTTGGGAATCTGGGGATTTTCACTGCAACTTACATTACTGCATGCTCCCTCTCAGGGAGGAGGATGTCTCCAAACCTTTGCTCTCGAGTCGTCCTCCTGATCCAATTCCCTCCAAGCTCTTTCAAGAGCTGACTCTGGGTACATCCCCACACGTCACCCAGCTGTTTAAAGGGCCAACCCCAAAAAACTACAGGCCGGTCTTGCTACTACCCCTCCAATTCAAGGTTCTAGAAAGTGCAGTTTTTAACCTAGTCTCAGACTTCGTCTCTTACTAAATAATCTCCTTGATCCAAACCAGTCTGGTTTCATGAGCTTTCAGTGCACTGAAACTGCACTGCTGTCAATGAAAGAAATCATGCAGTCAGCGAGACGCGATGCCCAGTCATCCGTTCTCATTTTGCTGAACCTGTCGGCCGTCTTTCACACAGTAAACCACCCAAATGCTCCAGTCCACCTGGTCACAACTAGGCATCTCTGGTATAGCACTACTGTGAACAAATCAGTACATCGTTTTGGACAAAAGTGTATGCATAACAATAATGTACTTAATAAAACCCTTGTTGGTGAGTTCCACATAATATACTCAGCTGATGCGGTTATTTATCGGAGCTGCCAGAGTTATATATGCAGAGAGGTTTATGAGGCAGGGGCAGAGGGAAGGCAATGCTTTATTGGCAGAGAAATAAATGTGTCCAACATGACCAATAAATACGACGATCTGGATCATACATCTACCCACACTGATCTAAGATTAAGAGTAATCGTGGTATAATCAAGAGCATTAATAGCTTTTATAGAGTAATTGACGGTTTCATTGCGTTTCTTGGGAACATTCTATGAATCTTTAACCTCTTGAATTCCTTCTCTCTGTCGATCAAGCCCATGACTGAACAAGTGCAGAAATCCTTAATGAATAATTGATGACTGCAGAACAGCATTGAATTGCTGCACTGGATCAGAGAGAGAGGCGGGTGTGAACACAGCTCGTATGTGTACTGCACGCTCGACTGGTATCTGGGGCAATGTGCAACCCTGTATGTGTGTGATGGCTAAACAAAATCCAACTGATTCCTTGTAGCAGTGCCGTGTCCTGCGCACCTACTGTCCTCTTGACTCTCTTCAGGACATGGCAGGGTCTTGTGGATGATCATTGAACCAACGGTCAGCCCGCTGATTGCATCATACTGTGCTGTCAGCCTGCTGACCAAGTCAGGGTGAAGTGGAACGTAAATGAGATCTGACCGGCTCCGACCAGCAGAGGGAGCCAAATCCAGCTCATTCTTCATCTGTCCTCTGTTATCAGTCTATAAGGACTAAAATACACTAAAGCTGATATTCCACGTCACATCTTTGACACAAGTTCAGATTTAAAGGCTAACCAGAGCAAGTGTCTGGTCTGGTCTTTTCGACTATACCTTGAATAGGGAAGGTAGCGCCGTAGTAGCACTTTAGTAGCACTTAAATGTCCCTTACCGATAGCACTTTGTAGTTTAACTTTATTGAAGAAATTGTACTTGCTTGATTCTTGTTGTTCTGAGTTTGGACTCATGGTTTAATGCACTTATTGTAAGTCGCTTTGGATAAAAGCGTCAGCTAAATGACATGTAATGTAATATAATGGTCTACATTCATCTCCATATACTTCTCTTTTTGACTTCTCACACTTATCCCTGTTGTAATGTCAGCGTTTTATTTGTTTTATATATAGCTATTGTTTTGTTTTTTTCATCTCTCATTCATCTTCCTATTTATAGAAATAGAATCTGGATGACAGTGCTGAGCCATACATTGGGTGAGAACAAAGAAATGCATGCTCACTCAGAATATACTGAAATGTAAAAAAATGGTCACACATTGTTTAATTTTGCATCCAAATCAGTTCCAGTTTGCATATTCAGGTGAAGAAGGCGTTAATGCCACAGGCAACTTGGTGAGAACAAATGTCCTTAAGACACACACAGTGCAGGCTTTCCTTTCTCATTTTTTTATTGAAAGAAATCTTAAACTACTCCAAGTAGAAAACAGCTAGAGCGTTTTAACTAGATGTCGGTTAATGTATTTGACAAATTTTACAGTAAACCAGGATTCTCTGTCTGGAGTATAACGAACAGCAGGAAGAGACAGACTACAGAGTGCATGCTTGTTGATGTGTCAGCAGACAACTCAAAGTGAAAAACACAACAATGCCTAGCTTTATTCTGAAATGAAAACTGTTGACACCATATATGTTCACTCAACAGAAAGGCTTGTTGGAAACATGATCCATATTTTCACATTCAAACTCCTTTGCTTAATAGCGAGATATTCTGAGCACATTACATAACAACAGAGGCTGAAGTTCAATGATACTACAAGTGTGAAACCAAAATACACCAAATAAATGAATCAGAACTTTTCTCAAAACACGGTGGAAATACTGAAATCTACAATTAAATAAAAGCACAATCCATTTTAGATTTATAGAAATAGATTCAAAAGGAAGCTATTAAGTTCAAACTGCAGGAGAAAGTACACACTGAATTAGATTGTGAAGTAAACATTAAGCATACAATATGTTACATTTTAAGTATGACAAGGTTATGAAGACGATTCAAAGACTTGAATATGAAAAATGTGAGGATGCAAGACGGGGTGGGGGAAGAAACTTAAGAGTGAGTAATTGTTGAAGTGGATTCAGTTTCATTGATTCAGCAGAAAGCAAAAATGCAAGAACGACTCAAATGGAGTGACAGCGGGGAATGTGTAGAAAGAGAGCTGATGAATGATGGAAAACAGCAATTGGCTCAAGGAAGTTGCTTTATGACGACCTTCAGCCTCCTGACCAAGGACAGAGACAAGAGAAGACAAAACAACTATTGAGGTATTCCACTGGCAGCATGAACACTTCTACAACTAATTATTATTTTCACTACTTTCACAATTTACCTTTTAATTATTGCAAATGTCAGTAAGAAGCTCTCATGGGTGATGTCTTCAAATATCTTGTTTTGTCCAAATACCATCAACATACCGGCAGAGGAACAAACCCTCTGGATCGCTGCTGCACTGCATTTAAAAGTGGTTACAAAGCGGAATTACGAGCTGCGTTCGAGAACAATTCAAAGCGAGTAAACAAACTACAGCACAAGCTGCCGGTGACGGAGAGCTCAGGAAATGATCGTTTATTTCCTCTTTTTCTGTGATCTTTTTATTTTATTCTTTTTGAGACTTCATGGCTTTTTATTTCATTCTCAGTGAAGTTTACTGTTTAAGTTCACTGAAGTTTATTGCTAAACTGTAAAATATCCTTCCACCATTCGATATCTTTGATAACCACATTGTAAAAAAAAAAAACTCAATGTAATTGGACCTTCTGAGCCGGCAAAGAGCCTGCAATGTTGTACAAAAACAAACAATCCATTAATTTTCTGTTGATCGATTAATGGATGAATTGTTTCAGCTCTTAATAACAGGACTGCTCTTGTGAAATTGCTGCAGTTATTTTTTAATACACGCTGACAAATTCTGTGTGTCTATGCACAGCCAAAAGTTTTACAGCCAGCACACTGTTTGCCTCTTAAATCCTTAAAAGGTTGACAAAGATATGTCCAAGAGATTTAGGCTTGAATCATTCACAGGTGTATCAACGAACAGTCAGAAGTATTTGGACTGTGACACAATTCAGTCAATATGTGGTTGAAGTGTAGACTTTCAGCTTTAATTCAATGGATGTAACAAAACTATCGCATTTAGGAATTACAACCACAACCTATAACCCAACATTTTCCGAGGCTGAAAAGTAATTGAACAATTGTCTTACACACAAAGGTTTGATGGCCAGGTGTGTCCTGCTCCTTCGTTATTTCATGACAAATTAAGCAGATAAAAAGGTCTGGAGATGATTCAAAATGTTGACTTTGCATTTGGTAGCTAAACAGTTAATGCCATGTTTCTTTTAATATCCATTGAGATAAAGATGAAAGTCCACAATTCAACCAGATATTGACTGTTTTTAATTTAAAATCCATTACAGTCGTGTAAATAGGCAAAATTAGAAATATTGTGTCATAGTGCAAAAACGTATGGCCCTGACTGTATACGTACACACGTGTACACACACACACACACACACACACACACACACACGCACGTTCCAGCAATGTGTAGGCAATTAAAAGTCTGTGCCCAAGGCGAAGCTGGGGCCAAAGTCAGTGCTCTATGCTCTGACAAACATTTTCTCCATTACCAGCAGACTTAACTGTCATGCACCGCCTCAAGCTCCGCTATATATTCTCCTTCACTTAGACTCTGCATGGAGGCAGCGGGGGAAAAGGGTCAAAAAGTGACCACGGGAGCGAGGGGAAGTGCTGCTCAATGAAGAGGCTACAAAAGGAGCAACGAAAAAGAGATGAAGTCATAGTGAATGCAGCCAAATGCAGCGTAACTCCAGCAATAAATAAAACATTATAATTGACCTAAAAAGACATGCCAGGTTATCCCTCTGATCAAACTGCGTTGGAAAAGACAAAAACACAGAGGACGGTGTGCTCAACTGCGGTGACCTGTTCCATACGGTAAAGATGGATGTTCAGTGCAGCATGTTGTTGTACATTAAAATTAAATATGTATGTGCGTAAGAGCATGCACTGTTAAAGTGTAAGCTACATTAAAAGGGCATACTTTCTGAGGGAGATGTGTGCTGTAGTAGTGGTGGTAGAGAGGAGTCATTTGACAGGAGGAGAGGCACAAGAAAACGAGAGAAGACAAGAGATAATGTCAGCGTTCACATAGTGAAGAGGGAAGTCCTCTGTATAAACACTAGGTGGTGATATCCAACTTTCTCACAGAGCAGCTGACACTGTGCTGACTAAGGGCTGGCTGACAGTGGATGTGCGTTTGCCAAGTCTACATACATGAGTGCTTACATGTGATGGTGCGCGAGGTGCGGTTGACCTTGTAAAGCTGCTGCATACATGCACATTCTGCTCCATCATGAGCAAATACCGCTACAGTCCCCAAGGACCAACCCCCTCTCCCTCCTCTGCAAACCAAACTGAATTAATATGGCGCAGGAAAATAGCACTAAAATATTATCTGAACAAATGTCTTTTCACTACATCAAAGGATTTATAAACGGGTGTGGTGGAAGTTGATACCTCCATTCCAACACAGCACTCCTGTTTTCGTTTCCTGCCTCCCATAAATGTTAGAATGCCGTAACAGTAAAAATGACTGGCACCCCCCCGCCTCTCTCTGTTGCTCACATAATATATCTTGTTTCGCTCTGTAAATGTGAGATCCATAGTGCTTAATGTAAAATCAGAGGCTGAGATTGAAGAGAGAGAGGTGTTAAGAATCGAAAGCATGGTCTTGCAGCATTGCAATGTGTCGCAAGTAACTGCGGCAGAGAGAGAGAGAGAGAGAGAGAGGGAGAGAGCTAGCGAGAGAGAGAGAGAAAGTGTGAGAGAGTGAGTTGTAGTCTATATTGAAGCAGGAGAATTGATTTTGGGATGGATGTAGGAATGTACTGTTGGAGGCAGGGAAGAAGAAAGGGAAGAGGGAGGGCACATGGCTCTGCAAATCTCTGGGGTCAGCCAATTAGAGGCTGGGTGACAACCATTCTGCCAGCTAGTAAATCCTGCGCCACAAGACAACTCGTGTGCCTTTGTTCAATGAACGTGTGTGTGGCTTGTGCGCGCACACACACACACACACACACACACACACACACACACACACACACACACACACACACACACACACACACACACACACACACACACACACACACACACACACACACACACACACACACACACACACACACACAAAAATGTGAAGTACCCAGTAAGATTGGAGATAGTTAAACATCCGACAGGTAAGCACTTGAGTAGCCAGGGTCGCTTGCTTCAACGGCATAAGATTGAGTATTAACTTCTATCATTGAATCGTCATTGGAATGACTGACACACTTCATGGCCAGATTGGGCTCATATCCCAGATGACAAGCCAGCTGCCCACGCAGACCCGATCCTGTGGGATCCCAATAGCATCTCTAAAAGCAGCGCTTGCTCATTGAGTCATTGAAGTGCCGCCGTAAAAGGAAAGCGCCTCTTACTCAGCATTTCTTTCCTTAATAATCAACTGATTAGTTACTAGTTAGTGAGTGTTGGGCTATTGAAACTGACATCCCTGAAGCTAACATACAGAGGTTCCATTGGGTTACATCATGGTGCGTTCAGGCTCTATTCAGTAAAAATGTGTAATCAGCGAAGGTACATTTTAACTTTATCATGATGTGTTTAATTGTAATTTTGTCGAGAAACATAACTTAAATTCAGTTGTTTAAAAAAACAGTATACAACAATAAACAATCAGAGGGAATTGTGAATGATATATATACTATTTAATGCTGCAACTCTGGACAATCCACAAACAGTGTGAGTAGTTTTTGTTTGAAACTCCATTCTACCAAAGAAACATTTCGTAGGGGACAAATATCGACCACAAGATCGTCTTTGGAAACAATTGGAACTGAGAAAATGGAAATTGAACATCTATGTTTCCATAACAACTAGGACATCCTATCTGTTGAGGAAAATCATGTGATATGATCAAAAGCTCCAGGACAGCTAATGAATGGACCATGTGTTCAGATTATTTTCCAAGGTCAAGAATGAAATCTATTTTCTCAAATCCAGATTTGGGTGAACTGAGCCATTAATATGCAGGCAAAACATTTTCATGAGTAGAGGACAATGTACAAGTCATTCATTTGAATTTCTAACAGCATATTGGGGGTCGGCTGTAGCTCATGGGGAGGGTGGTCGTCCCGTAACAACAAGGTAGCCGGTTCGATCCCCGTTCTCCCCATAGTTGCATCTCAAAGTGTCCTTGAGCAAGACACTGAACCCCCAGTTGCCCCCCGGGCACTTCACTGCAGCCCACTGCTCCTTAATAATAAATGCAGAGAACCCACAGGGATCAATAAAGTGTACATTTCTTTCTATCTGGCAAAAGGCCGAGGTAACAAAATATTCAATAAGATATTTGTTAGATTCATTGATTAAAAGGGACAAGTTTTAACTGGCTTTGTAATGACAATCATCAAAGTTTCCCTTGGATAGTAATATTATTAAAGCTTAACCATATAGCAAATGGAGCCTGCCATTAGAAACCATTTGTGTGAGTGATGCAACATGGTCTTTTTGTGTGTGCTACTGTACATGTATCCCCTTCAACATAGACATGGATAAATGAATGAACGAGGGCTCTGTTATGTTCTGTGTATCTACATGTCATTGGCCCTCCCTCCTGGAGAACACAGCTTTCCTGTGCAAGCTGGGTGGGATGAGCAACAGGATCAAATCAAAGTGACACCACCTCTGCCACCGGGGGATTTAGATGAAGGGGTTGACAAATGACTACGCTTTTAATAACAGGTCCATGATGCTACGACACTACGATGACATTTGACACACGGATTAGATGACTCAAGACATCTGCCGTGCACTAAGTAAGATTTGTCATCAGGGAGCAGAGAGTGAAAGTCCAAGGCTCCAACCAATGCAATAGTCCTGGTCGCGTAATGTCATCATCCGTTACCCTAAAGGACTGCAATAGTCATAAAAACTGAACCAGAATCCCTTCCCTAAAAGCCCTACTAAGATGCTGTCACATATAAACTGTATTTCAAGGTGCCACTTTGGCCTATGCAGGTCTATGTCAGTAAAGAAATCCAGACTCCAAACATGAACTCAATCTTCTCCTTCCCATCACATTAATTGAATCAGACGTTGTCTATTGTCCACACTCAGAGAACTGTGAATTACAGGAAGCTGTGCAGCTGTAATGACCTCCTGCACTGCTCGGTTTAGAATTAAATGATTCCTCTTCTCTCTGGTTGACAGAACAAAAAGGAATCATTCTATCAATCAGATAAATGACACCCGTCATTCAATGCACAGGAAAAGGGTGCAGAGTCACCCTTAGGTCACTTCTCTGATATGTCCCTTTTTGATTTCACGCTCCTCTTCTGTGGTTATACCTCTGGGCTATATTCCTTCAGTCTAAGCGCTCACCTTTGTAAGATAAACTCTCACACAATCACTTACACAGAAGGCGTTTCACATACAAGTAGTCCGACACTGGAAGGCTTGTTTTCAACACAAAAATACACGCAAACTTGGAGAATACATTTTCTAAAATATAGCTGTCTGGGTTGTGCCCCCTAAGATAAGAAGACTGAGTCTTCAGCTATGCTAGAAGCTCTGAGGCTGCACACAGTGGGCTGTATTCTAACATCAGCATGCTCTCAATGCTAACATACCGATGCTAACCATGAATAATGTTAAACATGTCCAAGTACAGCTGAGGCTGTTGGGAATGTGATTAGTTTTTTTTCCAGGTATTTAGTCCTAAACCAAAGAAGTCGACTAATCAGGGTCAGGGTATCGCCAACTGTATTCCATTCATCCTGACAGGAACGTTATCAAAACGGCATGGCAATACAATTTGTTGAGATAATTTCCCCAAAAATATCGCAACAGGAAAAGGATCTGCAAACACAAATAAGCTATAGAGACCTACTCATTCTTGTGTGCTGACGTATGAATGAAAAGGAACCACAGTGACTAAATCATAAGGTCTGTAAAGGTGGATGACAATAGAAACATGCAACAACGTGCACAGAACACTTAGTGTCAGCGAAACGCCCCGTTGATGAAAGCCCAACACGCAGGACAAATATTACAATATTTCTCTACAGAGCAAAACAGCAATAGAGTAAGAGGTTGCCCATTGCAGAGGCTCCTAGTTATTGCACATATACGTCCAAGAGATGCTGCAGAGTCTGAGGATATCAAGGCAGGACTCTGAGTACCTGAACATCAAACTACACTAAGCTCCCTATCCCACCTCTTGTCCTTTCCTCTTTCCTCTGCCAGCATCCAGAAGGAGCTTAAAGGGAAAAGGCTCAGGTTGGGTAACGGACACCAAAAGCTTTCCTTTTTTTTTTTATTCCTTTTTTTTTTTTTTTACAACAAGCTGTCCAGCAATTACAGTTAAAATTCCTCTATAATCATTTTGCAAAATTAATTTTCTTTCTCCCTCTCTCTTTTTATTTTGGTCAGGATCCATTTCAATAACCCTGATCTCTCAATTCTGGTTTCAGAGAGTTACGTAACAGCTGCACTATTAGAATAACAACAAGACAGATTAGCGCAATAGGCCAAAGAGAGGGATAGAAATAATATGACACTTTATTTCACGTGCTGTCTCACAAATGAATAGATTTGACTGTGCAGTGGGAGGATGAACGTTGCCATCTGCAATATTTCTGGGAGATTTACACAAACTTGTTGTTGGGAGACTAATGCTTTGATGAAAGCATTACAGTTTCTATATATAAGTACATACATATGTCAGTTCAGTTCATTTACAATGATCAGCTGGGAAACACACTGAATGCTGATGCTTGTGGCTTCAGTTTTAAAAAAGAAGAATGAGGCACTGCAGTGAGGATGAAACTATCTATCCTCAGGCTTTGGAGTTTTGGGGAAGCCTAATCCCTGCAGAGAGGGAGTGCCTACTGGATGCTTGAAGTTATTTTGCTCTTGTTTATTTCCTCATTGTTGTGTTTAAAAAAAGATTGGAAAGGGACTTTGGTAAAGGGAGGAGAGAGGTTGGTGAATTGTCCTCATGTGCCTTTCGGGCCTGCTTTAATTAAAGGAGAGTAGGCTGCAGCTCCCGGCCAACCTGCCCCAGCAGCACTTATTGTAGAGCCAGGAGCTGGACTCACCGAGACTCCTTCCCAGGCTCCATCAACATAAGTGAGTGCCTCAGCCGGGCCTGCTGAGTCATCTGTCTCAGGGTTTCCACAGAGCCACCTGAGCCGCAGCCACAAACACACATTATTGTCTTAATGACTTCTAAACATAATCTTAATTTAATAGTGATCTTAAACCCAAGACTAGGGCTGGGCAATATTAGGAGAATATATTGATATATTGATATCATCAACGTGTATATATTCCTTTCCACAATATATACACGTTACTGATGATTATTTATCAAAAATCTTCTCTAATGGTAATATTTAGTGAAAGCACCAATGTTCAACCATACAATATCGATATAGGTATTTGGTCAATAATATTGCCTATGACCTACCCAATATCTATGTGGAAATCCAATAAAAGGCAATTATACAGCAGCCAAATACTGGCTCGAGAACACCTCAACTGCAGGGGACTGAAAGTAAATATATCCCTCTTATTTTTATCTACTTTGGATACCATTTTCTGTGCAATATGTTGCCCCCAATTCAAAAATACAGACTCAGTGAATATGCAAGTGTATTCCACAGATGAGGTTTCCCTTTGCATTCTCTCAAGGGTGGAAATGGGGTGGAACAGCAAGACTCTTTCTGGCTCGACCAGCACCTCACTGTTTATGTTGCACAGAGTGCCGTTGTTTTTAGCGGGAGCAGTGGCTCCCTGAATTCTGGTACTCACTGTGAGGTTGCCAGGCAACCACTAGTGACTCTAGGAAGTTATTGGGGCTAAGAAATCGCCTTGCAGCTTGAGTGGTATTGATCGCTCATGTAACTTTAGCAAGGAGGGGAAGACGCATATTCCCCAATATTTCAAAATATTCCTATATTCTTTAAATAGAAAAATAAACATCAGTTTCATTGATACTAAAATAATAATGAGTTGCAGCCCTGAATGGGAGAACCAGCCAATATCCCTCTAATGACTCTCAAAAGAAGTGAAGGAAGAGGCCACTCACTGTTTATGAGCCTGAAACAGATATTGACTGAAGCCGAGTTCCAGATTCGAGACAAATGTCCACACCCATAAAAACGATTTATATGTTGTAGCAGCAGATAATGAATTTGATTACCAACTGCCAATGGTTTGACCATATGTTTCATTGCACATTTATAACTTTGATCTCAATAGCTAGTAAAGGCACAGGTAAGCACACAGGCAGACAGGTGCTAGCGCTGCCTCTGATGGGCTTAGTCACTGCTGCAGCACCCCTAATCCACTGCACCAAACCTGGACACACACTAGAACACATCCATAAACACAGCACCAACACCTGTCTGTCTCAGACATCGACATATTAACCTCAGGGAAGGCTCTGCTTCCTGTTCAGGCAGAGAGGGTAAGAGATGTTGAAGGGCAGACAGACACAAGGCTGGAATGCCGATCCACTGCTGCCACCTCGGTTTTATATGAAGATGGAGATGGCACTTTCACTGTTGTAATGTTCGCTGGCAGCCATGTTAGCTGCACAGCCCTGCACCATGGCTACTGTTAAGAGAACCTGAGAGTCTATGCGGCTGAGTTTTACCTTAAGATGCCCGATGGGCTGCGATATACAGCTGCAGCAGCCGACACCTCTGAGTGCCAGATGTGATCAAGCAACAAAGGAATCGTAGTGCATCTGACCAGACGTATTGTATTGATGAGTCTAGGTACCGGCACCACTAAGTGGTCAGTCCTCTGCTGCCAGGACGCTTTCTCTGCACTTCACTGCCTTACAAGTAATAGACAAGCTTGACTTATCAGAAACTGGAAGTGCACATGAACAATGACCTTTGAGCTACCTCAAACAGACTCATTAAACCATTGATTGTTTGTCTCATTTTTCACATTTGGTGGTTCCAACTTGCAGAATTTGCTGCTTCTTGTCATACATTCAAGTACATTCCTGAAAATGTATTATCTTGTTTGGACAAAACACCTGACATCACCTTGGGCTCTATCAGAAATGTAAATCATTATTTTAAAAAGAAAATAATTGTCATATTATAATAAACCATTTTCACACTTTCTTCGTAAGAAACTGCTTTTTTCAGCGTGACACACTGTTTAAATTTGCTGCCAGTTTTATATATTACATTACAAAAAGGCCAATAATTCACTGGTTCCAGCCTCTTGCTACTTGTTTGTCTTCAATGATATCAACTAAATAAACAGCTTTTTGGACAACATTAGTAATTTAATAAATGGCCAATTGATTGATAATGAAATGAGAAAATGAGATTAAAAATCCAACTGAAAGAATTGTATGGCTTTTACTAGCTCACATGACAAATTTAGTTTGTTGTTTTGTTAAGACTTTGGAATTGGATGTCAAATTTTAACCTTTATTAATTTAACTGTATTACTAATGTTTGTATTGTACTTGTGTTCACAATTCTTTTCTTTCTACATTAGTATTTGAACAGCAATAAAACATACTGCAAAAAGTTGAAAGTTGCGAAATTGAGCAGCCAATATGTTAAGAGCGAAAATCTTCAGTCAGTTTAGAAAAAAAATACCATGTGTATATTTCCTGTGATTTTGGAATAATCCTTAATCTTGTAAATATGCAAAGAGCCTAAAAAGAAAATTGCACTAACACTTCACACTGAAGCCGCTTTAGATGTGGACACAAACCTACATACAGAATTAGGTTAAAATAGGTGGTGACTAGGACAATAGGTCTTTGTTCACATCCTGACAATGCTCATTTTTCAAGAGGAGCAAACTCATCAATACAAGTAATTTGAGGACAGCATTAGCCACTGCTCAGCTACTGACCTGTGCTGTATAATAACACTTCACAGTGAAGCCAATTAAATGGTATTTTCATCCTTTGATGATTAATTGTTAGCTTTAAGACTCTGGAAATTAATAAGTGGACACAGATTTGTTTCCCCAAAGGGATGGAAATAATCATGGAAAACACCAACATACATCAGCCACAAAAAGCACGCAAGAGGGTGAGCGAATCAAAAGATGCTCAATTAAAATGATCACTAGAAAACAAATTGACTCTAAAAGTCCAGCTGGCAGCCCCCTAGAGGCCATAAGACCAACTGGACCAAAGAAGAATGAACCAAGGAGGGTCAGAAAGGAAATGGCACGGCACCATATCACAGGATATGGTTGGGGTATAACAAATGTACACTAACATCTGGCCTGCACATGCTGACAGGCTCAGTAGCTGCCATCTGATCATAGAACATGAAGATGAATTATTAGTTTCACTGTCTGCAGGGAGGGTGTCATAGTAGATGGGTGAGAAAAACAATTCTGCAATTATTGAAAAGATATTTAATGAAATACAAATGCTTTTTGAGAAAGATGTACGCATCAACCATCCTTGCAAATGTACACAAAAAGCACAGCCACAATAAGTTGAAATAATTGGTCACGTAAGTAAAGCTCAATAAAAGAAGCAACGAGTAATTTCTTCACATACTAACTCACAATAAATTGTGAAATTATACATATAAAGTGTGAAGGATTAATGGTTGAAAGGTCTCCGGTAAGGAAGGAAAATTAAGTTTGCATAACAAAAAAGTCTGGTGTGTGTGCGTGAGTGTTAGTATGTGTGGGAAAAATGTATAAGGTGGTTAAATAAAAAACTGACAAACGTGTCACATGTCACAGAGAAAAGTGTTGACCTTGCCTGCTCTGCGAGGAGAGGGACACTCCCGAGGTGCAGGTCAATACACAAGACAGCTGATGGAACAAATACCGAAAAACAGCGGTCGAATGGCATAGAAAGAAAAGAACCAAGTGTGATAGAGGGGAAACATCTGAACTACAGACTGTAGAATTTGACTACGTAGCTGCAGGCATCAGAGAGGAAACAAAGAGGGCACTGGAGAGAAAGAGAGAGAATTCCCACAGTGTTAACATCTGCCCCAGAAACCAGGAATGGCTGTAAGCTGGTGTTAAAAAAAAGAAGTGAGGTTGGGAGGGGGAGCTGGAGGGGAGTCAGGAAGCTTATTTGAAAGACTTAAGCTGCATCGTTACGTAAGTGATATGCGATCCTCTGAAACCATACACTTTCAGTCAAAGTTGGGATGCATTAGTACCCCCGCCAGAAATCTTATCCGTGCCTCATCCATACTGTTAAAGCAGCAGGCTTTCCCTTCTTGAATCACATCACACATCCATAAAACGCAGCCACACAATCATCTCTGCACCGGCTTCCACACTCCCGGTCTTTATCGCAAAACGTTGATAAGATCAGTCTTATCAGACAATCAAGAGAGGTTAGAGGTGGAGAATATAGCGAAACCGTACAGGAACTCATGTCAGTCATCGACAGACAGAGAGGCGGCATGTGTGTGTCTGTGATGACGATTGCGTCCGACTCAGCTACAAAAAGAGCGGAGGAGCAAACACCTACTGAGAGACATTGGACAGTGGAAGCTGTCCTGTACGTCTGTCCGTAACACTGTCTCTACTGCATCAGCATCAGATTGGTTTACAGCCTGCCTGGCACGGTGCAGGCTCGCAGGCTGGCTGCACTCGCACCAATTTGCCACCAATACACAAGAGCACAATCTGCGGATGACTCATTATCATTAATGAGTTTGAGAGAAATCAAACGAGAGGCCAGAGGAATAAAGTCGACTCTGCAGCTTGGCGATACGTCCCTGCAGGCAGTGACTGGCGGAGCAGAGATTTATTGTTTACAACGAGCCCTGACAGCCACTTTAGCTCTGCCTGGGACTTCTCAGTCAGACACAAGTCTGCAGGTATTGCTCTGCAGTAATTAAAATGGCATAGAGAGGAAAAGCTGAAAAGAGCACAGACTGTTTGCGGAAAATTGGCATGCTCGCTGTCCTTGTGAATAATTAGTGCTGGAGTGAAATGTTGCTCTCTGACACCATACCGCAGTGTGAAAACAAAGAAAGAGAGAGAGGACGAGACAGAGATGTGAAGAAGGACAGAGACACAGTGAGAGGTAGAGTACTACACTGCCTTATCAGACGGCTGAGACAGGACAGTCAATAAAGCAGCTATAAAGCAGTCAAGGGGAGAAGGAAAGCATGCAGTGTGTTGTACCGTTTCCCCATGCCTGTATGCACAGGACATACATGTGTGCCAGGGAGACTGTGTGTACGCACAGTAGAAACACACTCGTGACGGAGTTTCCATGTGTGCCCTGGCACCCCTGACCACAGCTTAGCATGACAGAGAAAGAAAGGGGGGGGGGGGCGTCCAACCTTCCTGCCCCCCTCTCCAGCCAGCCCTCCCTCCCCACCCTAACCCCATCAACCCACCCCTGACTACCCCACCTGAGAATAGTCCCAGTACCTTGCGCTTTTTATCCCGTGAGCGACTCCTCTTTTTGACCCTCTCCTCCTCCTTCTCTTTGCGCTCCTGCTCTAGCTGGGCTTCTAAATCCTTGTTCTTGCGGAGATGTTTGGCGGCTTGTGCCATGGCGTTGGTAGTGGAGGTCTGGGTGGCGTTGGCGTGTCCAGATCCTACGGCGGTGGTCTGCGGGGCGACAGCGCTGGGACTTCTACCTGGTGCCGGCCAACACTAGCGCTGCCGCTGCTGCTCTGTGTTCCTCTATGGCCCTGCAGAGTGTGCTCACCCTCTGCCTCCTCCTCCTCCTCCTCCTCTTCAGCAGTGCAGTCACACACACATCGGCAGTCCTCAGCCGTCTGCTGTGGGATGCTACTGCAACGCTGCTCTCTCTCTCTCTCCCTCTCCCTCTCCCTCTCTCCCTCTCCCTCTCTCAATTGCTCACGTACACTTCCCTCCTTCAATTTTTCTGCTGCCTTCCTATCTGCTCTCCCTCTTTCTTTGCGCAGAAGAAAATGGTAAATAACATTGAACAAGCAGGTTTTCTTTCTGTTTCACTTGTTTTCATTCTGTTGTTTGCGTCTTTCTTCCCTTCACTGCTTCGACCCCCCCCCCCCTCCAACAAATTCAAGAGTGGGTGAACTGTCAGTTGAGGATTCGCCTGAGCTGAGCAGCTTTGAATCAAAGTCAGCTCTCCTTCCTCACATTGATTTTGTTTCCTTTTCCTGTATTTCATTTCTCAGTATCTCATGGTCCTGCTGTGTGTCCATCTGTAGAGGATCGCTAGGCTGCACAGAGAACCCGTCATCACCACAATCACTCGCACACAGAGACCAGAGGAAATAAAGAAAGAAATCTAAAACATGCATGAGGGAAAAAAGAACCTGCCTCTTACTCGTGTACTCTCTCCCCCTCTCTCTGCTCCCTTCTCCCTCTCTACTGTTCAGGCGCTGCCGCAGACAGGATTGGTACCCGCGCAAAGATGTTGGTGCAGTGTGCTTGTGTTTGTTAGAGTGAGGCGGTGAGCAATAAAAGGCTATTTCCACATCGCCCCCTGAACATCTATTGTAAAGGATGTTACAGTAACGTTAAAAAGCTTTGCTTCATTGACTTCTTTTTCTGGCTTCCTCCATTCGTTTTATCCTCTCTTGATCCCGTTGTAGTTTTTCATACAATAATAGACAACGGAGGGTATACATATTTGTATTATAGTATAAGTGGCATTTGTGTCTAGTGCTCATGTACAATGCATGTGTGAATATGTGCGCAGTGAGAAAGAGGTGCATAGGGAGAGAGGAGAGGAGCCGGCACCTGTTTACTGGTATTGCTCTGCCTCTCTCCTTCTCCCTCCCTCCCTCCCCTTCTCCCCCTCCCCTCCCTCCCTGCAATGCTGCTGACGCAGGCAAAAAATATCGTTTAACATCTCTCTTTGCCCAGCTCACTATACATCACACATACAGTTCCCACTGATACAGTAGACAAACACAGTCCACACGTATGCCAACACAAGTGCTTCAGTGCATACACACACACACACACACACACACACACACACACACACACACACAGACATACACACAATCTGTGTTGTTTCCCATTTTAACAGCTAATTATCAGGTCTTTTCTGACAGTTAACAGATGAATGACTCATGATATCGATGCCAATTTGAATGAAAAGTGTTCTCAAGAAAATTTAATTTCTTGGCTATGCGTTGACACAATAAGGATAATTTCCATCTTTTCGAGCCATTCCATGTACATTAAACTCCTTATCTGCTAGTGCTTCCTGTCCATATCTCTGTACTCATGTCCCTGTGTTTTTCCTCGGCTTTCCTGCCAAGGCTTTCCCTGATCTGATAGCATCTCTCTCTCTATACTGCAGCATACTAATGAATAGGACTGGTGATATCGCCTTCTGTCTGCAATGCCACTACACAAATCACTTGCTCATGTGGCCCAGCTGTGACACAAACAAACACAAATACTGACGGGCTGACAGCTCCGTGGCAAGAGATCCATCACAATATCGAACTCCTGGGGAATGTGCCGAAATGAATCACCGGCTGGACCGACAGCACTGGTAATAAGGAGGTTTTTGCTTAGGCAACTAAATTGGTCTTGTTATGTTATACTCTTGCTCAGCTAATGGAGGGGCAGATTTACAGTGGATTTTTAACACAGCCAGTGGGACCACTTTGGTACAGTAGCTGGATCACCTGAGGCTGAACCTGGAGAGACCCAGTGGAGAAGACGGTGTTCCATACCAATCACATACTGACAAGCAACATGGTTGACATGAGTTTCATTGGATGCACTGATTGCAAATGCATTATTGTGTATGAATAATGTTAATAATCAGTAACTTCTTATGTTAATGGTGTTCCAAAGTACTGCTCCATACTGC
Organism: Cyclopterus lumpus; assembly: GCF_009769545.1. Lineage (NCBI taxonomy): Eukaryota > Metazoa > Chordata > Actinopteri > Perciformes > Cyclopteridae > Cyclopterus > Cyclopterus lumpus. Next base: position 17,750,521 of record NC_046974.1, on the reverse strand, counting down.
AATGTAATGGAAACCAACGGCTGAAAAAACAACAACATGGACATTGGAAAAAGGATGGTAGTAATATATAACATCAGCTACAACAACCAATGACATCAAACCAGAAGATCAACCAACAGCCCAGTGCACTCAACTTTTTATACTGTATTTAAACAGGATAAACATATTAGAAGTGACCATAGTCTGTATATAAGAAGTGGACATCTTGGCTTTTTGCAAACACAAGTGAAAGGATAGGGTGGAGCTATACAACCAAATGCTGAATATTTTTTTAGGTGACCAAAAAGGTAACAATGAACTTTCAGGAATTGAAACTACACAGTGAAAGGGTTAAAGTTTTAGGACAAAAACACGGACAACTCCCAGACTGCACAAGGCTGTGGTAGGGGCCTGTCAATCACAAGACTGTCCTAAAGCATGTTAAAAATATTTGCAGACACATTTTGCTGAAACATGCTAAAATACTGGAATGGACTGTAAAACCCCGTATACGCCTATTTGTGTGTTTCAGAGTGCTCCCTGTGTAGAAGAACGGTCCCTGGGGTGGCCCTGCCAGGGACACAAAAGGGACAGGTTGTGTGGACCTGGGGGGAGAAAGAAACACACAGCTACTGCCTGGCTTCTCTTCAGTGTGACGGCCAGCACCCGCCAGCATGTTAGCCGCTCCAGTGCTCCTCTAAAAACAGTGATGGGATACGACACACACACACACGCATACACACACACACACACACACACACACACACACACACACACACACACACACACACACACACACACACACACACACACACACACACACACACACACACACACACACACACACACACACACACACACACACACACAGACTTTTGCACACCCACACAGACTTTTGCACACCCACATGCAAACACACCACAGTGAAAGGAGCCTATTCAACACATGCAAGCATGCTGTATGTAACCTCACGATCAAATCCAGACCCTCTGGATAGAAACAGACAGTTATGTAACAGTTCAAGAGCCACAGCAAAATACTTTGTGAAATCAACTCCAAAAGAGCTAAGGGTCACACTGCTGGTTACATGGGTCCACACTAGTCAGACTTATGTTTGCAGCACTCAGTATTATTAACACCTCACAGTGCTTTTTTATCTTTACCAATACATGGAGACATGTATTGTCACTTTACACCCCAGGTGTAAACATGTACTGAATATGTTCACGTCGCTGACTTTGATAAATCATTCTGAAGGCCATTTTATCTGAGAGGGTTCATTTATCACATCTAAGATGCAATATTTTGGCTCTCCTAAAAATACGATGGGCATATTTACGTATAAAAATATATAAAATCACAATAAGCAATGTGAATACAATGTAGTTTGGTAAGAACAAAGGAAGCCACCATCTGAACAATATGCACTTTGTAAGTAAAAAGGTTTGTGAATCTGCAGTGTCAGCGTGTTCCTTCCCTTCTCCATCTAATACCATGACAATGTTCAATCAAAAGCGTAATAACAGCAACGCAGTGCCTACCAAAAGTATCTTTTTTCAGAGGACACTGGTAATTGACTCTTAGTGGAACTGCTGATGACAAGGCCTTTCATAAATCTCATTCAGCTTCACCCAGCTTGCTGAGAAACTACCTTTTTGCATGTTGACATTCATCAATCTTTGCCAGCATTTTACGTCGATCCACATAACTCAGACTAAAATGGTTTTATTGGTCAATGTTCAGTGTGTTTTAATGGTGATGGTCCCCAATGAAAAGCTATGGGAAACTTAAATATGAGCCTGGCAGGTGAAACACCTAAACATTTGCCAGTTCATGACCTCCAGTGGTCTCAGTTGCTGTTCCAATGTCGATGTTGCACAAAGGTGCATCTGGGCTAGGGAGTCTTCATAGTGACTGAACATGAAGTGGGATTTAAACACTTCATCAAAGGCAGCTAAGGAGTTGGATCCCTGACAAGGGATGAGAAGTGTGCCCACAACAATGTCGTCAGTGTCGGTCCTGCTCTGTATTCTGCCAACAGCGAGGAGGGACAGCTGCTGACCCTCTCTTTATGGTGATACTTTATTTAAAAAGCACAAATGTGAACCAACACATCAGGGTGCAGAAAGTAGCCCTGTAGTCATATACATTAACAATGTCTGTCTGAGAGCAGACAACACAATTTTGTTAGTTTATGGCTAAATTTGGATTACGTAAATTTATTACAAGCGATTAACACTACGGCTTGCCAATATTTTCCGCTGAGAGAATAAAAGATTTCCCCTGCCGAAAGCAAAGCCTCAACATCTGGTAGCAGTGCTAGTTGTTAGCCAAGACAGCCATTCATTAAAAAGATGCTAAACAAGTTCAATCAACTGCATCAGAAAATAAACGTTGCCTTTCTTTGGCCAATAGCGTCGAGGAAAGGGTCCGACGGGGAAGAGGGGCCTGAGCCTGGAGTTCTGCAGCTAGAATCTTCTCCTTTGACACCGACCAACTCAAAGATGCACTCATCAGGCCAAAAATAACATTGTGTTTAACACATTTGCTGTACGGTTCCCTGAGATGTCTCAACTCGATACTGAAACTGCAACAGTTTACTGGAAGCAGAAAACAAGTTCCTTTGTCTTGAAATAGCACATTCTGCTGGTCAAGTGTGTGTCAACACTGTAGTAGAGCACACCGTCCTTGGACTAAACTTTATAGCCAGTCATTCTTGACAGTAAATGTCAGCTTTGCACAAATGTACACCCACACCACAGGTAAAAGCTCTTGGGATAATATTCTCATTTCCTGCTCTAATATAGTCAACCTCATCATCAGGGACAGGTCACATGGACGCACAGGCCTGGAGAATATTTCTTAAACAAACTAATTAATTAAATGAGTTCAGTCGTAATGACAGGAAGCTATAATGCCTCTTATTGCTTTGCATATCAACACATCAGCCGCAGCAGTAGCTTGTGTACAGATACAGCGGATGCTGCTGGTTTTCACGATGATGCTCATGTTCAATCCACCTCAATATTAGAGTCTCTAGTGTGTTTGCTGGCCCAAGTCCACAGCCTACAGTGAGATACAGTATTCTGCAGGGCTGTGCCATCCTCTGCACCATCAACTGTGTGGCTTACAGAGTTATTTTAACAGCAGCAGTGTTAGTCACTATCGGCCAAAATGAGATGACGGGATGAACTAAAAACTCCTGCTGTATTTGTGCTCCTAGGGTATGGATAAACACTGTGGACTATTTTGTGATTTCAAGTGGATCAACGGATCATATTACAGCCCTTTTAACCACGTGAAGCAGATTATGGTTGGTCGTCACCAAAGATCAATTGGAGAAACATCGAGCAGGGAAGAATAGAGGCCAGGCAGCGCCCTCTATCGATTATTGGAGGGTGCTGTGATAAAGAGAGACCAGACTATTTGCTGCATGAGTGTACAGTCAAACATGAAGGGTCTTGGTATTACCGTGCTGATGTAATTGGTTCATAAAGGAGCTTTTAATCAAATTCAACAACAAACATCAGAGGTATCTTACAGGTGAAAATTACAAGACTAAGCGGACAAATACAACAAGTGTTGTAGGACTCATCCATAATAGTGATTACACTGCCCCCCACAGGCTCATCTTGCAGTACTGCTAGTGGCTGGAGACGCACAGCAGAGTTCAGCACTGCACTGCAGCACATAGCCAACGAAGAGCAGCGCCACAGGACCGCACAGCTCAGTGCTGCTCCGATGAGAGAACACGTTGTTCAGATAGAATCACGTGTCCACATGAGCACGATGAAACTAAATGTGAACACGAGCACTGAAATTTGTATTTAGTGCAAAAATTGGGTACACAAACAGTTTTGATAAGCAATTAATCATGCAAGCTATTTATGAAGCAACAACAACTAAAACATGTTGCAAGAAATGTTGACGTGTGGCTGCAACTGCCGGAAGACATGGCAATATATATGTATATATATATATATATATATATATATATATATATATATATACGTCAATATTACCATTAATATCATGGAGGTTCATTTGAGACAGCTTCTCTCATTTCTGCATGTTAAGTGCACCGGGCGGAAGGAGCAGACTAGATCTTTAGAGTGGATTTTGAATGAAACTACCCGTCAAAGCCCTGCTTCCAAGGGAAAAAACATGATTCTAATAACCAAAATATTATCATCAACAGAGAGGAAAGACTCCCCAACATATTTTGTGTGTGCATGCTTTTGTGCATGTGTTTTCCAAGCTCCTCTCCACTCTAGCGGTGATGTCATCACTCAGGTCTGAACATTCCATGCAATACACACCAATTATATCATCTGAAACTTACAGTGATTACATGAAAACTGTGCTATTGATTTGGCCGAAAAAAAGTTTTAAACTTCAAATAATGTTTCTACGATAGAGGATGGCGTGTCAATATGGGCCCAAAGTAAAAAAAAAAAAAAAAAGAGTGTGTAGGTGGGAATTTCTCTGCATCTTTTGCCGTTTTTGGTCTGGGCGAATCTCAAGAAAAGTCACAGCACATCATTCCCAATCAGGCTGCGTTTTGATGTATTGTGTCGGCAACGCTGTGGGAGGAGTAGTGCGTCAAAATAAGTGTCAGAAGAAGGCGAATATTAAGAAAAAGCAAGAAGCCTGCAGGAGAATAGACAGTGTTTACAGTGCCACACTGAATTAAGATGTCTTCTTGGGCAAAAACTGAAATGGCCTGATATTATTTATTTATTTTCTTACCATTTTCTGACATTTTATTGACTAACAGAAAGAGAATCGATACAAAACTATAAATACTATTTGCCATAATGGTCAAAGTATTATCAAGACAAACTTAACTTGATAAGCAGGTCTACATCATTACAGGAGGTGAGAATCATCACAACAAACGTCTATTATGAGCGTAATGCAATCCAAGACAATAACAACTCAAACTACATCAGCAATTACCATGAAGTTGATTCAACATATCTCTGACCAAAAGTCAACTTATTCTCAACATACTAAATAGTTGCTACTCAGTGGTGTATTGTACCGTGTTCTTGCTATTTTGTACACCATTAGGGAGTGTAATGTCTCTCTCTCTCTCCCTCTCTCCCTCCCTCTCCCTCTCCCTTGGCACTGCACCAGGAGAGAGCACTGATTGGTAAAGCCATATGGCAGGTAGACCTTCATGCAGGCTTCATGTCCAAACTGTGTCGCGGCTCAGGCAGCCTGCCACCTCATCTGATTTGGCTCTGGATTCTAGGGAAGTATGTAGATCAGACTTCAGTGTAAATATGCCACGAGTGTTACTGACACTGCACCACCACCAGCTCGGTGGTGTGAACAGCAGTTCAGAGTAGGCTCAAAGCCGCAGAGTCAGCAGTGAATTTCCCCGACACACCAACTGGGAAGGCGATGGCCTTAGGCAGATTGTTGTGTACAGAGGATCTGTCAGCGCACAGCAGTGTGTAGGCAAAGCATACTTTGTTCACAACTGGCCATTTTAAAGGGATTTTGTCCAGTGACTGGAACAATTATATCACTTGAGTCTTGAGATAAAAAAATCCCACCCAAGGCTCTTGCTCAGCATCACAATTTATTGATCTAACGTTCCGGTCCATCTGGATATTTTTTAACAGTGTTTAATACAGAAAAATAAATACACTATTACATTTAGTGCAACCTTTACCCCCAACTGCCACAGACTGGGGCTTGGTTATTAAAAGTGCACACTTGTTTTGTCCTGCAAGCTAAATGATATGACTTGATCATTGTGATGAATATTGACATTTCTTACCAAATGTATTAAAAACCTGCATTTCATGAGTTGTACGTTCAATCTTTACGCTGGCCTTACGCTGCCAATGCTGACGGACTCCACCAGTTATGTCACGAAATGTATTATTGTTAATATTTATTATTTTAAAGCAATATTAACACCCTCTCATTAGAAGCCAGGGGATGTCGCTGAGCCACTCCTGCCTCACACAGGCAGCCCTCCTCCTTCTCCTCCTCCTCCCACAGTCCATCTCTGCTCCTTAGCCACTTTTTTTTGCATTTTTGGATGAATTATCCAAAATTACCAGTTAGTTGCAGTTCATTCCAATGACATGACATCTCATCAATTAGCATCCAGCGAGAGGAGGCATCTTTGATATTTAATAGAAGAGAATACTGGATATTTAAGTTGCAAACTCTATCCTAAGAAGTCTGGGGATTTTATAGACTTTATGATGCTCAAGATATGCAAATATCTCCTTTTTAAAAAACAATTGCATAACTGCCACTATCATTTTACTGTGAGGGAGCGATGTGATGAGTTTGACGCAATTCTTGATCAAAAAGGCTCAGCTTGAAATCCCTCGTCCAAACGGTTTAGGTTGAGTCTCTCTGCACAAACGAGAGAAACAGCCTTCTATGAAGAACATCAGCAGTAGGTTCAGCAGAGCAGGAAACCTGTCTGTGAGAACCCAGTTTGTATAGATGGCTCAACTTCATCTCTCATTATGTCAAAACAAACTACAGTATGGGATTGTAAATCTCTGGAGAGCAGTTTAGAGGGAAAAGGCATGAGCAAATGACTCAACATATTAAGTATAAATTCCACAATTCTGACCAATGGTTGAACATTCAGAGGATACATTTGAAGGGGAACTGAGTGTGATTGTCAAAAACATGAAGCCGCTAAAGCTGAGGAACAGACTGTTTATCCAGTTTGCTTCTGCCATCTAGTGGTGCCATAGTGCAGATGACTAGGGGCGAACTGAACCTCTGATTGATAATCTTCTGGGGTAGAAATACTACAAGAGGTGATTGATTGAATTCAAAAATGTATTATGGCGGTGTCTTCATATCTTATTTATTGGTTTCTTGTCACTGGTCGTCCAACTTACGCATTTCCTAAGAAAGCACCATGGTTTCCGGCTGTAGATTCAGGATTCAGAAAAAAAGGCTAATTAATGGAATTAATCAAATACATTCAAAATGCAGTAGTTTCATGACTTTATGTTAAGAAACATACTAAATTTGGTCACATCATATTTTTGTTCAATACATAATTAAAGAATGTATCTATATTTCTTAAAGCTAATCAATTAAGATAAGATAAAATAAGATAAGATAAGATAATCCTTTATTATTCCCGCCGTGTGGAAATGTACAGGATAAAAGACTTGAGATGTTATGAATTAAAGTCAATAATGTAGAGAACCGGTGTGTTTCACAACACTGAACCACAAGGGGGTATAGGATGTAAGGAGAGAGAAATACCAGGAGGAGGGTGAACATATTTACTGCCTTCATTCTTAGCTTACACACGGGAGATGATGTGAACACGAAGGTTGTCTGATCAGGGAAGAAGATCTGGAGGGCCAGCGTTACCGACAATCTAATACAAGCAATGGACTTTTTAAAATCCAAACAATAAAACTGATTTTGCTTTCCTGAATTAACCATATGGTGGATGCACTAAATCCATTTACATTTAAATCTGCAATTATTCCCAAAAGCACACCACGTTTTAGTAACTTGTCTTCCAGACAGCCAATGTTTTCATGGTAATAGTAGTGTGGAAATCAACGTGCACACACTTGGAACCAGCTTGAGGTATAAATAACTTGCAGTTAAAACATCCAAACTTTCAAGAGTGGGATGTTGGACTCAACACAAACCACTACAGATGCACCAATCAGGGACACGTTAAGTGTTTGTAACTACATTGCTACATGACAATAATGTGACTTTGACAGTAGATAAATAGAACGTGACTTAAATGTTCAGTTTCACGTCCCTGCAATTAAATTTCTAGTGATGGCTCCCGGATAAAAAAAAACAACTAAAAACCTAAAGCATAAGGAAATATTTATGAGCTACAAACAAGAATAATAGTTTATTTCAGTAAAACATGAAAAATAATCATCATATATTTGATCAGAATCATGTATATATTTCTTGAACTGGCTTTTTTCCCCTCTCTTAGCCCTTTTAATGAATATAACTTAACTGACCAGGCACAGTGTGCACGTGGGTGTAGAGGTGACCTCAATGAAGAAAACATGTAAGACATGTAAGGGGAAAAGAGAGAGAATTAAGAGAAGAAAGGAAATGGAACAGGAAGTGCAGGGAGGGGAGGACGAGGCTGCAGCCCCCCCCGAGTCCCTTTCCGTTCTCCTCCCTCATCACTGCTCCTGCTCTGTCTCTTTTACGTGTACTTTTCTTCCCATGATTCCTTGCACATGTCTTCCTCTGACCCCTTCATTAAAATAATGATTCCATGCTCCTCTCAGCTCTATCCATCTTTTCCTCACGTGTGGCCAAGCAACATTACAAAACACTCCCTGCACATTGTCCCTCTGGGATCAGAGCCTCTGAAACTCCTTATATTAATACTTCACTTTAGCAAGTTTTTGAATTATTTGATTCAGTTTAGTTATAATAAAACCAAATACAATAACATCTGTCAGTATTGTTTCAAACCCTGAAACCCCAGAGAACTACTCTGTGTGGACCGTTTGAGTAATTACTGGTTATCTTTTACAAGCTACAACCAGAGCCAAAACAGACAGGGACTCCCCTCCTGACACACAGCGAGTCCTCACTTTGTCCCAATCTGTTCCTTTAGATGTACAGCCCGCCTCCTTCCACCTGTCTCCCATTCTTCCTTTCAAATAAGGCGTCACTGCCAATCAATTTGATTGCCATGACAACTTTTTGCATGACGCCCCTCCTAACACCGCCACCACCCCTATAAACAAAAACAACACAAACAAAAAGAAGCTGAATTCCGACAGCTCAGGATTGATGAGGTGGAGTCCTGTCAAAGGCCAGAGATTAGATTAGGACTGACGCGCGCACACACACACAAACCACAACACAGCTCAGAGGCAGCAGGTGCTTTTGGTTAAACCTTAATTACATGATCTCTGATTTCTCTAATTGATATGGTAATGACTATGTAATTAATGCAAAAGCAGAAATACCAGCAGCTCCCCTAATGAATGGATTTATTTGATTAGATATCCTTGTGCATATTTATGCATGCTGGTATACAGAGGACAGTCAGACATATAAAACGGTTGTTTGTGGTTGTTCTCAGAGTGTTGCAACCACTGGCCTGCTGGATGTGACAGAATTATACACACGGATACACAAATTAAACCGCTCACAACAAATCATGCTGGGGGGGGGAGACTAAAAGAGATGCTTGTGAAGAACAGAAACAGACAAACTTGTTCTTTTACAAGTAGGGGGCGCTATGGTGCTACCTCAGACAAAACACGAGCCAAGCTTTGAATGAATAAAGATGATGCTTAAACCGTGCTGATGCACCCTCTGACATTTGCAAATCACTGAGAAAAGTTGCCATTATAAGTCTGAAGATATACTTTGGTACACACACACACAGCTAGAACTTCATTGGCAAAGGGTCAACAGTGACAACGAGATGTGACCCAGCTGACTCTGCAACACTCATAAGGAGGGAGGAGGAGGACCGATATTTGTGGAGAGACTCCAGAATGATAAGTCACCTTCTGGGGATGAGAAATCATCTCTCCCTGCTCGCACTAAAACATCCTCTGATATGTGACTCCATATGTCTTCTCTTGTGAGATATCTGGAGGGATGCTTGGTGAGGAAGTCAAGCGAAAGCACATGAGGACTCTGACCAGGGACCAGAGACCTTAGGCCTTCTCCACCTTTCACTTTGCCATAACCACAACACACAAGGACCATGACAGCTGACATAGACACTGCTTACCATTCTCTCCTATTCAGTCTATAGGTTTTGCAAAAGAGAGAACATAAATCCAATAGACTAGACTGACCGTAATGTGCTGTAATGGTTTCAGACATTTTTATGGCAATGTTTTCAGAATTTATAGTCCATTGGGAAAAAGTGCCACATTAGATTGATCTGGTTGTATTACTATAAGGTTGTTTTAGATGGGGCTTTGACTAAAATGTCACTCATCTAATTCTAATGACAAGGGGTTTAGTAGGTTTCTTTCTCGAGTGGATGGCTAAAATAGATCAGGTTTCTCCACTGTGAGGAGGAAATAAGGACTTCCCTGTTGTCCAGATTATTCTACAAAAAGGGACTTTAATAAACGTTTTAATGTCCGTTGAAAACCACTTACGTTCTGCCTTGTAAAATTAAATGATTACATCAAATGTTCCTATTTAAAAGCAAGAATACATTGACATGAATGCTATGTCGCTAGTTTAAAAGACGGTGGTCATCCCATTAACTGTAGTCGCTGATCCAAAAACATGGGCCTGAAAAGGGCGTGCTTACTGTTTACTGCTTACTGTTTACTGTTTACTGTGGGCATTGGCTGTATTAGCTTACTTCACGGGCAAAAGGTGTTCAACTTATGAAAACATCAGTCGAAACACAAAATAACCCTCTCCACGCGCTTGGTTATGGATCTGCTGCTCATTTGATTTGGTGAAGCGCACATTTCACGACGCGCAGGCGCGCAGAAAACAGACGGGAGACGAGCGAACTCCATTCATGTCTGCTGGAGCGCTAGTTGGTTAACTTACTTACCTCTGAATAATGTGTTTCTTACGGGGCCACTCGGGCCACGCGTGATGGATGGCCTTACAGGAGCCGGGTCAATTAGCCAGGCTGGGTTTCCCTCCGTGTCGGCTGCAGACAGCACCGGGAGAGCTCCCACCTCTAGTCACGCGGCCCGGCTGTAATTAATCACCAGTGTGGGGCCTTCTCACCTCGCACCAACCAGCCAATACGTTCGTTTGGCCCAAATTACATCCCCACCCCTCTAATCTGGCTAATTGTCAATATTATACCCAGAGGAGGAGAAAGATCGGGACATAAAAACTCCCCCCCGAGAAAAAACAACTATCCTACATTATGTCCTGCATACTGCATATTGTATAAGAATAATCCTGATGTTGGGCAAACGTAGTGCTAACAAGACAGGTAAGACGTGAATAAAAAGTGAAACCATAAGAAACAGGTCAGTAAATTTAGTATTGCACAGTACATAAGCATGACTTTTATTTTCAGAATATTTGCACAACAGAGAACATGACAATTGCTGTTAATGATGTGTACATGCATACAGGAGTACAACTAATCTATATGTTAAATTATAACCATGAGTGTGCAATTTATACAAGTTATATATGTGTCTTCACTAAGTAATGTAGGCTATGTAAAAATGACTAGAAGCATGTTAGGCTGGATAACGTCAATGAAAGGAGGAAATTAATCTCTCCCGTCTCTCAGCCCATGCATCTGTTTCACTGCAGCTCTCTGTCTCCCTCACTCACAAACACACAGGTACACAGAGCACAGATTGAGAGGCAGGGACAGAGGCGTCACTCTGTGTTCACAGAACACACTCCTGTGGTCTGGACAAAAGCAGCAGGCTGACAGATGAGGTTTCTGTTGGGGGGTTGGGGGGGGGGGCTATGTGTTGCTGCCTGTGCTGCTTGTGCTGAGTGTGCGCACTTATGCATATGTGCATGCATGCATGTCTGAGCGAGCGTGCACCTATATGTGTGTGTGGTTGTGCGTGTGTTTACATGTGTGTGTATTTTATTGGGGGGTGGGAGTCTCATGGGGCAGCTCTGTGTCTGTCCCATCTGCCACCCCACTCTACTGACACCCAAGGGAATGGCAGAAAGGGTGGGGGATTCATTTTGGAAAAAGGAATCGGGGTCCAGTGGTCTAATGGGCAACAATGCCGGTTTTACTGACGGGCCAAAGGCAAAGGACACCGGCTGGGTGTGGAAGCCAATCTACCAATCTATGACAAAGCAGAGAGCTATCGCTGTCAAGCTCTGCCTCCGTCCGCCTAATATGGCATGCACACCCCTAAAACTGGGCCTCAAATGAGAAAGGGGTGCACTGCATCTTACACACACACACACACACAGAGACATTACATACACCCGGGGCTAATGTCAGCCTAATGCATGGCCATGCTCTGGCCGGAGGGCTAATTGGGTATATAAACACAAACACATCCCTTGAGAGGCAATAGAGGAAGGGTGCATTTTGTGCTATATGCTCCCTCTATTATTTGGAAAACAATGCTGTTACCTAAACATGGAAGCTCATCAGTACTTAAGCAGTATCGATAATGAAAGATGACATGGTGTTTGCTCTCATGTGCCCAGCAGCTAAATGCTCCTTTGAAGCTGTGCGCGTAGTGTGATGTGGAACGACTTGGTGGCAGGTGGCATCTCATCCTGTCTTTATTCAAACTGTGATCAGATGATGGTAAATGGCGCCGCCGCAGCATCAACAACAGCAACAACAGCAACAACAAACAGTCATGTGGAAGAAAACATATGGCTCTTGCACCACTGGGCAGAAGGAGCACTCTGCAAGATGAATGCTGTGGTGCTGGGAACAAAGCTGACTTTAACTTGTCAAATTAACAGCATATCAAAAGAGAGAGAAATGAGGAGGAGGAGGAGGAGGAGGAGGAGGAGGAGGAGGAGGAGGAGGCAGCCAGAGCTCTTTTGATATGTGCCACTTGATGGTGACAAAGACAGCACAGAGAGAAACAGTAACTTGATGTTGAGGTCAGATCACAGACTGGGTCAGCGGCATTTTAAAGTCCTCACTGTTTCTGAGCTGAGTTGTTGATGCACGGTTTGTCCATACATCTATCATACAAACACACACACACACACACACACACACACACACACACAGAGACGGGCATCCACTGGGTGCTACCCTGCCCCCTCACTGCTTTGAGCGCTATGTTAATGAAACAGTTGCTGTTTCCTGGCATAACATTAATTACCCGATCAAAATAGAGTGGGTAATTAACTGCCCTTCTCTATCAGTGCTAATTACATTAGCAGAGAAGGGCCATTTCAGGGGAGCACAAGAGAGGAGAGAGAGAGAGACGGGATAAAGCAGTACCAAACAAAGACCAAAACAACAAGGCTGTGGTGAGGCACATGTCTAGGCGTGTGTGTGAATGTGTGTGTGTTTTAAGAGAGAGAAAGAGACTTAGAGGAGGAGGCCACGTTGGAGGGAGACTCATGTGGTTCTCACTTGGGCCCCCAGAGGCTCGGTCCTCAGAGAAAAGCAGGCTTATTGAAGAGGAGAGAGATGGGGGGAGGGGGTGTTGTTGTTTATCCTGACATGCTCTACTCAGTCTTTAACGCTTGCATCACAATTAAGATGCTGCGGCTCATCAGCTATGTATACACAACAGAGTAGCAAGCTGCACGAGCACACAGGTGATGGGCGGAGTGAAAAATAGATCCAACGCTGAGATGCCTTGTAGGAAAAACCTTAATGTCGAGGAAATCGTCTAATATCACAGTGTGTGTGCGTCTCTGTGTGTGTGTGTGTTTGACCCTACTTGTGTAATACGGTTCCTGCGCACATGTAAAAAAGTAACCGCCAAGACAATTCACAATGCAACGCATACACAAATAACTTAAACTGACATCAGTGACATTTTTTACTTATTTGTTTTATTTGGAGCACAAAATATAATTACACCTTGAGATATACAAATCACATTTGCACCATTTTGTGGACCGTTTCAAAGGACGATGGCTTCAAAAAAACATAGTATTAAATTGCTAATATTTTCTTTAAATAAATAAAATTAACCAAACTCTAAAAAACAAATTTGCAAATGTCATCTAATCTTTGTGTTCTCTGTTTTCACATCCTGAGAATGAAGTTTGTGTTGTGATGACACAAATCAATGAGTAAGAACAGCGTGATATGGGTTCATGAACACCTAATAAGCCCCGTTCTTTTCAATTGAGCAGTTGTATGCTTTCATTTACTGTACTGCATAGTGACTATAGACCTGTATTGGGTTGAGACATTTAAAATGACACTGTAAAATCGTTTAGTCATACAAATTCAAATTTGCAATGTGGAATGAAATAATATCAGGGCGTTGGTGTGACAAAGCATGCATTATAAGTGAAATAAAAAATGATAAGGCTAACTAACATTTTTCCTTTACACAAGGACAATAACCTTCTTTAGATGCAGGCATAACATTACGATTTTGTTATGCACAAACCTGAAAACTGGGGACATTTTATTCCAAAAAAGTGTGCAGGAGTTTATCTTCTCCACCACAAAATCAATTCCCTATGATGAATTAGCAAATGAATTACCAATTATTGAGATAACTTCATTTAATTAACAGTTGGAAAAGGACCACTTTATAAAAACACGTTTATATTATTCCCTAAACTAACTATAATAAGTTAAATTGCTTGTTCTTAAATAAATCAATATATGAATTCCTTTAGTAATAACCCTTGAGACAAAGAGTTCTCCCTTGTAAAACCGTAGAGATCAGAACAAAAAATAAAGGGTCTATTTTTCTGGAATGTAATTGTCATCGAAAAAGTCTACTACAAAAACAAACTCTCGCTAACTCACAGACAGTATACACTCATGCCATTTAAGGTGTCCATACACGGACAAATAGCACCCTGCTTCTCAGAGCTGCAATGTTATATCAGAGTTGTCCGTCTCTGGCCGAGGTTTAGGCAGGTTGTTGGAAGAATCAGATACTGCATGTGATAGCAGGCCAGAGGTAAATACAGATGCTTTTGAAGCTCGAGATTTCCTTTTGTTTCCTTTCAGAATGCAGATGCTTCATGACGTACACACACAGCGATACCTGGTCCAGTCTGGTGCTGTTAGCTAAGGAGCTTTGTCTGTCTGTAGTTGTGGGTGAAGTACTGTGCTTTGCCTCTTACGTAGATGGCTGTTCTTTGGACGTTATCGTTTCCCATCCTTTTCATCCACTTGGATGAAAAAGGGACTAAGAAATGGCAGTTTGGGGGCTTATGAGGGAAAGTTAAACATGGTCGCTAGTGATCAATTTTCCATTCTCCCGTCCCTCTTATTTGCCAAAAGAGGGGCTAAGTGAAGCAGTGGTCTGGGGTAGATTGGGGTGGGTGCTTTGCTACATCAGGGGAACAACCAGGCCCGTCATCGCTGGAGAGAAAAAAATATACAAAATCTATGATTCTAATCAATCAGGTCTTGCATTATTGTACATCCAGCAACTTTTCTTTCTGTCTTGTTCAGCCAAAGCGGTTTCGAGCGGTTAGTACAGGGGGTTAGACTGCATTCGTGAGCTCAGACAGGGGGGTCAGATAGTGAGTTGGATGGCTACCTCTGAAGCTGTTTCCCCCTGAGGCGGGGCAGGCAGGGGAGGGAGAGCCCTGGGGCCTCAGGACGGGAGCAAAAGCACTCTTCTGTTTAGCAGCAGACGGGAAGGAGGAGAAAGGCAAGAGAGACGATGATGAGCTGGAGCTCCCTGGTATAGTGGGGCTGGAGGGCATTACTGTTGAAGAGAGAGCAACAATCAGTCTCAAGTCTTAATATCACTGCGGACTCAGAAACATATAGATCATTATACTGTCTTACTGTAGGGAGAGCCTGTGGGAGAGGCACTGCTGAAACCAGGAGAGCCAGGTACTCCTAGACTGGTCATGGGAACTGTCCCATAGCCTCCAGTCATCCCTCCGCTGCCCCCGTAGCTTGAATGCTGGGGAGTGGAGGCTGATTGGTAACCCCTTGGAGACAAACTGCTGGAATTCCTAATGTAACCTGAAGTAACAATGAAAAGGTTGGGTCAGTTCTGAGCTTCATTAGTGGGGGGAAAATGAAAGTATTAATTTGGTTTATGTCTTATTTTGCTCACCTTGGCTGCTCTGTCCATGGTCCCCGATGCTGACGCCTAACTGGGAAGGATAGGAGCCCAGGCCCATGACACTGCCGTGGGCTGGTGAGCTAGGCAGTGCCTGCAGCTGACTGTGAGGACGGGGAACACTGTAAAGCGCCTCGGCGATGTCCGCCGCACGTTTCAGCAGCATGTCCTGCAGAAGATACAAAGACACAGACATTAGCAATGGCTTGCAGTTTCACATTTACAGAAAGAGGCAAGATGCAAATGTTTAGGCTCTCAAGATGTTACCTGCGTAAACTCACACATCTATAACCTGACAGGAAACAGGTGATAATTAAAAAAACTGAGTATATGTCGGAGCTACATCCAATTAGACTCCACTTTCTGGCAGCAGATTACAATATCAGATGTTGAAGCTTCCTCACTGAACAAAGTCCCTGCTCAGACCTGTATTTTCATACAATCCTAATCTGACAAAGCCCTCTAAATATTGACAATGATGGATCTATCTCAAGCAGCTTTCAAATCCCTGCAAGTTAATGCCTGCAAAGTAGGGATTTTATCAATTATGGTCTGCTTTGGAAAATGTTCAGCAGAAATATAGAGTATACATCATTAATATTGAATTGGCTAAACATGCATATCACTGGTGTACAAATATCTGCATGTTTTATATAGTAAACCAATTGGTCATTTACAGTGTTGAGGACATTGGACCAAAGCTGCTGCTGTTTACCTGATTACTGTGTGGATTTCCATAGAGGGCCTCAACAAGATCCGCTGCTCTCTTTAGAAGAATCTCCTGCAAAGAACATCATTTATTACGTTAATATCTTGGTAAGAGTGTAGCATGCACAGTTCCTTGAAAACACATCATGAGCAATCTTTTATTTAGGAGTCTCTAACCTTGGCTAGTTTCTCTGGGTCACCGGGATGTCGAGGAATGACCTTTTGAAGACGCTGGAAACCGTAGTCTATAGTGGGCTCATTGAGGGCTGACATAGAATAAGAGAGAAACAATCAAATGTTATGCTTAAAGACCCTTAAGCCATTGAAAGCCTGTGTACCATTGAGAAGTCTAAACAAAGCACACAGTGTGTTGTCTAAATACCTGTGTAGATGAAGCGCCCAGGCGCTCCCTTGCAGAATTGTTTGGATTTATAAGACAGTGTGACCTCGACGACCCCGGGGATGTGTCGAGGAGGCGTCTGGACACGGATAGCGTGTGGCGTGATCAGCTGACGAACGGGACGGAAATCATGTCAAAAGACAGCAACAAATTATCCCCCTCCATGCCTTGTAAATATTTAGGCTAACACAATACTGTGTAAAGATTAATTTGTGTCGACTGCCCATAAATCATTTAAATAATGAGACAAGCCATATGCTATATATATCATTTCAAAATACGCCGCAGACTGTACCATCATTAGCAAGATGCTTTGCAGACAATTCCTACCTCACTCCACACCAGCATGCTACCAAACACCACCTGCAGGCCGTCAAAAAAGTTCTCCCCGATGACGATGACCATCGCCCCGCCGGTGGTCCAGCCCTCACTGGGGCTGATGGCTTTGATACACGGGGTGGCTGCACAGAAGAGCAAAGCAAGCGTTACTCCGAGCGTTTCCATTCAGGATATACAGCAGTTGAAAGAAGAGTGGAGTGCTCAGAACTAAAACGCTTATTTAAAAGCTAACATTTTTCATGGCTACTTCAATTATATCTATATGGCTTTTATCCTTGAATAACACCACAAACTGCATGAAGAACAGAGTGTTCGATCCATATCACAAGTAGCTTAAAAACCACATGACCTGCAATCACATAGAATTAAAAAAGCTCCTTACAGAGTACACTGGCACAGTGGTACTTTTAATTGTGGAAAGGTAGCAGTACAGCTGTGTAAATAAACAGGGTCCTGCACTTAAGGGTTGCTTAAGACATAATGTAAAAATATGGAAGTATTATGATCAAAATGTACTAGTAGCAAACTGTAGTGTAGTGACAAAGTACTTTTCTCTATAGTATAAAATAGTGCAGGTATACGTACTTGAGTTTAGAGATAAATGTGATTTGTGAACTTCGAACTGGAAACCTATAATACATTTACTTCTTCATGTTTAAATTTAAGACAATATTATTTTTATCGTCTGTGCTTTATGTGAGCCAAGTGTCCTAATTAATGCATTAATTAGCTCAGTTAATGACCTCAGTAGCACCACTGGATATGTTTGATGTATCACGGTGATTATAAATGGACATTAAGGAACTCAAGTACCTGCTGTTACAGTATGTTTCTGAGTATGAATGATGAAGTAGACATGCAATAAAAATAAAACATAAAAAGATAAATGGGGTGTAACATTGTCTCACCATATTCCATTGTATTCTCGACAGACTCGCCTGGCTCAAGTCTGCGGGCCCTCCGGCCGTGTTTTGAGTTGTTGTGGACGAACATGTTGTCAGACACCGCGAGGACGTGGCCGTCTACACTCACAGTGCTGGACAAGACCACCTGAGAGAAAGAGAGGGGGGAGATACATGAGTGTGTGTGCACAACTCAGACAGCACGCTGAGAGTCACAATCTCCAGTTACAACAGCAAAGTCCCTGAGCGACAATCTGTTTGAGCATACAGGTGATAGTAATATTTCTCAATAGGTAATGTGACATCCCTGGGATCTTCATAATATGTCTGCATTCTGGTGGTGACACTGCTCATACAGCCCCCCCACTTCTCCATCAGGTCTCCATATGGCCTCTCCACTACCTCTTGCCTAAGTTTTTGATTCATACACCATGCAGCAGGCTCATCGCTGTCTCCTCCTGATCCTTCAATGACACCAAACATATGGACCAGATCTCCCATTTTTGCCGGCCGTTAAAACAGTGGATGATATATAGTGGCCCTAATTTGATTTTCTGGCCACAGCACGTGTGCGTCCCTTCCCACATCTGCCTCCATGGATGACACACATATAATTAATGAGATGATACTTGTAGGTTTTTTCTCTCTGGATATTTACGAGTGTTGATGATGTGATACTATTTCTTAAAGTGATAATGTTTGAGTGTGTTTTAGGAACATATTTTTTAGCATTAAAGGCAACGGGTCACTGGGAAAAGGTCATTTTCAATTAAATAGTTTCAATCAGACAGCAAAGATAAAACCGTGCACTCCCTTCACAATAAACACATAGCAGTAATTTTGCAGGTGAAGGAACATGAGAGAGAGAAAGAGATTAAGAGAAAAAGCATATGTGCTATAGGTGGTGGAAAGGGAGGGGAAACTAAAGGAAAATAACTGTAAATTATCGATCAAGCAGCAGACTTCTGTCCAGCTCTGATCACCTTTTAACCCAGAGATGAGAGTCTTGGAGCGCCTGTGTGCTCATAACTTCTCAGCATGTGTCACATCGCAGGAGTTAAAGCAAACATTGTGGAAGACAGAGGGAGCACGGAGAAGGGGAAGGTACGCAGGGTTTGCGGGGAGAAGGAGAATGCCAGACAGGGGCCGCTGGTGCTGAAAGACGGCAGAGGAAGTGGGGCGGGAGTGTCCCCTGTGACCACTTCCTGGGTCACGGAGCATGACCTCCTCCATCTGGAGCCAATCACTCAATTCTTGACAACTTCCTGAAACACCTCAACCTATTTCCTGCACCCCAACGTCCAAGTCTCCCACATATCTAACTCCTTTCGTTTTTCTTTCCATCTCTCTGACTACTAATTGATTTTTGACTCACCTCTTATGTCTTCCATTGGGAAATATTTTCCAGAGCTTTACGAAACCAAAGTTTGTGACATAAACTCTACTTAGAACAGATAAGAAATTGACTATTAAGTCTCCATCTACTAATATGGAGGGGCATGAAGCGGTTATGTTTTGCAGACTGTAAAATATATTTTTTTTTACATAATTTGATTCCCATATTCAGTTCAACGTGTCACCAGCCTCCTACTTCACACTCACACACAAACATGTGTGTGAGTCTTTTCGTACCTGAAATCTCCTCATATCCCTCGGGTTTCCCGCTGTCTTCAGACAATTCTGGTTACATTTTAGGAAGAACTTCAAGAAAAACCTGCAAAGGTAAATAAGAGGACACATGTTTGTACATCAGCAACGAAGAAATCACATGAAAGAATGGTGCTAGCGTGGCACACTGGCAGTCAAACAAGACATTCATTATTTTTCAGAGACAGGTCTTATGTATGGTGTGTGCGTGTGTTTGCGTGTCTACATGATTCCAGCTCTGACATCAATCCCAGCTGTTTAGCTTACGATTAAAGTCAATGTTATTACACGTTAAATAAAGTGATGAGAATCTGAAGCACAGTCCAGTGGAACGTGCTGCTCTGTTTCAAAGTAAACTGGAGACAGTGATGTATGCCAGGGGACTCGGGGGACCGTGGTATCCCGCAATGCCGTATTTGAACCCCCACATGGGAATGGAGAGGGAACGATGTAGAGACAACTACAGAGAAAGTGAAATGAGGAGGTGGAAAGAGGGAGGTAGTGATAGAGGAGCAGGCACTGGTAAGGACATGAATCTTGTTTTCAAGTATATGTGTCTCATTACGTATGTGAGTGCACTTTTGAGGGCGATAGGCTGTGGAGACTGAGAGAAGCTGAGAGAAAGCGAGGTGCTGATAGCCTCTGCTACACCAAAGAACACCTGAGAGAAATGTGGAATAAATAGGAGAGAGGGAGACTTCGGAGAGAGACTCCAAATCCCAGGTGTACAGAGTTCGGCAACATAGCCCGCTGCCATGGCAACGCAGCTCTGCCGCAATCCCAAAGTCCCTGTGCTGAGAGGCAAAGACAGCGATGGGAAAGAGAAGGCAACAACAAGAACACATTCCATCACTGAAATATAGCGAGAAGGGAGACTTGGCGAGGTGAGATGCAGGAAAGTAGATATAAAGAGGGCAGGTGCAGACGAAGGCATGAAGATCCACACAAATCCCTTTTGGCAGAAAATGTGTGTTAAAGCAAAAGAAAAGAAAAATGAGCCTCGAAGTGATGCGACGTCGTGATATAATTATGGCAATTGGCTAATTTATCGCCCTCAAACCAGATGTCCACTTCACTTTGCGAGAACACAACTCTGTCTTGCCAATGTAAAACACATCTATTAGTGTTCCAATTAAACAAACAACAACAGGGCTGGACAAAAAGGCTGCAGAGGGAGGCAGCGGTTCGGGGTTTCATGGTTCGCCCCAATGCCACCCACACTGTGCTCTCTGCAAAAATAAGTCATCTTAATGGAGAGCGGTTGTTTGGAGAGGGACTTCATATTGGCCCCACAGCCCTGAACTCTCCCATCGAATACTAATCTCTCTCTCATTCTGTCAGCTTTAACTCACTATTCTTCCATCACTCGCTCCAGCTTTCTCCCTTGCGAACAGGATCTGGCTTGAAACTGGCTCTCGGTTCCAACAGTGTGTCCAATATTTCTTGATTTGAGCTATTTCATCGGAGGACAATCAATATTGTTGTTGGCAGAAGGTGGTTATAATTTATCAGAGAGTTCGGACCTCCAACCTCAAAGCTGCGCTCGACCTCCGTTTTGGGTGGAAACATGTAAAAGTGCACATTTGTGCCTCTCCCATTTCCTCCTTCCATTTCTCCCCTCATCAGTCCTTTTTTACATGTACTTGTTGGACATCATGACTATCAGTTTAGCATGATTTCACATCACAATATGTAGAGGACATTACACAAGGAAAGTGAAACGGTTTGTTTCCTGCCCCCGAAAACAGACCATGATCAAAAGTTCTGTTTCATTTTACTGCCTCCTTTGAGGGTTATGCTTTATGTATGTTTTATCCTGGGTATTGATTCTCACAGTATGGCCCGTGTTTAAAGGCTATAGCTGTCATTCATAAGGAGTTAGGTCCTTTTTGGTTTTAATACCCATGTCCATGGTCTGGCTGTGGTTTGGCCACAATCGTTTTCTCGCCACTTGCTTGTCAGCTACTTAGTGTTCATCTAACCAGCAGTCATCATTCATTGGAGTGAATGACATGATACAACTTGCAGGGACGCCTCAGATAGCGATATCACAACTCTAATTGAGAGGTTGTCTATATCCATCTCAGGCTTTGTGCACTTTCTGAGGGTTCTTGACCTTGTTTGTTGACTTCTTCTCATCATTCCCTGTTTGTACCAGATGCCTCACACACACTGAACACACACATTCACATGCATGCATGCACAACATAATACACCGACACCCCCACCTTTGCCCCCCCTCCTAAAAACCCATTGAGTCAACTTTTCACCCCCCTCAGTTCGGACGCACACAGCTGCAAATGCTGAAATTAAAGCGAGACATTGACGCATATATTAGCATGCATTAGCCGCTTCCCCCTGCCCACTTAACATGCAAATCTCCCAGCCCCGTCGCCTCGCACCTTCTGCCACACATTCATTTGCTGAATTATAATTAGACTAATCTTGCATAATTAATAAGAAGTTGAGGACCCTCTGTTTTTTATCCCCTCCTCTATTGTGGTTGCAAAAGTTTAATATTGCTGTTGTTTGTTTTTGTTTTGGTAATGTAATACACCCACACACCTCCCCATCCAGAGGGAAGATATAAGGAGAACATGCAAAGAATCGGAGGGGATCTTCGAGTCACAGGAAAATTGCAGAGAAAGGCTGTTTTCAAAAAACTTCACTAGCTTATGTGTGTTTATTTTTTAATGTGTGCATAGTTCTTTACATTCACATAGAATGCACATAAAGCAAGAGTAACATGGTGATTGTGTTTGTTTAAAACACTGGTAAGTGACTAACATAGTGCAAATAAAGCTAATGGGAAACTCTTAAACCTTCAATGTATCTGTAATTATGTGGTTTTCAACCGCGGATAATAATTGAGCTGAACAGAATGTCAGCTTAAACATGTTACCCTTATTGCTGAAAAATAATAGCTTCTTGTGAGTTTAGATTACTTACAAATATGACTAAATATTAAAGCTTGATAAGTGCAAACTCCTTATTATTTTAGTTTGATGACAAATTTAGGAGGTAATTGAATTCCACAGACTTAACTGTGGTAAGCAATGGAGACCAAGTTTTATCTTCCACAGCATCTACCCTCCACAGACACAGTTAAGACAGGAAACACAAACAAAACACAGAAGTCTTAAACCTTGGGATCATTTTCCACTGCGGCACCATGGGGAGTCTGCTTTTTCTTTTCTGCCTTCACTTCTGTATCTCTGTCAAGGCCTCGAATCCCTTTTGTCTGCATCTGCTTCAGTTCCCAAGACTAAACACAGGCCTCCCAGTGTGAGGCAGCCATCCTAACGTTGACAACATGCTTTACTAAAACTGGTTCAACGACCAACCAGCAAGTAGCGACACTAAAAACACGAGCAGAAATGCAGTTTTTGGAAACATCTCACCCCTCAGTGTGGACTCGGTGCATCGGGGCATCTGTTGCACATAAGTGTTACACGTTGGGCTTTACATATGGCCTTAATCATGCAACGAGCACCTAGGCAGCACAGGACCCCCCCAACAAAAAAATTCATAGGCGTTCATCAGCGCTAATCACTGTTGACATAAACTGCCTTTTCACATAGACATAAAAAACATCGCCCTCTGTGCTCATTGTAAACGAAGGTTTACTGGTAGCAGCAGCTCTTGAAGCATGTGATGCAAAAGGCTTTAATACAGAGTTCAAGTAAGTTAGCGCCACAGCTAGACAACTTTTTCTCTGCTTGTCTTCTCTTCTGCGATTTGGCTATGGCCTTCCATTTCTGGGGTTACTGCACAAAAGATGACACATGCTTTAATACAAAAGATATAGGAGGGGAAACTTTAAGGTACAGAATGAAGAGGACGAGCTTGTCATAATTGTTACTCAGCACACGTGGATGCCCTGCTGCTCAGACATATAGTCGAATATAAGCGGTAGAGAGGTATTCATTTTTTCCATCCATGTAAATCTGACCCCTCCATAAAGCTCAATAGGTATTAATTGTAAGAAATAAGCAGAGAGAGTGGCGAAATAGAGGAACAGAAAGGTGGAGAAGAGGGTCGGGGCAAAGACAGAGGAAGAGAGGGAGAATGTTGATGTCCTGTATTCAGGGCCATCACTCATCAGACATCCCTGCCCCCCACCCCCTCAACATTGAAAAAACAAAACAGTGTCCTGACATCGCGGTGGAGGGGAGCTAAGGGGAGGGCAGGGAGGGTGGGAGGAAAATTAGGAAACCAGATGTGAAGCATTAAAACATACTGACATGCTGAGGACCTTCCTCTGCCACACTCACACACATAGAGCACTAACTCATACAGCAGGCCCAGATACGTGTGCGTATGCATGCATATGTCACACGCTGGCTGTACAAACCACCCACACATTCATGCGCACATTCAATACAAATAGCGACTTGCAAGCAACCATGGGTGCACAATCGATTGTGCAAAAATATCCCCATTAGCAAAAAAGGAGGCATCAAAAACTAATGTCTAAAAGTTCTATTTTTTGCAAATGCAAGCTGATATTTAATTGTAATGTAATGGGTCAAAAGCATGCTGCAGCTCATGGCTGTGTGCTAGGGTTTGGATAAACCAGACCAGGGTCATCACGCATCAGTGTATGGATATGCATCCAATTAGTACATATACCCAAGTAGAGGAAAGGCTGGGGGGAGGAATGGAGGTGTTTTGTTTTCCTCCATTGGGAGAGCTGTGTTTGGGGGATGGAGCGGGGGTGTGGGGGAGGGATAGTAATAAATACCCCTGGACCCGGGTCCCCTGGCAGACTGGAAGCTAGACTGGTCACCAGGGTTAACACCCGGGGCACATGACCTTTGACACTGCTAATGGGGCACAGAGAACCCTCCACGAACTGATACCCCCTCTGTCGCATACCACCACAGGACCTTTCACACCAGCCTCCCAGTCCAAACCCCCTCCACCCCCTCATCCTCCTCCTAAAACATACAGGGATATCTGTGGCATCAGCTTCACTCGCCTTTCACCAGCAAACATCTCACAGCCAAACAGACTCCGAGCTAGTCTTTTCTCCCTTTTTGTGACAGCTTGTAAAACACACATCCAGTCATCAATAAAACAGCTGTAGCTTTTCTGATTTTAACAAGATTGTCACAGCTGAAACTGTTTACCTTTTAGTAAATGACTGGCCATCACGTTGATGTCTGATGTCTGATGGCCTCTCAGTGATATTCAGTGTACTTATCCTGTATATCTTTAAACACCATCTCTATACTCACATGGCTGAATTGTTCAGGTAACCAGTAACTACACCTGCAGTATAAATGCAGTGGAGTAAAATGTACAATTTATACAAGTATTTGATTTGAATCAAATGGAAATACAAGTAGAGTACAAGTATCTGAAAGCACAGTAGTTGAGCAGAACATTTACTTTATTGATCCCTGAGGGTGTCCCGGAGGCAAACTGGCACCTCTCCAGCTGCCAGTCCACACTACTTGGTTCATACTGGGAATGGGTTCCCAAGCCAAGTCCCCACGGACTGAGCTACTGCTGCCAAAATACCCCCAAATATACTTAGTTACTTTCTAAATACCACTGCACTGATCAGAAGGGGTCAACATCACTCGTTGGTAGTTGTTTTGTATTTGTATTTATTCCAGGCAAAGTTATTGTTCAGTATTTGAGAAGTTTAGAAGTTTGCAAAATAGAAATGATTTTGAATCCTTTAATTAAAGGATTGGAAAAAGTACTGTTTTCATATCAGTAAAGTCAGCTAAAATAGCTACACTATATGATTTTTATTTTTTAACTATCTTATTGATCAGTGGTAAGAGAATAAGTGGTTAAATGGACTCCAGGTAGTCTCAGGCAGACAGCGAGCACATGGGGGAACTCAGCTCTTTATACATTTGCCTGGTGGATTGGCTGTGCCCCTCTTGGCCTCCTCTCCGTTGCCTCCCAGGCTGGCTTCACCCCTGCAACCTTAGCCCCAGCCCACCCCGCCTCTTAACTTGAGAACTGTGACAAAGCCAAACATTTAAACCACTAGTGCTGATTTATAGAGCTTGGTAGCGCTGTAAAACCTTCATGCTTGCCGCCGCAAAAGTGACTGAGGCACGGCATAGCTGCGAGGAAAAGAGGGCTGAGGGGAGGAAAGTAAAATGATGGGAAGGGTGCACAAGAGGCACTCGAGTGTTTCAAAGAGGTTTCTCCTGGGCGTTAAAGTGTTTTACTGCATAACCTCTCACAAGCTGCTAAATGTGTATCTCAACAATTTGAAATGAATTACTGTTTCGGTCTCTCAAGCTGCAGCCAAAAGCAAAGATTGCATACAAAGCTTGGCCACACGGGACTGCGGTCAGCCTGCCAAGTAGATGGATATGGATAGATATTCAGAGTCTGGAGAACATGAATTCACAACCAGGACAGGGAATAGAAATCCCATCAGTGGCTTCACCTCTCCCAGCATGCCTGGTGTATCCTGAGGGACAAGCATTCAAAATATACTCTCAACTGTCACATGTAGACACGGAGCACCCTCTACAGCTGAAGAGATCTCAAACATACCAGAAGGTCATCTGCAATACACCAACACTAATATTGCTTTCTTAATACCCTTCCAATCAATCAGCCACTAAGCAGATGTACAGATAACGCATGTATATCAAAGCTCAACCTGAACCTTTCTTGGAAAAGAACAATGAATCTGGGATTGATGCCACCAAGCGGGAGAGGAGAGGAAAGAGAAGCAACAACAGAAGGAGAAGAGATGTCTTCTTAATTAGCCAGTAATGATAAGATCTGACAAACAACATCTGTTTCCAGAAAGAGAGGGGGAAGGAGAGGGCGGCAGAGAGGGATAGGAGGAAGGAGGACGAAAGAGAGAGAGAGAGAAAGAGAAGCAGTGGAGAAACCTGTGAAGCCTAGACAACAGGGACTTGCTTGTAAGGAAGTAAAGGGGGAGCGGAGGGGATGTGCAAGGGAGGGAGCGCTGTGTAGCGTGACACAATAGAAGAACGGCGGAAGAGAAGTATAACAGAAGTGAGAGAAAGACAGAAAGGGGAGAGAAATCTGACAGGGTTGAGGAAGTCGAAATGCCAGGACGAATATGACAGACAGAGGGAGGAAAACAGATCAAAATGAGAGAAAAGGAGGGAGATAGACAGACGCAAGAGAAGGTGAGCTGGATAATGGTGCTGAAGGAGGAGAAGAAGAACGTGTGAAGAGATGGGAATGGAATCACTCAGAGGTCCAGGGTGCTGTAATTTACTGTCCGTGGCTAATACACAGCAAATGTGTGTAGCCGAGGACTGGGAGAGGAGAATGGGGAGCCGGGTGGTGGGCAGGCTGAAGGGAGCTAGGGCACGCTGACTGTTGGGGCTCCCAGCATGCATGCTGGGAGCCTGTCAGCAGTCACATCACCCCCTGCCCTCAGCCCTGACAGATTCATCAGGACCATTACACACACACACACACACAAACACACACAAGCTTACAAATGCATCCAAAGATTATAGTGACATTGTGATTGCTGTTCCTGTTTTCCTTTAACTTTTCGTTCATGATGAGGAAAACACAACATCTGCTGCATTAATGACTAAGCCAGCAAAACACAAAAGAGCCAGCAAAGATGTCTGATTTGCTTTAACTTTATACACTGCATTCAGTGCATAAGTAAGCCTATCCTGCAATGTGTACCATATTATTCTGTTAGCGTGGTGCTTTTAAAGTGCAAGTAGAAGATAACAATATGGATCTATTGTATACAAACTGTACCTACACAATACCCTTGCCTTTTTTCGTGTCCCACAGGAGGGATAAGTATTGCCTCGAGCATAATAAGGATACTTAATCGCATTTTATTTAAGAACTACTGCAGATGTGTAAATATTAGTGTTGGGAAATGTTTTTAAAAAGTGAAAGGGTGGAGAATTTGTAGAGAAATCTCACTCCTGGGAGAAAAATACTATGTCCAGAATCCAGATAAATAGACAAACAAACAAACAAGGTGGCTAGCGGGGCCGGCCTAGCACCAGGGGGCATTGTTAAGTCATTAGCGAAATTTAAGACTTTACAGACCGATCCCCATCACACACACACACACACACACACACACACACACACACACACACACACACACACACACACACACACACCCTAACAGCTCCACCCACAGCAGCAGCATCCAGCCAAAGAAAACAGCCCTGGTTCCTAAATACCATTGCTAACTGGCCTCTGACTCCACCCCTCCCCCCTTCTCATCCCCAAACACACACACACACGCACGCACACACACACACACACACACACACACACACACACACACACAGACATGAGACCCTGATAATACTGATACAAGATCCCAAATGCAGGAATTTCACATGAAAAATAAACCCACAAATACAAATCTCACACACATAACCACAAAGCGCTCACTTGCCTGCGATCTGAAGTGCCTCTAAATCAACCTAATCTGCCCCCTTCTGATCCCCTGAGTGCCCCTACTTAATCTCTACACTGCTCAACCAAAGGTGAACCCTATTAGTGGCCAGACAAATGAGAGGGTTTGCCCCAGCTACTCTGAAAGTGCGAGGCCTTTCACAGTGCCATTGAGCTGCAACTCCAAACTTCAAATTTGCCCCCCCCCCTCTTCCCCTCTGCATCCCACCCACTCTAAAAGTCCCCCTGCTGTTCCTCCACATTAGCCCATTGGTAGTCTATTCCCATTTCCTGTCAAAACATTTCTCCACCGTTCTCTGTTTCCGACTGCCCCCTCTGTAGGCTCTCTCAAAGAAAACAAACCAGGCCAACTCCTTGTGTCAGGGTTCAAGCCACAACAGCTAACACTGGCCAAAACGGAGCAAAGGTGACCAAACACAAACTCGGCTCATAACCTACGACTCATTATACACTTCCTGTGCACATTCGAGTCCAGGATCTTCCCAGTTCACATCAGAAAGCTCGAGCCCCTCAAAAGGTCGATGAACTTGTTTTCACCGGTCTAACTCTGAGTGAGACTCTCTCTGTTTCAAGCGGTACCTGTCAGCAAATTTGATATTCTAGACATTGCATTGTCTCTCCCTGTCTGTCTTTGTGTCATTCTACCCCTTGCATCGCCCCAAGGGAGGAGCCATCCCCGCGGTCCTGTGCCAGCTGCTCACTGGTCCAGCCTGTGTGCCGCTCCGCTGTGTGAGGCGGTGTGCACTGGAGCCTCGGGGCCCTGTCGCCACGCTGCCTGGCCCCCAGCCTGAGGGGCTCGCTGACAGGGGGTCTGGAGGGACTGGACAGTCGTACCCCACCATGGGGAGACCTGTGACAGCGCACTGAAGGGGCCAGTGTGTCTGACTTAGTTGATGTCCATGTATTTATGTGTGGCACACAGGTAATTTATACACATATTCCCGTATCAGTGTGATGTGTCAGACTTTGAGTGCAATCCAGCTACACGACAATGTAATCAGTCTGTGGAGGGAATATATCCACGGGAGGTCACTTACAACCCAACCCATAAGTCAGTATAATATCCAGTATAACATCTCACAGTATACGATACGTGTCTCTGATTTGTTGAGATATGTTCATTAAATGAAAATGGTATACAGTAATACTTAAGTAAAAAGTGACGGCTCATAAATGTTAAAAAGGGATTATCGGCTTGCCCTGAGTAAGTCAAGACACTACATGTAGTAAGTATCCTTCAGGTGGTAATGTAATAATTTAGGATGCTGTGTTAAATACAGTAGTTTCTCCATAAACGCTTATATATCCAGTTCAATGAAGGGTTTGCAGCAACTTTGCCAACGTCATATGCAGCTCTTTCTGTGGCCAGAGACTCAGATAAAAAAAAAAGCACCTCCTCCACATCCGTCTTTTTCTCAGTTACTTCTCACACAGTTAAACAAAGTATTCTTTTCTGGTGATTTGTTGCACCACAACATCATCATCCAACATCCTGTTTCGGAGTAGTATATATAAAAAACAGAAGGGAAATTAGAAACTCCAATCCATGTTACTGGATTGTCTTTATTTCTTGGCTAAAAGAAGGGATGGTTCACTGCCCCTCAGGACTTGGGCCTTATGAAAGACTTTTAGACAAGCCATCTTTAAGAAAATGTGGTGGAAATGGTAATGAGAGTACAGGTTTTGGGTGCCAGTATCAACAGAAAAAGCTACAGCATGAGTTCCACTTTACAGCAAAAAAAACCCCATTATATTTCGAGTATGAGAAACAATCTCCTAAAATGACATTGTTGTCTCACACATAAAACTCTCAAGTGCATATATGATGACCTAACAGAGCGACTTGGCGGCAGTGCATGAGTATGCATCTGGGAGAGGGGAAGAATTTGACCCCTGACACAGTCCAACAAATGTTACTGCATTTATTCTTTGGCTGATAGTTTAATGTTCTTTTCCCAAAGACTTGAAGCTTCTATTTTCTTTTTGGTTGGTGCTGAAGAATGAGGAGGCCGGCGTTCCCCTCCATTGGCAGTACAAGAAGAAACTATCTGTCCTGCTGTAAGAGCAGGCAGGAAAAAAAAGACCATTCAGAGGGACGTGGCCCGCGTCACCATATACTGTTATTTTTTTAATTAGCTCAAGACATGCAGAGGCAAGCAGGTGGATGGACTACCATGGAAACAGATGGTGCCTCCCGGAGACACCAGAGACATTTACATACAACAACAAATGATATCTGAATAGTTTATTGTTAACAGTCCAGACAGTGTTAATCCGTAAAGAACTATAAAAAAGACTGCACTGCAGAACATGTGTGCATGTGCGTCTGAGGGTTATCATACTGGAGAACGTCTTTTTGCAGGGAAAATAGCTTTGATAATTGACATCAGCAAAATGAATTAACGGGTAATAAATGATACACGGCCATGGAAACTAAAGCTCTTCAACAGATCTACTACGCAACGATTGTAGTACTGAAAACAAAACCCTGCTCTCACTAGTTGAAAACAAAGCTGTGGTACATGCACATATAGAACCAAGACTACAAACAAATCAATAAAACCCACAACCTGAGATTAACAATAATGGATTCTTCTTGCTCTTGGAGCCGAGAGTCTGAAGTCACCCAGGACAACTAATAGTTGTTCAAAAATTATCACCTCAGAAAGCAAAATTAACTGTTTTAAAATAGCACATCTCTGGTGCTTGTGCATTCCAGATGGAGGGTTTGTTTTTCAGTTTTGTATTAAAAATGTTTGTATGTTTGGTCATTGTGAGCTCATTTTGAATCGAGGGGAGGGAAGAGCCATATTGACAACATTGGAAAATTCCTATTGATTATTCTTCTTTTCTCTGAGCGTCGGCTTGTTAAAAAAGACCCCTCTTGGAAACACGATCAATTAGTGAGATAGTGCTTGCCATTGATCAGCCCTTCTCCAACCCCCCCGACCCCCACCTCACAAGGCTCTTGCCTTTCGATGGATCCCTCCACACACTCCTTATGACCAACTATTGATCTCAGCTTCATAGCCAAATATAAAAGCACACACTCACACTGAGCTCTGACCCCTCCCATCCAAACCACACAGTCTCATACTAATACTGACATCTGCTTGTCTCCATTGTAAACCCATGGTTCACTCATAAATACAGAGGCCAGCTTTGGCCCAGAACCAATATAGTTCCTCTGAGGTCAGAGGTCAGCATGGCAATAATGCCACCATTAACAGATCTGCTTGGGTTTAATACTTTTCAGAAGAGAGACGCTCTAAGTAATGAAAGGATCTCGGGGAAAATATTAGTAGTATATGGCTGACTGTATAGTATATTTTCATTTGATTATTTTCAAGTTGATTATTGATAGGGTTAAAACAGAGGAAATGCACCATATTTTCACTTTGCTTTTTAAAGAAATTGATGATCCAAGTAGTTGTCAGTGAATTGTCTGAAACATCGACTGCATGAGTTTGAAGCGTTAGTGAAGATTTATGGTGATGAGCCCGGAGGAATCAATCTATCTATCTGTTTGTATATTGATCGATTATCAAACCAATCAGTGAACATGCCAGTCCATCAGTCAAAGATAAGACACTCTCTAAACAGAAAAGTCACATTAGGCCTGTGAGTGTAGCAGTTCACCAGTGTTAAGATGAGACAATTGTAAAACTATTAGACACAGCAGGCAGCAGGGTATTAGATAATTCTCTCCCATCGGCAACTTAAGAGTCATCTCTTTGTCAACGACTGCCCTTGCCCTCTTCATCCCTCGGTCCCTCCACCCTCTATCCCTTCACCCTCTCTATGGATCAGCTGTGATCTCCTTTTTCTCTTTTCACTCAAATCAGGATTAGGGGGAAGAGGAGGTGGATAGGGGTGCAGCAGCAGCAGAAGGAGAAGGGGGAGAGAAAACTGAAACAATATGGAAAGGAGATTAGAAAAGAGGGGGTTTGGGCCGTTTGGGGAATTGCAAACTCCCTTGTGCTTGGCTAGGTGTCCTAATGACACCGCCTAATTATGGCAAAATTAGACAGGCTAAAGAGAAGGAGAGGGGGGGGGGGTCATGGCTACGTGAAGGGAAAAGAAGAGGAGCTGGGGAACTAAGCAATTGTGAGTGAAGAGTAGGAGCATGTGAGAGCGAACGGAAAAGAGCGAGAGGAGTGTGCAGAAGTACAGATACGAGGCAAGGCGGGGAGGAAGGGAGCGTGGGGCTGAGAGTGAGAGAAAAAAGAGAAAAGGAGAAAGAAAAAGAGTAGAAAGCAGTGGCTGGTGTGATAGCAGCGAGTGGGCCCCAGCACGCTGCATGTTAATTGGAGAACAGGTGTTGGGGCTGGGAGCAGGAGGCTGATTACTGGAGCCACAGAAACAGACCGTTTCCTCCACACACACACACACACACACACACACACACACACACACACACACCATTGCAGGCACACACATGCACAAATGCACATAGGCTGCACACACACATGAATAATTTAAGACCCAAGCAGTGACTAGGGAAAAAGGTCAAACTAGGGGTCACAAAGACACGTAGACAATCGCACGTACAACCATATACATACATAAATAAACGTGCAAGGATCCCCACACACATGAAAATATACATCTGTCTGTGTGCACACAGACAGCCTATACATGCTCTGAACACACACGCACATCTGTCAGTCTTTTGACTGTTTCAGTGTGTGGTGTACATGCATGCAGTCAAAAGAGAGAGTGCACATTAAGCTGGATAAAAGGGCCCAGGGCCACGCAAAGATCCCATTGGCTTATCAGAAATGAACTGGCTGCTAATAGGCTGCTCCCTGAGGAGAGGGTTTTGCAGGCCAGTCAAGAGAGAGAATCTCCCCAACAGGACGGGATGTGCCCAGTGTGATTAGAGAGTACAGTAGGTCAATGATTCCATTTAAATCAATCCTCACAGCCTCACATTATAGTCTTCACACACATACAAGGACTTGTAACGAGATAAGTAACACACTACCTTCATCAGCCCGCCACCAAGCTGCTTACAAACAAATTTCGATGAGGTTTATACATGTAAGGAGGAAGTATAAAGGGTGCCGAGGGGGTTATTGGGAGAATAATGTGCTACAGTAAATAGAAAAAGCAGCTGTTCCAAAGGTATTCTGGGAAAATTCAAGAGACAACAGACCGATTTTCTCCGTTATATGAAAACTATCTTCGGAGGAGATCCTTCGAGACTCACTGTCAACAGCCAGCCAGCTTGAACTGAGAAGGGGAAAGAAAAGGGTCCTTGACGTATATGAAGTGAGTGTTTTCTAGACAGACGATTGCAGGGAAGGAGAGAGGGAAGGGGAGGGATAAGGAGAGAGAGGAGATGAAGGTTGTGTCTATGACATCACAGAAAAGGTATTTCACATGCGGTCTGCTTACGAGCATTCATCACACTGGTTAATGCCAGGCAGACAGCGAGAGACCTCCAAAATCCCTCGGACGTGAAGGCCCTCACACACGCTGATTACTGAGGGGGTCACCTGCCTTTAAGCCTGATAACTGGCTGTCAGGGTGAACATTTCCCACATATGGCAGCGTGTCTGGTACTATGGAAGATCCACATGCTTCCGATAAAAAGAAATCTATGCTTTTGGCAGGTTTCAGGTGCAATGTCAGCCGTTAAACGTAATGAGTGACCAAACTGAAACAAATCCCAGCAGGCTGACGATAGATCAACAGAGAACAGAGAACTGAAGAGAGAGGAACACATGGGGGACAGACATGGACACATATGTTATACTGTTTATTGCGACCTGCTTCCATGGATGCAGTGTAAACTGAAGTGGAAGAAGCAATTATTTGTATGTTGTTAAATATTAGTATAAATATGTGTAAAATGTGTAAAATGCACAGACAAACAATACCACTGTACACACATCCGTATATAAATGTGTTGTAATTGGAGGTTCTACTCTGCTACGTAGCTACTCCGCTCACTTGGTTTGTGTAGATGCAACAGCTGCTTGGTGAGATCTCACCACAACAACCTTCACATCAACCCGCAATCTCTCTCTCTCTCTCTCTCTCTCTCTCTCTCTCTCTCTCTCTCTCTCTCTCTCTCTCACTGTCTTTGTGAGTGTGTAGGTGCATACATACAAAGAAAGGGCAACATGAAGAGGTGCTTATTCAAGGTAGTGGACACTGTGTGGGACGTGTTTTGATCTCATTACCTGTCAATGATGACTGGGTCAGAGGGCGTCTCGTTTCGGTTGCCACAACTTTTCTTCTCACAACAGCGGCTGAGTGGGCAGTTAAATGAGACAGAAAAGAGGAAAAAGTCAGTGGAGGAAAAACACAACAAATTAAACAGGAGGAGACATTATTTGTCTGGCCCATCCACATCCACAGGCCCAGACTACTCTGCTGCAGTCGGGGCCAAGATCCAGGAGCACACAAAGGAGGCATGAGAGGGGAGGGGAGGATTAGACAAAAGAATAAAAGAGGAAGAAAAGGTACAACAGCACACCCTACAAACAGTGAGAGACCATTCAAAAGTGAAAAGCCAGCCCGGCAATCTGTCACATTGATTTCGAAATCAAACTCAACCCCCAAGCAGCCTCATTGCGCATGCACACACACAGACACACGCACACACACACACACACACACACACACACACACACACACACACACACACACCATCCCATAACATCCTACCATTCGTCAGCAGTCCTGTCCGAGGAGCCTGCTGGCCACCCAGTCCCCCCCACCCCCCTCCAAAGTCCCCTTCACTGCATAACAAAAGTGCCCCCACCCCTAACCATCTGCCACCCCTACACCTCGCCTCACCCCTCTCGTGTCCCAGCTTGGCCCTGCCCTGCCCCCCTCCGCCCCCCTGTCAGACGGCCTCACTCCCCAGCTGTGACGCTTGCCCTCTGCCTCTTCGGCTCTGTTATTAGCCAGCTGTGAGTCACATTCGGGCATCTGCTGGCTACACAATGGCAAAGCCCACTCCGTCTTAGCCCCTCTCTCCATGTCCCAGCCCCCTATCCTTCCCTCCTACTGCCCCCGAATCCTGGGTCACTACCCCACTTCCAGACCGCTCTCTTCGGCTTCTTCTCCATCCATAACCCCATATTCACCTATTTTCTCTATTCACCAAACACTAACCAAACCATTCTGCTCCCTAAATCCCAACTTTTATAACAGCTCTTTGTTACACTGAGATATTGGAAATGTACCAGTGGACTTGTCATGACGTGTTGACAAACGGGAAGTCTTGGCTAAACAGAAGTGCCTGAGTTACATTTCAATGAGGGAAAGGCAGATTGTTCCTAAGGGTGTCAGCTGCTGTCAGCTGTGGTGTAGCTGCAGAACGACATGCCAGAGAGTGAGGAGCGCCAAGAAGAAACAGGAGCTAGCGAGAGGACATGCAGCGTTACAGCAGAAAGCAGCAGGTGTTTACCACTGTAACAAGGATGATGAGAGATAGGCTAGACTTATAGTTTAACCACAGACAATTTGAATTGTAGAGCCTCAAGCGTCGTCCCAAAACCACATTTCAAGTGGACTGAGATGACGAAAGAGGACGGACGGTAATGATATGTGATATTTCTTTTTGAATGACTGGGCGAGTGTGTGTCTGTGTGTGTTCGACTCACCTGCACATAACCTCATGTGTGAGCAGAACTCTGCACATTTCTGGATTCTTGTTTTGTCCTTCATATGCTATGGGCTGAGAGGAGGAAACAAGGGGACGATTCAGTGTCATGTGTCAGTGGAATCAGTTACTGCTACTTGCGTAGATGAGAGTTTACCAACCTGTTTAGTTACAGAGTCAATAAGTCGTGCATAAAGATCCTGCTCCGTGCGAACCCCTGCAAGAACAGAAATTGATTGTTAGCAATAATTTACACAAGCCATTTGAAGCATGAGGGACATTCTTTCTGAAAGAAAATGAATGCATAATCTCTTGCCCTCAGTTGCTCTGCTATAGATAAACTCTTAAACCCCCTAAAAACATACATTGTGCTGAGGATTCTCAAAATAAAATAAAATCTTTTTTTATCTCAAAGTCGAGACAAGCGCTCAGAAAAAGTATTGAACTCTGTCCAGCCAACATGGAGGAATAAGATTGGCACGCAGTTTGTATTTTCTCTCTGATGGTTTCTAAGGAGATTGAGAGTTATTTTATGTTTGATGATTATCAGTCATGTTCGGCTTTGAGGCCAGAATTTACGACCATGTTCTCACGATTTGTCAAGCTGTTCTTTTTTTGTGGTTCACAGTTAACTTCTGATTTATTCCCAAGTTTACAAGAGTGACAGGTACAATAGCACCTGATCAGTTTGTTAAGGGGTTTAATTGAAGAGTGAATGTCCTTTTTCTTGGTCTCCCCCTTCTATTTAATCAGGTGTGTGTCTGAGTGAGATTTACAGAAACACCTGAACCTCTGGATGCTTCAAAACCTCCGCTGTAAATCACACAGGGAAACGACATGTAATGAATTGCTTCTTGAGAAAAGAGCGCATTACCCAAGGATTTCTTTTCAGAGAGTATCGCTTTCAAAATGTGTTCCTCTCATCAAAGTCTCGATTGAGATGCCTTTGATATCGCTTGGGGGAAGGGGATGAGAGGATGGGATGCAGAGGAAGTGCTTTTGGTGTTGGTGTGCTTGTATGTACGCGCGCGCGCGTGTGTGTGTGTGTGTGTGTACGGGGGTTGCTCTGGAACATGTCTTTTATCTTCTCTCCCATGGGTGCCACTGCGATGGTAGAGTAGGGGCAGCAGTGGCTCATGGGAACCAAATTTCTCTGTGTATCCCCGATTTTATGTGAAAGCACCATGGGGGTTGGAGAAGTGTGTGTGTGGGGGGGGGGGGGGGGGGGGGGACATGCACCTAATTTCTGCCGGCGTGCGCCCAGAAGTTGCTCCTCGCAGAGCCGAAACATTGAATTGTACAAACTCTGTGATTAGACGATGAGCAGAAGGTAATTTATCAGTTGAGAGAGGAGCGGCGAGGAGCGGTGAGGATGTGGAGGAAGATTACTTAAGTGGAAAGGTGTGTGTCATGTTAGCAACGCTGGTGTCACCATTGACCACTTTCAACTACATGCAGCGCTCCACGCCAACATCTAGATGATGAAATCAGACACCTCAAAGAGCAAAGAATCAGCCCATAATCTGAGAACTCACCGTTGCTGTAGAGGAGCTGTAGCTTGTAGTGTGTACCGTTGTTTGTCTTTTCTCCTGTCTGCTCCTTGGAAAGAGACAGACAATCGCATGGCACACAGTTTAGCACGTTTGAGGCACAGATAAGTACGGCTGAGCATCCCCACGCCGTGGTAAGCACAGAGAGTCTCTCCTAATCCTGCAGCGTGCCCTTCCCTGACAACAGCATCGAGATCAGAGGGTTTTAGGCTCAGAGCCCATGTGGGACCTTTCGTTGTGTTCAAGAGCTGAGCTCTTAACCTTGAGTCGGATGTTCTTTGTAGGGGTTGAACTATCATGTCTGATGCAAACTTCTAAAACCTGAACATCAAATGCAGTGGTCTTCCTCGCAGTGAGGTAGCACAGGCATGGTGATATGCGCATGTGTGTGTGTGCAAAGTGTGGAAAGTACTGGATGTGAGACTGAGCAGCAGTCGACCTTGACAGAAAAACTTCCCTTCCGCTATGCCTTCCTCCCCCAGGCACTCCACTAGCTTCTCACTTGTTCCTTCTCTTCCCCCCTCTGTCTCTTGTTCCCCCTCTTTCTTTCTCTTCTTCTACCTCTGCTGGTCTTTCTAAGTGGTCTCAAAGGAATGCTCTCTGGTCCAATAACCCAGGAGGCTGGCATCACAGAGATGAGCGCCAGAGAGGAGGAGAAAGAACGAGGAGGTTGGAGGAGAAGATAAACTGGGAAGAGGAGACAGTTGTGAGAAGGGAAGAATAAGTAGTGAGGGAAATTAAGATGCATGAAGATAAATTGGAAAGTAAAAGGGGTCCAAAGATAAACTTAAAGTCGAGATTGAGACTTAACGTCGGGAGATAGATGGATGCCTAGCTTCATAAGTTTTGTGAATATACAGAGAGGAACATTTATTTTTTGCCTTGCCATCACTCTACCTCTGCATAATTACAAAGCAAAAACAGATGCCAGGTTAACCATGCAGAAAATGAACTCCCCCACTGCCGTCATATTGCTCTACGTTGGCCTGTGTGGCACAAAGGGGAGTGCGCTGACAGCTTTCAGCCCTGGCGTTAGCGCTGCCTCCCACCCTCTCCAACCCTCCCTGCCCATGAAATTCATAGTAAAACTATCTCTGAACTTCAGCTGACAGGTTTGTGTCCTCTTGTCTTTCTCACAGGGGAGATCTGTTGCCAGTTTAGGAGACTCTCGCTCCCTTTAGCACGAGTCAGACACATCAACATGGGGCATAAGGCTGCACTAGGCAGCTCTCTTCCTAACTCTTTCTCCACACTGCACCCTTCCTCATCTTGCTCTTGTCCAACCTGAGGAATCCCCCTGCTGCAGTATTTAGAGTATAGGAGGGGGGCATGAAGGAAAAGAGACTTTGATGATTAGTTCACTGTATAACTTAACAGGAGCAAGCATAATTTGCATTTTAAAAAGTAGTGATGTCCTCCTAATGAGGCAAGCTGCTAATTAGTCATTAGATATTCTTTTTCAATCCCACATCATCAGCTCATTGAGGGTAGAGCTTCTGTAAACATGTAGCCGTCAGCTGTTCAATATGCTTGGCTTTACTGGGGATGTGGAGGATCAAGTTGAGCACCTGGTTACAGCTGAAATACGGCATACTTCTAATACATTTGAATGCTGTGGTTATTCACAGTTTTTCAGACAATACTGCGCTAGATGAATGGTTTTGGATGGAACTGAAATGTTGACATAGTGAATCGATGACATCTTCAAATAATCAATAAGGCAGACAGGCGTTCAGAAACACTAACACACCTTGTCATGTTCAACAAAGTCCACAAAGGCAGTCCTCTCCACCTCCACAGGTTGGCCGTGTCGGTCATAGAGAGCCAGGACAAAGTGGAAGAAGTTGGACTTGCGGAGATTTGAGGGCGGCTGCTTCTCAAAATGAGCTCTTGACAAAGCTACTCCACTGAGGGCACAAGAGGAAGAGACAGTCAGCTCCACAGACATGTACATTGTGTTATAATAAACTGCATCTAGGATCGATATAAAGGTCATTTTTAATTAAATTAACATCTAACATATTATTCCTTAGTAGTGGAAAATATTTCTTAAATCTAAATGAAACCAAATACAAAATTAAGACTTTTCTCTCCATGCTGTAAATCCTGAGAACTCAATTTTACATTATTTGTTTTTTTCTCTTCTGTTCTGTTCTTTCCCATTGGTTACAACGTTCCTTTCAAATGTTAAGGCCTTCGGTTTATCCATACAATAATTAGAAATAGTTAGCAAAATAATCACATACAGACTATTTATAAATATTTTGTTTCCCATAACTTGAAGGCCACTTTATATTTTCGAGATTAGAAACTAATATGGCCAAAAAATATGCACACAAAAAACAGGCACAGAAGAAATAACAGGAAAAGCTAAACTTGTTGAAACTGTGTTTCAGCTTGAAAACTGAAAATTCGACAATAAAATCAAAATGTTTGACTTTGCTACTGATGGTGGAGCATCTTGGTTAACAATGTACTGACGATACTTTTCACTGACTGTTGAATTTAAATAATTTAAAGATTCTACCATATTCTGTGTGCAGCTGTGTTTTTCTGTGAATTACTTCTCTATAAAATTATGAAATGTAGCTTTTCAGATAACTCAAAACTTGAGCAGTTCTTTCGTGATTGTTTTTGGTTCTTAAACCTTGCGTTTAAAAAAATAAACGAGGGGGGAATACCATATTACAATCGAGTTCATTAGGCTACATTTTAAAATAATAAAATAATGCATGCTATCAAATAACCTAAATACAGTTCAAATAACGCTATTGTTGTATCACTTACTAATTACTGCCTATATGACTAATAAGACATGTGTGTTATACTAATCATCTTGTTCTATTTTCTTTAAATCGCTGGTGCCGCTTTTCTGACTTAATACTGTTTTCTAAACTTTGGACACGACGTGTGTGTTTGTGTGTGTGTGGGGGGGGGGGGGGGGGGGGGGGGGGGGGGGGGGGGGGGGGGGGGGGTTTTGTGTTGGTAAAAAAATAAATAAAAATGAAGATTGGACATTTTGGGGAATGTGGAAAACAAAAATGATTCAACATTAAAAAAAACGTTTTACTTCTACGGTTAAAACATGTAAAGTGCGTGGCCGCTGAAGATAAAGTGTTTGAGCTGCATCAACTAAAATAGCTGGTTTGGGAAATGCAGCTTTAATCACGTTCGGGTTTTCAGAAATGATCTCAAATTGAATTGTGTAAACTGATATGTAAATTTACCTTTTACACAAGAGTAATTATCAGTTGCTCCTTGTGTGTGACATTATGTTTAGGTCTAATCGTTCTGATTATTAGTTTTAACGTTTTTGCAGTCGAGGCCTTCCTTTCCTTTTGTGCACATAAACGTCTTAAAAAACAACTACAATAATATAAAGTGTCGCTCTTACATCATAATTAACGACGTTTATGAGTTGGGGGTCAAACAGCTTTAAAGGGGACTCGTGTCATCTTTTGCAACAAGTAGTTTGTAAGGACGCCTGCTCATATGTTACGTATTCATTCATCATAAACTATATTATGCTCGTGATGCGGATTCGAAAATAAATGCCATGACATTTCTAGCTGAACGCAACTGATGGAAATAACGTGAGAAGTTGATGTCAGTAGATCAGCTGCTTTGTACTGTACCTTTGCGCCGCTACGTTCGCATCCACAACCCCGACCATTACGCACCCACGACCGAACCGGATCCATCTCCTCTCCAAGAGTTCTCTCTTTTAATCCGCTCACTTCTCGCATCAGATGCTCCTGGATCCCGAACATTTAAACCACGTCCTGCGCGTTTTGGTGCACCTTTTTTGAACTTAAGAAAAGATCAACTGAGCTGGAGAGCTAAAAGCACTTTGGCCAACAGCAGAAGGTCCACCCAAGGCGCTGCGCTCCTCCACAGCTTTGCAAAAAACAAATGACCGACGCCGTGTGATGATGTTTCAGTTTTTAAAAAATCCACGCGCACTTTCTTTCAAGGCTGAAACGATGATAACAGATATATCCTCACACTAATTGCAAGCATTGTCCAAGCGCAAATCTCCAGTCAGTTCGAGCGCAAATGATCACCTGCTCGTGGTGCTCACTCCTCACACAGTTCAGAGCGAGTCCG
Organism: Cyclopterus lumpus; assembly: GCF_009769545.1. NCBI lineage: Eukaryota > Metazoa > Chordata > Actinopteri > Perciformes > Cyclopteridae > Cyclopterus > Cyclopterus lumpus. Next base: position 17,709,158 of record NC_046974.1, on the reverse strand, counting down.
TTAGGAAATATTATTTCAAATATGTGTGTGTAGAAAGTCTGCCTTTGTCAGAGGGCCAGATCGTCAAAACAGTTGATCCAAAGGCCAGGAAGCTTGGAGTGAACCGCTGTCTTAAAGCATGATGAGACCCTCTGCGGGGATAGAGCGTGGAGGAGGGGCCTTAGTGCCATATGGGGGACCGATTGTTGAAATGGATGCTCTCATTGGTGTAAAGTGCATCCGTTGTTTGGACTTCTGCCAGACTCAGCATCCAACCAGCGACTCGTGCAGCAAACTTTTCACACATTAAGTTGGACCAGGATGATGATGAGGGGAAAAGATATACTCGCATAATAGTTTATGTACAAATGTAGGATTTTAATGGTGGTGTGAAATGACCGTTTCTCTTGGTGTGTGCGAGGGCGAGGCGAGAAGGGACATTTACAACCAATAGTATTCCGCCTCAAAATTGTGGACACATGTTAACAAAAACGTAAATGTTTTATATTCGTTCATCTCTGAGTGTTTTATACTTGTTTGTAATGCGGGTTTCCATTCTCCTCCACACGCTGCCCTGAAAAGTCTGTACAGCAAATCCTGTTTGTTCTATTCATTCAAGTCAAAATCTAACACAAGTGCGCTCTCGACATGCGCGCATTCAGAAGCTCCGCCGTCTGCTCCTTTGAACGCAGTGATTCCGCTTAGGAGGCATCGCATCAGTGTCAGCCGCAACAATGGCCGTCTGGTTGGTCCATCAATCTCCGCCAGCAGCAGACAGGGCTGCACTGTGATTGGCGTTTGGACCAATGCCCGAAAAGAGTTCTTAATCAATACAACATAATGTCTTGTCAAAGTGGTCATGAAATCAGTTGAGAAATAACGCTGATAAAAAAAGGAGTTGCCTCAAGCGTGATTTGGCAAGTTATCTATTATGGAAACAACCAATGCATTGATATAAGAGTGGTACTTTTGGATCCGATAAAGTTTCTTAAGCTGCTTATTTGTGTGATTTTCGGCTTTAGAAGGCTGCAACGAACCTAATAAGTTGAATGTTAAAAAGCGCTGAGTTTTACAGTAATCACATTATAGCTTAAATAAATGATCAGTTTCATAATGGGTTTTGTGTTTAGGCCCAACAAAACGAATATATCTTGCTTCTTTTTTTTTGCAGACAAAAAAAATTAATTTCTGCTGCTGGTCATCTGGCATTGAAAAGAAGAGTGTTTTTTCAAACCCTGCTTCTTTGCCCCGTACCGATACTATTGTCTCTGAGTGGAGTTCGTGCGCCTGGACAATGGAAGTAAATCTCCCCCCTTGGATCCCGCCTCAACCCACCATCTGCCAGCGCGGGACAAAGTCAGATGTTCCCCCAATTCTGAGGGCATTCTTGGGGAATCCTGCTGCCGAGACTCCGCCCTGTCGCCGTGTCCCTCACACACTTTCCCTGACATGATTGACAGCTCTACTTAAGCATGAACAATCCGTATATGATGACACACTTTAATAAAATTCCTCTACTGAAATGCAGGGAGGGGCGCTCTTTAAAATGTGTGTATGTATTGGTTATTCGACTGTCTCATCTCAAAAGAAACTATAATAGCTGCAGGATTTTGTTTCAATTCCTCGTTATAAAACTCATCGACTCAGTTGTATATTGGTTATATATGTGCAGGAAATCTACGCTGCTGACCGTCCCTCTGCAAAACTTAAAGGGAATAACCCAAGAAGAAAACATTAATTTAAGAACTTTGGACTTTACTGCACTTTAATTGCACCAATTAAGATAAATTGCTTATAATGTGTGTGATTAACAGCCAAGCATTTCATTTGAGCTATTAGTCCATCAAGTTGGGAGGTGGCAGAATGAAGACACCATTAGAAACCTTCAAAACCCATGTTTAGTCATCATGAGTCAGTGACAAACAGGTTTCTGATGTCATCACATGTTTGGTTAAATTATGTGATGTTTTCCCCGAACACAACATAGGCATATGGGTTTTAATGCATTGTGTTAATTTTTTTCCCGAAAAAATAAATAATCACAAATAATCTATCATTCCTTTATTTATTTGTTGAGAAACTCAAGCATGGCTGAAAGCTGTGCATTTATGAGAAAAACAGCTTACGTCTATAGAAAATCATCATGGTATCCATGATCATATAAGCAGACGGAGTGGTCTGTCCACTTCAGCCCCACAGGTGCGACGGGCTCGGCCGTGATTATCATCACAACCCGCAGGACTTTCCCGTCTAAATGTGGCTTTTCTAAATTGGTGAAGCGGAGAGTCGGGGCGAAAATGGGGGATTAGTCAAACCACAAACGTCTTTCTAATCAATTTAACCCGCTGAGACGGTCAGCCCGTGTGTTTTAGGGAGGAGGTGAGGGGGGAATCAGTGACTGCTAAACTAAACAATGGGGTATCGTGTGCCGCTCGTCCTCTCAGCATTCCCCCACTCCCATGGGACACCCAGAGCCCCTCTGTGCGGATGGCACTGTGTCCACGGAGGTCAGGAGGGGCGTGGTCGTGTGTGCGCGTGTGTGTGTGTGCGTGTGTGTGTGTGCGTGTGCGTGTGTGCGTGTGCGTGTGTACGCGTGTGTGTGTGTGTGTGCGTGGAGACGCAGCAGCTGGTTCCCGTCCCTCTTCTCCACTGCGCAGAAAACCTCGCTAAGCTAATGCGACCCACCAGGTCTCCCATCGATCGCCATATATTGTTCTCGTTTTTGTTTGTTTGTTTACTTATTAATAAGCATTGGATGCTGATCACCCCCGGGAGGAGTTGGTATCCGTAATTAAGGTTGAGAAACTTTAGCCTCATTTGTTAATATCAAAACCCATCAAACATTTGCATCCATTTCGATATAAGCACTGTTGTGATTTGGCGTTAAATAGTGTTTATTTAAAGAAAATAAAAGTGCGACAGAGGCTTCGTATATATTTATATTTATCTCAGTCTGATCAAATTTGATATTTTTGGTTTTCAGTTGAATTGGATGAATATTAGCAATATAGTTTACCTTTTGAATAACACTCAATCTTTCACCTTCCGTCATTTCTCTTGTTTTGTCACAATTAGTTGTCGTGTATACCCGGTCACATGAAAAGACACCAACACTTCGGGAAGTGTTAACACATTTGTCAGAAAAAGCAGACCGAGCTTCTACATTACATTACAAACAACGAGCTTTGTCTTCTTTCTCAGTAAAGGCCACGCCCGTGAGTCAGCTTGCACAATAGCAAAGTATTAGAACTGGCCCTAATCCAAATGACAAATGTTACAAGTTCCTTTAAACAATAAGATATTATTTAGCACACACCAATGCAAGCGCACTCAGAAGGCATTTTTCAGTCAATATAGTGCACTGCACAATGAAACGTATAATTAACTGGTTGGGTGAACACAACAGTCGTTGGTTGTTTTTAGAGGATGTCTCACCTCCAAGTTATGAAGAGCTGAGCATGAATTCAGTCCACTTAATAATTCATATTGCACGCTGCTTGCAGCAGTAGAAATGCACTGGTGAAACACTGCGCTTCATCATCTGTTTGCTGAACTTTTTACCTTTTTTAAAGCTGATATACCTGTAAATAATTTGTACACAAGCATTTGCTATTGCACTGAAAGATAGCATGGGTTTTATGACTGTCATGATTTGTCATCCCTGTAATAGAAACGTTGCTTTCGTGTTGCATTGCACACCTGCTGACCCGCCAACCACTGAACCGAGGTCAAGTGTGTGCTTCCATTTCATGTGAAGAGGTTTAATGCAAACTGTTGTTGTAAGTTGTTACATTTAGAGATTGTAGATACAACATCAATAAATATATTTTCTGAACAATATTCTCTCAATTGTGTTCTAAGCGATTAACGTGTGCTTTAACTTTTACAAAGTTTAAAGTGCATGTGTTTAAAGCACAGATTCAACTTTATGATGTATCGAGATGTGCATGATACCAGTATAAGTTTACTCTACAAATTGACTGTTTATTTTAAGAACAATTAAGTCCTCAAGATGAACAGAGCAGGACTTAAGTTCATCCAAAACCGCAGGATGATAAAGCTTTAATGACTTATAGGATGTCAGCGCCATCTACTGGTCTGGTTAAGAACATCATCAATCTGGGTCTGCAAACTAAGATGTTGTGATCCTCTGAAGTTGTTGTGTTTTATTAAAAAAATCATTCAGAGAATGTGGTTGATTTGTACAACAGTCATTTATTAGTGTTTCACATATGCATACTGGAAAAACAACAGTGTGCTGTTTATTTGAGTATTATTAGTTGTTAATCTTACAATACATTACAATTTTCAAAAAAGAGGGAAAGACAATTAACTTAATATTTTAAAAGAAAAGTAAAATATGATGTATTAAGTCAGCTAGTTCCGTCACTCTTTTCTTCAACAAAAAGAGTAGACCATGCTTTGATCTTCATATAACACTATAGTCCAGGTATCAGTGCATTAAGAACATATTGAAGAGCAGTCTCCTACTCAGTGAATAGCAAATGCCCTTTGAACACACAGTCCTTGGTCAGACCGTTGCTCCCACTGCTGGCCACCAGATAGACCTTGTCTCCAGTGTCAAGCTTAATGTACGTGTTGCCACTGGCTGAGATGAAACCGCCCTGCAGCGTGTTGAATGAGTGCAGAACCATATATTTGTTACGCATCAGATCCATACTGGGATTCCCCTCGGGCTTCTTTTTGGAGATGGGGCAGTGAAACTGGAATTCATACACACCTGTTTGGGGACATGTAAACATTCCTGTCTTTGTGTTATAGCTGTTCTGTCCATTGTAGAAGACCTTACGGAAGGGTATAGGCCTGCCAGTTTTGAAGTAGTCATTGCCAAGTTGCACAAAGAAAGCTACTTTTCCAGGTCCAGGAGGTCCAGGGGGTCCAGGAGGTCCAGGGGGTCCAGGGGGTCCAGGGGGTCCACTTGGTCCTCTGGGTCCTGTATGAAAAAAAGACATAGTCAAATTATATCAACAGGACCATCCCATTAGAGTATTTTCAAGTAATACTTTTCAAATTAAGTATTTATGGATAAGTTGTAGATTTACCTGGTGGTCCAGGGGGTCCACGAGAGTTTTGTGCTAGAGAGAAAATTAAAAGGAAAATTGGTACATTCAAAATATGCCAATGTTAGAAATGATTGTCTTTGGTGAACTGTGATATCGTCTACTCACCATTCTCCCTCCATGGACTGAGATCGAAGGCACTGATTTTCTCGCACTGGGTGTAACCGGACCCTCGAGGCCGATAAAGGAAGGGTTTTTCCGGTACTTCAGTAATGCCAGTGTTGTCACAGATAATGCGAGCGAGCGAGGTTTCCCTTAGGGAGTTGCCCTGGGCCTCAGTAAATACACCAGTATTCTCCCACCAAAGTCTGAAATTGGACAGTTTGATAATATTTAAAGTCTCAGAATCCCTGAATCTCTATTTAATGGAAAGGTGCAGGTAACACAAATATTTTATATATACTCCACATCTTTAACAGTTATTAGTTATGTAACTTACCGGTCTCCCGTGCGGATCCGCTGGAACTGAGTGGCAATCAGGCAGGCAAACAAAGGTCCCACTCTTCCTCCACGGACAAACGGCTCAGCCACTCCTCCCAGCCACACATCGATGTTGTCAGCTCTCCCATAGAGATTCAGCAGATTATTGGCCAGGTCCTTACTTTTCAGCACTTTTGCCAGCGCTTTATTAGTTCTTGGCTGCGACAGCCCACAGAATTTACGCCATTGGTTGTATCCTAAAAAGGGCATACAGTGTAAATATGTTGACATGTTTTAAGATTGTGGTCTGTAGGTCCTGCAAAATCCTAGATATGTAACTAAAATTGACTCTAGATATAAAAAAATAAATAAGTATGAAGACTAAATAACTACCAGGGAGTCCATGGTCTCTTCCTCTCTGCATGTTGAGGGCAGCCAGATCCAGTGCCAACTCACTGGAGAATTTAAACAGCCTGTCCCTCAGTTCATCCGTCATCATGTGATCCTGTGTGTTCAGCTTGGCCTGACGACCCACTAGGCCCCTGATGAGGGGGTCCAGACCACCTGAGGAACACAAGAGATCATTTAATTGTGGTCATTTGTATTAATTTTCTGTTTAAGGAAAGACTAACAAGTTCAAGACCTTGGTATTACCTTCAAAGACGACCCTCCACGGTGTAAAGAAGGCTTTGTGCAGCAACGGGCTGGGGAAATCAGGGTGATCCTGGTACTGCTCATTAAGACGAAACATGAAAGGCTGAACCATAAGGTGAGCGAATCGGTAGGCAGCTGTGGCAAACACATTGGCGATTGAGGGGTCCACGTTTTCATCATAACCAGGGTAGGTGGACAGATGACTGGCTATGAAGTCTGGACCAACAATGTGAAGTAAGTAGTCTCTGAAAGTGAGAACCTAAAAGACAGAAAATACATTCAGTTGATTGAACACATTGGGTGAAGATATTCCAATATTTCTGTATACCATGCAGCTAAACTTGTTTCTAACCTGCGAATATCCTCCCATGATTTTACGTGCTTCTTGATAGAGTCTCTCTCCGTTCCAGTGAGGATTGAGGTCTGCCAGAGCACGGACCAGGCGGTTGTGCTCACGAAGGAACAGTGTGTGTAAAGCGGTCAGGCCAATGTGCTCATTGGACCGCTCGTCACCTTAAAAGTCAGATAAAATGAGGACAAAAGAACGGTCAGCCCTGTGCAATGCTTGTGATGGACTTAACACGTTTAGTATTGGTTCATCAGTGTTGGTGCACCCACTCACCAGCCACAAAGCAAGGCACCTCCTGTGCCTTACTGTCATTAGTAATGCGGGCTCGGGTGGCACACATGTTGGTAACCATGGTGGAGAAGGGCAGGAGCTCACGGCTGCTGTCAGTGAACTGTGTGTTGACTCTCAGCAGGCCCTTATCTGAGGTGAGGTCTCGTAGGAAAAGAGCTTTGGTGTCCTCTGAACCGTACACCTGACCTACATCAAGGAAAGCCGTGAGACTGTTGATCTGTTGACGGACGGTGCTCGCTCCAAACGTGTGGCCAAAGTTGCCAGAACCACAAGTTGCTGCTGAGCGGAAGAAGGGGATGCAACTCTGAGATTTTTTGCCAAAGCGAGGGTCTTTCTTGGGAATCTGTTGAGATGACAAGAATCAGTTAACATTGTGTGTGTGTGTGTGTGTGTTTGTTTGTGTGTGTGTTTGTGTGCGTGTTTGTTTGGTGTGTGTGTGTGTGTGTGTTTGTGTTGTGTGTGTGTGTGTTTATTTGGTGTGTGCGTGTATGTGTTTGTGTGTGTGTTTGTGTGTGTGAGTGTGTGTGTTTGTTTGTGTGTGTGTGTTTGTGTGTTGGTGTGTGTGTGTGTTTGTTTGGTGTGTGTGTGTGTTGTGTGTGTGTGTGTGTGTGTGTGTGTTTGTTTGGTGTGTGCGTGTATGTGTTTGTGTGTGTGTGTGTTTGTGTGTGTGTGAGTGTGTGTGTTTGTTTGGTGTGTGCGTGTGTATGTGTGTGTGTGTGTCAGGTGTATTCATGTCTTTTCTTGTGTAATGCAGCAAACATTAACCTCGATGGGGAAGCAGGGCTCTGTCCGGTCACAGCTCTGGTCACAGTCAATCCCATTACTGAACGAGCGAATCACAGGAGAGTGAGGAGTGAAGGTCAGGTCATGATCCGTCCACTGGCCGAACATTGTGACCATGTGAGTGTAGAGTGGGTCGCTCTCCACATCAGAGTTTGCTGTACGCAAAATTCTGTTGGACACCTCTCTGACCTGAGAACAGCATGTGGGCAATGAGCACATTGGTGAAAAGGACTTTTTCGACTGCCAGTGTTGTTTTCTCATAGTGAGTGAAGATGATATTCTGAAGTATGTTACCAAGGGAAGAAGATGTTTGTTGATTTTGCGTTTAGGGTCCCAGCCTTTGGGCAGAGAGATTCCATCCTCATACTCATTAGGGAGCCAGCGGGTGAAAGGTGTGTTGGAGGCTCCCCAGCGGGTGTTAAGTCTAGACAAGAAACAAATGAATCCCTTATTATAATGTGTTAATCTTCTCGTTTTTGACAAGAAAAAAGTCTGAATATTTCTTTGTTTTCACACATAGGTGCAGAGCGAGTACCAGTGATTGACAAACCTGCAGTTGTACTCCCATTTTTAACATCTTTATTTCAGATAGGCAAACAGATTAAGTAGTCAATTAGCTGTGGACATATTTGTAACTTCTGTTCTTTTACTTCCCCCATCAATCGTAAAATTGCCTCACCTGTTGTTGCAGACGTTGCTTGCAGTGCGAAATTTATTTAAATTGGGAATAGTCTTGCAAGAAGTGGGACGATGTTTGGGAGAGCAGCCGGTCAGGGAAGCAATGACCTCCAGGTCCTCCTCAGAGATCAGATCTTATTAACAGAGACAAGAAATGAGCAACTCAGCTGCAACTGCTCTTTGCAAGACATTTCTGTGAAGCTGTAAAGGATAAACACCTGTGGCATTGATGGAGCGTTTTTCACGTCTTTCCAAAGACCTCTTGATGAGTTTAATGGTATTATCCATATAGTCAGCAGCACGCACAGCATTACGGGTTTGCCCAACAGGCTGCTTCACCAACCGCAGAATGTCTGACGGACTCACTGCATTCCTCCTCACGCGCTCAACGCTCCTGTATTGTGTGGAGACATCAGATCTATGAGTTATTGCTTCTGGCGCCGTACAACTTCCAGTTGAATGTATTGTACACTTCCATGCTGTGCCTGTGTTCAGTCACAATGTCTTCAATAGCAATTTAATACACCTGTGTTGAACAACTTTATGTTTCAATCAAAGTAGGAAAGAATGTGTTCAGCAGGCTACTCACACTCTCCTGGAGTACTCGTAGGCCGAGTCTACTGTGGCCTTGGCTTCCATCACAGCCCTTTCAATGGCACTCCTGCTCAAATGGGATTCTGAAATCATAAAATACATTTTGTTTCATATACTTTTTTTTTATACTTAATGATGATGTTTTTGGCCAGTGCATTTCTGAGATGATCATTTTTCATCCATGGCACACAGTTACATCATTTTACTAAATATATATTGTCTCACAATAAACCATGAACTCAAATGTTTCAAAAGTTTAATACAAAAATAAGAGATTAAAATGTAGTAGGAATCAACCAAGTAATGAATGCATTTAAAGCTATAGCTATTCTCAGTAAGATGATAGAGGTTTTACTCACCGGCATCCACCTGGCATTGCACGCTCAGGTAAAGAACTGCAGCCAGTAGGCACAGAAAGTGGTTCATCTTTGCAAACAAGACTAATGTTCTCCAGTCGGTAAAGCACAGGTCAAATCACTTAAACTAATAGAATTGTTACAAATTTTGTTCTAAAACAAATATAATCCAATCTAATGCATCTAAATGCCCATAGAATATTTACTGGACATATTAAGTCAAAGTAAAAAGAATGTGGAAGGGTTAAAAATAAAAGTAAAGTAACCTTGGATAAGCACAAAGTTGTGTACTCTTATCTGGAGATGGAGCTCCTTTTATACTCTCAATGGACGTGTGTCATTCACCGTCCTTGTTTGTCAGGAATGTTTCTCAGACAATTACTTTTATATTCATCCTCCAAGTTCCGCATCTGCAGCATAAATCCTGTTGAGCAACTGCATGCCATTTACGGTAAATGAAACAATGAAGAAAACAATCCTCTAGCAAAGTTCCTATATGTCAAGACGCTTATCACGTCGAAGACGTTACCAGCAATAATTAACAACATTATTATTGGTTAATGGCAGAGAGAAGATGATCTCTCAAACATTGACACATTTAGCTTTATAATTTATTGTTTAATTTTTGTTTTTCTTTGTAGATTGGTGAAACAATTGGTGATGATCGATTCTTTTGGGGTTTTCGTCTCACACGCACAACAGTTTCACGTCAGCTTGTCAAAATTCCAATCGTTGTTTCCACTCCAGGAAATTGTTGGCATTTGATGCACTATATATGACATCATCGAGCGTTTCTCGAAAACGCTACCGAGGATAATAGCTGATCAGCTTCTATTATAATGGCTTGCATCATTTTTTTTTTTTTTAAAGACACAAAATATACACAGCAGGATAAAAATGAGAAGAGAAAACATCTTTTAATTGAAATACTCAACAGTAAAAAAAACTGCAGTAAAATTATATATGAAAAGAAAATTCATGTAACTTTATGTAATACAAAAGCTATATTTATAAACATTTGAGAGAGCATATATCGCTCAGCGGCCTAAATGATTACTCTTTCTTTTGTACAGATTGAATATACCTTTTGTATTACAGGTATGTCAAGTGTCAACGAGCTCCTGGAGTGGAAACATCAAAGGAATTTCTTAAAGCTGGCATGCAACTCTTGTGCGTGCGAGTTGAAACACAAACATCGTTCTGCACCAATGCTCAAAACAAAACAAGAAGTAGTGTTTTTGAGAAAAACTTGAGAGCTACTAGCTCAACCACAACACAAGCAGTGTGTGGCAGGGAATCCAGTCTGTCACAAACTACAGGAGAACCACAACAACCACAGACCCCCGAGACAGCCTTAACACCTTCTATGCCAGGTTCGACAGGCTGAATACAGACACACCCACTCTAAATGACTTCAGGCCAGTGGCACTCACACCAGTTGCCATGAAGTGCGTTATGGCTGGATTTCTTCCTTCTTGGTCAATGCTGACTAATCTCTTAACCTGATGCTGTATAAACTTGTTTCTCTCTCTTATCTGACTGCTGGTGAGACGCCACAGGATACTCACACACTGAACCTCATCAAACACCCACAGAACACAGAAAGTTTGGATCAGAGTTCACTTCACATAGATTTATTTGTAACCAACAGTTTCACAAATAAACCTGATTTGGGTCCGGTATTAAAGACAACAACTTTCCTCCACATCTGTCTTTCCCAACTCCCGAACAAACACATTGACGTATTATTATAGCATCGCACTCAATGCAGGTGCAGCCTCCGTCCACTCCCTCATTACATATTATTTCTCGTCACTCAGTTCAACCCCTGCCCCAGTTCAAGCCGGTTACTCTAAGGAATGTGGAGGTTCTTGCTGACGCTATATATGTTGTGGACGCACACAATTTGAAACAATTTTATCCTCTCTCTTCATTAGTCTGTCATTATTTAGGTCCCCTCACTTGCACTTACTTGTATTCTGCCAATAGCTCTACACCACACTCTGCAACACCTGGAAAGCAGCAGAACGTATGCCAGGATCCTTTTCCTGGACTACAGTTCTGCCTTCAATACCATCCGCCCGGGCAAACTGATCGAGAAGCTGACAGACCTTGACGTCCCACCTCCCACCTGCAACTGGATGCTGGACTTCCTGACAGAAAGACCACAGGTGGTGAGAACATGTGTCTGCTGAGCTCACAGTCAGCACAGGATCCCCACAGGGCTGCCGCCTTAGCCCCAAACTCTTCACCCTGTACACTCATGACTGTGTCTCCACACCATCCTCATCAAATACGCGGATGATACCACCATCCTGGGGCTCATCAAGGGGGGGGGGGGGGGGGGGGGGGGGGGGTGGGACGAGTCAGGGTACAGGACCGTGGTAAAGAACATTCTTGTCTACGGAGAGGAGAACGACCTCATCCTCAACACGGACAAGACTAAAGAAATAATACTCGACTTCAGGAAGAATTCCTCCCCCTCCTACAGCCTCTTAACATCAAAGGGACTGAGGTGGAGAGGGCCAACAGCTACAGATTCCTGGGACTGCAGGTGACATCTGACCTGAGCTGGACTCTTCACACCGCAGCCAGAGTGAAAAAAGCCCAGCAAAGGCTTTATTTCATCAGGCTGCTCAGGAAAGCTGGTCTGAACCGTCGCCCTCTCACCCAGGCCTACAGAGGACTGGAAGAGAGCATCCTCACCGCAGGCATCACTGTCTGGTACGGTACCGTCACAGGCAGAGAGGAAGGCTGTGCAAAGAGTCAATAAAGACTGGGGAGAGGATCATAGGGACACAACTTCCTTCCATGGACTCTATATATGTGCAGCGCTGTCGTAAAAGAGCAGAGGGAATCATCAGAGACTCACTCCATCCAGCTCACTCTCTGCTCAGACACAAACAATGCTCATACAACCTGAGACACAGCAGAGCGGACAGCATCATCACTCAAAGAACACGTGTTTTCAACAGCTTTCTTCCCTGCCACTGTCAGACTGATGCAACACAAAACTATTGAAATATGTTTAATAATAACCCAACCACTACCTCACTACACTTGTAAGTGAGGTAGTGTTGGGTAATATGTGAAATATTATTACTTAAAACTAAATAATTTAAAACTGTATCCCAAACTGTACATATTAGCATATTTCTTGTTCTGTACATAGTACCACCTTTTCTGTTTACACTACCACCTTCTGTATAGTGTTTTCTTTATATTTGTTCTTTTTCATTTTTTTCTTATTATAGTGTTATTTCTAAACTGTTGACTCTGAGAGCCCTGTACAAGATTTCCAATGCTTCTGGACTGTTGGTCTATGCACAAATGTCAAATAAAACCTTGAAACTTGAAAGTTGATTTGGTGATCAATCGGTAATTGGCTAATCCAATAGATATTCCATGGATTCCAGTGTCCTTCTCTTATTGGATTCCAAACAAATATGGAATATAGATACCCCTTAGAGTGAAACCTAAAATCATTGTTTTATTTGTTCAAACTAATTCACTTCAATATGTGGCCTGACCAGTTTATGTTCCACAATTATTAAACAACGTGTTCTTTTCTGGGGAAGTCCGGGCTGGTTTTTCCCGTGAGGGCTTTTCAACAAGATCCAAATTTCCAAGCTGTATGCAGGATGTGGGCCTTTTAAATTCTTATCCACAAGGAAGTTCAGTGAAGTGACTTATATACTTAGTACACTTTAAGTACATGACTGTGTATGTGCTAATATGCATGCCGTTAGTTCACTTAAAATATATATTTATTTTATTTTAAGTATATTTTAAATATATTATTAATAGCTTATTAATATATTTATATTGTGCTAATCGTATACCAAAAGAATACTTTTTGTACACTATTAGCACTTTCAAATTGAACCATTTGACATCTCAAATTAATAATTTGTGTGACTTATTAGTGAGCTTGACTAAGGTATGATTGATGGTAAGCCATAATGCTACACCCTCAAGGAGACAGCATTTTAAAACGATTGATAATTATCAATGTGACAGGTAGCACCGGGGAAGTCCGGGCTGTTTTTTCCCCTGAGGGCTTTCTAATACAGTTCTGGCCTTTCTGGCATCGACTATATGGCTCCATTTGATATACTCTAAAACTATTTTAGACTTAAATATCTTTGTGTAGATATTTGTGTACAATCATTTTATATGCGGTTTGATGGCCCATGGCAATTCAATAAGATCCACATTTCCAAGCTGGATGCAGGATGTGGGCCTTTAACATTCTTGTCCACAAGGAAGTTCAGTGAAGTAAGGAACCTTCAATGAATGGTGAAAAAACAAACTGTATCACAATAACTAAATCTACAGAACTGAAGTAGTACAAACGAAGTAATAATATAAAGAAACCACGGTTAATTAGTCAGACACTTATGTATGTTGTCTGTGGTTATAAGGTGTGTTTGAGAAACAATTTGTGGCAATTATCCATATTAACAAATGATTATATCCTTTGAAAATTAAGCAGACACACACCTAACAAATGACAAGAGCGCACAGCTTTTGAACCAGACGACTTTGGCCCAAAGCTGAACCTATTTTAGGACGCCGATTGGCTAAATTGTATATCACTCATTTATATCTTTAATCAGTAATAAGCTAAACTGCTTTTTAGACCCGTCTCTTCTGGGCCAAAATGATTCGGCCCCAGCACAGCGCAGACAGGCGGAGCGGAGGTGCAGGAAGTGCAGGAAAAGCATATATTTTGTGCAGATATCCTATTCTACAAATATTACTAGGTATATTCCATATTTCCAAAACACAAACATTGACAATTTGTATAATTTATACATATTATATAGATTTTTTTGTGGCTCAAGGTGGCCCTCTATTGGCCAACCACCACTGGCTGCAATACACCACATAACACAGAACAATCGCAAACGGGTACAAGTGATAAGTTGCTGTTGCCTGGCTGGCGGCACACAAACAATGCAGAGAGAGAGAGAGAGAGAGAGAGAGAGAGAGAGAGAGAGAGAGAGAGAGAGAGAGAGAGAGAGAGAGAGAGAGAGAGAGAGAGAGAGAGAGAGAGAGAGAGAGAGAGAGGGCTGTCTCAAAGGCGGAGTCTTTATTCTTAAAGAGCACCGGGCCCAGGTGCTTCCAAGTAGGGCTTTCCACGCCTCCAGTTACCTGCTGGGTGCAGGAGACAGTAGACAGGCTACAGAACCGTCACAATGTCAACGTTTACTTTAAATTTCACACCAACGACATTAACAGTGGTCTCCTGGACAAGTGTCCTGTGTTTGTTTGACTCTTCCTGCTCCCCTCCCACCAGCCCTCTGTCGATTATCTTGTTCTTTAAAGTGCGCAGTTGCTCTGATCGTCTAATAATGACGCAGTTGGGTTTTACATTGTAGTCAGTTGAAAGTCTGGAGCATTGGCATCAAACACCGAGGGGCACTGACCAGCCGCTGAGAGTGACACTGGGTTGCATATTCACTCATTTTCGGGGCAGCCATCGTCGTATTATTCCGGCGCTTGTGTCACATGGGAAAAGTTTGTTTAGTTGCAATCTGAAACCTGATCGCTAAATGTTGCCAAATACAACACACTGCACCTTTTAAAGGTCTTCAAAAACCACCAGCATCCAACAATGTGATCAAAACCAAGCATGTTTTAATGAAATCTTTCACTGTGGTATTTTTCTTGAAAGAATCTATACACATATTTAGGACACTAGGTGCACTTAGTTTAGATGACTGCAACAAGGACCTTTGTATGTTTATGTTTTGGCAACATATTTCTCGAAGTGTTTATGCATGTAAAGTCCCTTTGAATGGAATTTAATGTTTACAATTTGATTTGTTAGGTGTGTGTACCTAATTTTCAGAGGACATAATCATTTGTTAATATGGATAATTGCCACAAATTGTTTCTCAAACACACCTTAACCACAGACAACATACATGAGTGAACTTCCTTGTGGACAAGAATTTAAAAGGCCCACATCCTGCATACAGCTTGGAAATGTGGATCTTGTTGAATTGCCATGGGCCATCAAACCGCATATAAAATGATTGTACACAAATATCTACACAAAGTTATTTAAGTCTAAAATAGTTTTAGAGTATATCAAACGGAGCCATATAGTCAATGCTAGAAAGGCCAGAACTGTATTAGAAAGCCCTCACGGGAAAAACCAGCCCGGACTTTGGTCTGTGTGAATATTCTTAGCGCTCATGGTTAAAATATTTGATTGTATGAATGAACCCATATGCGTTTGTGTGAATGGCATGTACGTCGTAGTAGACGTTACTTTGGGGATTCCCTACATTCCCTGTCGCGCTGACGTGCAGTTCCTTTGTGTGGCTTACACCGGGAAACGGCTACATTGGTTTGGGAGATGCAGTAGGTTGTATCTGTTTTTGAAAGGAATCAATCAATCAAACTTTTATTTCAGAATCAAGGTCCAGGTAGTACAAAATATTAAATAGAATAAAATACATACACGTAAAATACATAGACCTACACATGCCTTATAAATAGACAGCGGTACCAATGTCTCCACAGCTGATTGTTACAGGATAAGTTAAGTGCTTTTTTTTGGTTAAAATGGTAAGTCAATGTCAGTGTGGTCTGACTGGTTTGCTCTGGTGCAAACAGTGTCCCCCTGTCAGGTGCGGGGTCATTACCACTTTGGATTTCGTCCTGTTTGTTGTTTTATTAGTGTTGCGGTGACCGCGGTTAGAGCATCTTGTCTTGGGAGCACATGCATGGTCCAAGGGGAGTCGCCAGTTTCTGGTTGCTTTCCCTCGCCACTGGGCTTCAGTGCGTAATTACTCACCGCCATTAGCTGCATGAAGACCAGGGTTGAACTTATATTTATGTAGTTTATGGTGACGCAGTCAGCTAGAGGGGCGCACTGGTATGCTTGTTTCGCCATAGTCTGTGGGCTGTTCACCGGTAAACTTCACTATTCCTTGCATTGGTTTCAGGCATTAAATATGGAGAGTGTTGAGCATGTCTTGCTTCTCCCTCAGAGAAGAGTTTAGATCTCTGCACGAAGGAGCAACTGCTGAACATAGCGGAACATTATGACGTTGACGATAAACGTATTAAAGAGAGAGTGAAGACTATATTGAAATCCAATTGATTTGAAAAGAAATCTAAATAAGCTGTTGACAGAAGATTTGTCAGCTGTTTTGGAAGATCATATACTCCGCCCTTAGCGGCATCTGGCTGAACCTTTGCACAGCGGAAATAATGACTTATGTTGCAACTTGACCAAATTTAAGTTACGAGCACAATTGGAGAAAGAATTGTCTGTGGACCGATTGAGTCTGTCTGTGCAGACTGAGCATGCAAAGTTGCAGGTGGAGCAAGCTAGACTGGCTTTAGTGAAAGAGGGAAAGTGGTCAGCTTCTGGGTTGAATAGGAAGTCGACAGCCTGGGCTTGACTTTGATATCAGGCTCTTGCCAACATTTTCGAAAAAGGAGTTTTGATTGTGTGGCTGATGCACGTGATTGGCCAGATTCAGCATGCATACTGATGCTGCAGTGCATGCTGACCGGTAGGGCACAGGAGGCGTACTCCTCGTTAACTGATGCGGACAGTCAGGAATATTTGTCTGTGAAAGTGGCTGTGTTGAAGTCCAGTGGTTCTCAACTACTCTGGCTGCGGGACCCACCATCACCCTCGAGGAACATTTTCAACTTCTTAACTTAATTTAATGAAAAAATGGTTCAGTTTGAACCTGAGATAGAGAAGACTATCACAGTATGTACAAACAAACTAGTAAGGAATATTGCCTTTTACAGTCAATTATAAACCAAAAAGTGCATCATAAGGACAACATACAACATAAATAACTATTCAATAACTTCTGACTTTAAAAAAAAACCTCAATAGTGCTTTCATGCACAAACATGAAATAAAAGTCTAGTGAGAAGTAGTTTTAAAAAGCCTCAAAAGATGTAACTTATGGCTCACTCACTGCATCTATGATAACCAACACTGTTAAGTGAATAAATTCCAGTGACAACGGTAGATGTTTCAAGCTTTACTTCAAGCCAACATAAACATACGTTTTACATGCGTTCCTCTAGAACCAGACTGAACCCGCATGCACACTAAACTGAATACTTAACAAACTCCCCTTTCTCTTTAAAGAAAAACATAGTAAAAAAACTTTTTTTTCCTAAAACCTTAAACAGATAAACATAGGTTTCAACTAGCAACTTTAATAAATATAGTTTGAAGATAGGCTTTTTGTGATTAGGTCGTTTAGCCTTTGAGTTGCCAGGCACCTTTGCTGAGAGCCCTCAGCAGAACGAGTTCAGATGTCCCCTTCTTAGTAAAGCAGTCAGCGAGCTGTTCCTTGGAGGCTGACCACATGATCTGCTGGATGGTCCCAGAGTGGACGAGTTCCTTGATGCTGCTGATTTCGAGGCGGAGTCTCTTTTCAGTCACGCTTTTGGTGGACTTCACCGCATCAAGAGTAATTGTCCGTTACACTGACAATGGGCAAATTGTTTTGTGTGCAATCACCTGTGGTCAGTTCGGAGTAGAGTGTAGCCAAAAAGACTGCACTGTCAATGCCATCTGCAAGTGCCAACGTCTCTCCTGCTAAGGTGCTTCGGACAACTCTCTTGATCCTCTTTGAACGCCAGCATATAGGTGAAAAACCGTCCATTCTCTCCCATAAGCATGACCAGGTGTCCGCCTTGAGTGCCACCGTCTGGAAGGTTTCCCATCGAGAAATCACTAAACACCACTAGTTTCAGCGAGCTGTCTTTTCCCAGGTGCTGAAACCTCAAGGTCACCTCTTCGGATTTCAGTTTCCTGACAAGTTTGTTTGCACAGTGTAGAGTCTGAACAGTAGCATGCTTTGTACTTGATGATAGGATGGATATGTCGCACATTATGTCGGGTCTACTCTGTCTTGTTACCCACAATATTTGGCCAATCTTCGACTTTAACATGTCAGTTTCAGTGTCTGTTAGAGGAGCCTCTCGCTGTGTGGCTCTCTTGGGATCCACAGAAATGGGTTGTAGATTCTTGATGTAAATCCTTTGTTGCACTTGTATCTCATCCTCCAAAGAGTGAACCTCCATTCTAATGTAGCTGAAGCTGTTGTGCTCTTCACGTCCAACTTGAAAAGCAACTTTCAAGTGAGGAATGACTGTTGTGGAGAATGTTTCTGAACCACCCCAGATGAAGTCATCCACGTGACAAGCAAGGAGTCCCATCACGTTGCAGGAGTCATCCAGCCAGTAGAACACTGCTGGATCAACTTGTGACACAGTAGCTCCCAGTTGCTGCATGCTGTCTTTCACTCTGTTGTACCAATACAGAGAAGCATCTGCTAAGCCATAAACACACTTTTTTAACTTCCACAGAATTCCTTTGCTCTGAGCTTCTTGGGGGGGACGAATATAGACATTTCGGGTTAACTCTTTGCCTTGTAAAAAGGCTGCTTTAATGTCCATAGAGTTAAGCTGCCATTTCTTTTGACATATCACTGCCATAATCATTTTTAGAGACTCTGAGGCACATGTAGGCGAGTCTTTTGGGAGCTCCTGGGTGTTAATTTCTTCAAAGCCTCTTGCAACTAATCTAGCTTTCAGTGCAACACCATCAGGTGTCTCCTTGAGTGTGCACACCCACCTCTTAGAGATGCATTTCTGGCCTTCATCTTTCACCTCTTCAAACACATCATTCTTTTTCCAGTTGCTGAGTTCATTGTGTTTGGCAGACATGAAGGCATCATTATTCGCAATAAGTATGTCTTCTTCAGGATGGCTAGCACCTAATTCACCATGCTCAGGTGGGACCACTTGAAGATTGTGTACTCGTCCTAAATCAACAGAACTGGTAGTGCCAATAATTTCCTCAGGCTCAATGTACTCCAAATTGTACCAGTATTTGTATGCTTTTCCTGCCCCGCTGAGTGTGCTTGGCCACTCCCACTATCTGTGTATGTGACTACCTGTCCAGTTTTCAGACTTAGGTCTTCGCAGGTTGTGGTTGAGTTGTTCTGGGAAGCGTCAGATATATCATGACTACCTCCTTCTGTCTGTCTTGGTGTGTGAGAGGGTTCGCTGTTATCCTCCCCATTTGTAGGTGTCTCCTCCTCACTTTCGTTTTCAGTGTCATAGTTATTCTCATAAAAGCCGGGTTCTGGTAATGTGGTAGGATGTTCAGTCGCTTCCAGCTGAATGTCCTTTTCTCCCAGCTCTGCTTGTGGGTCATCTTCTTTTCGAAGCCTGGAGTGATGTACGCAAACATAAGTGCCTCTATGCCTCACAAATATCACCACACCATCTTGGCCGATGACCACACCTGGACCTTTCCATTCTGTACAATCCACCCGTTTGAAGTAGACTTTGTCTCCGGTTTCGTATCGGTCATCAATGGTCCGTAGTTGTTTACGAAGGGCTCTTTGGATCCTTTCAGAGCACTCAGCTTCTGTAAACGCTCTTCTTGCAGTATGTCATGTTGTGATGTGCTGGGCTAACCAAGTACTCATATTAGTACCTTCCAGAGCTGGCAGCTTATTAGTGAGAACTGAAGGCAGATTTGGGTTCTGTCCAAATACCAGCTGGAGCCATTCACGTTGTGCATAGAGTTCTTTGCCATCAGGGCCCAGTCGAGGGCCATCCTCCAGTCACATCCATTGTCCCTCTTCACTTTCATCAGGGTTTCAGTGAGGGTTTGATTATGCCTTTCCAAAAGCCCATTGCTCCATGAGCTGTAAGCTGCAGTTGTTTTTACTTCAATGTTGAAGCTTTCAGCCATGTCCCTCATATCGTCGTTGTTGAATTCTCCCCCATTGTCACTGAACAGTCTGCTTGGAAGACCATGAACACTTATCCAGCAATGTATAAAGTGCTTTACAATCTCCCTGGGTTTCTTGGTGGTGACGATGCTCCACTGCACTGAAACGTGTGAAGTGGTCAATTGCATGCAGATACCACACTCCCGGCTCTAACTCACGCAAATCCACAGCTACGGTTTCATTCTAGGTTGAGGCCATGGGCAAAACCCACCGCTGGCTTTGGCTTGCTATATCTAATGCATGTGTTTTTCACAATGTCTTTAAGGATTGTGGTGCATTCAGAGCATCAGCATTACCCTGAGCAGGCCAGTAGTTTATTCAGTCTGTCAACAGAGGCATGTCCAAATAGCTTGTGTAGTTTGAACAGAACTTTCTGTTTTTCTTTTTGTTGTCATGTTTTCTGTCACAGTGAGAATGTCACCCTCATTTCTGGAGGTCATTTTCTTCTGGGTTACTCTCATCTCTAATGTTCACACAATAGTGTCCTGAAGATGTTAGTTCAAGTTTCACTGGTTGTTTAAACATTGTGGCTTTGTCATTTTCAATGTCTAAAAGGGCACCTGCTCTTTTCAGTGAAGTTTGCTTAAAAGCAATGGGATATCTACCGGAACTACTTCTGTTTCAATTTTACATCTAGTCTGTCCTATCATGGCTGGGATTTTTACTTTCTTTGTAGAATGAACAATTCTCCCATCGCCAAACTTGAATGCTCTTACACTCTTTTTGTCCCCCATTTCTTTAACTCACGTTGCGTTAGTCCCACTCATGTAATGATCAAGCCATTTTTCTCCACACACAGTTCTAGTACAAGCTGTGTCAATTACAGCTGATCCTAGAGACTCCACCATGAATATCTCTGTATCAGTCAACGATTCTTTTGATAATAAAGTAATGTGGCATTCTTTAACATCTGTCACCTCCTCATCTTCTGTCAATTTTGCATGTTCTGGCAGACTTTGGCAGACTTCACATCTTGTCCTTTTACCATATCTGTCGGGTGGATTTGTCCCTTGAACAAGACGTATGATGTTGTGGGCTTGACCTGACATTACTTTCACGCTTGCCAGTAAACCGTGTGTAGTAGGCTGAGTCGCCAACACCCACACTCACACGGAGGTCATCAGCTCCCTCTTGTGGAGAATTATCACCAAAGATTCTCTTCAAGCCTGACTTCACGTTAACAAACGAAAGCTCTGTGCAAGCAGTAAGTGCCAATTGTTTTGTCTTTTAACATTAAGTCCTGCAGTGTCTAGTAGCTTGAAAGCTAACACAGCATCTGCAAGCTCCATCTTGAACTTACGTAGTCAAACGTACGTACTCAAACTCGATAATGTAGTCGGACCATAGAGACGCCATTTTGTCTTGCGATCCGGTCAAACTCTGTGTACGCCTCGTACTGGCGACCTTTTTCCTCTTTCAAAAAAACTGAGTCCAATTTCGTAACATGTATAAGCATTCCTCCATCGACGTTTTAAATCCGCTGCGGCTATTTCTAGCGCACTATCCCTCGCTCTTCCCGTCAGCGATAAAACCAACCGCCAAGGCCTCCTTCTTCTTCTCCATGGTCTGTCACCAGTCTCCAAACTTCAACCTCATTTTTCCGGCTCTCATAAGACGCGTTGATGATTACGTGCACAGAGGCGGGTTTGGCGAGCCAAGGGCTGGTGGTAGCAGTGTCATTGGTGCTACTGCTGTCGGTGAGTCATTTGGCCTACACAGTAAAACAAGTCAAAAACAACATTAATGTTGACATTATATAAAATAATATTATAATACCATATGAAGTTACACTACTGTACTGTTTTTAATTGAAAGTCAGCTCAAATTCAATGATTATATTTAGAATTTCACAATATTATAACTGTTATAAAAGCAGATCCTTAAAAGATATTTTTCTATTTCCACTGGTTTGTTGTTCATGAGGTCCCCTGCTATGTTCATGTCTATTTTATTGAGATTTTACTGTACAATTTTTGTGAAAATTAAAGGAAAAGTTGGCTCAAATTAAAAGATGATATTCTTAATTTCCCAATATTTGAACTGTTATTAAAGCATATCTTTAAAAGGTTATATTCTATTTCCACTGGTTTGTTGTTCACAAGGACCTCTTCCTTGTCCATGGTTATTTCCAAAAAATAGTTATTTTAAAGCAGATCATTAATAGTGTATATACAAAAGACACTAGTATGTGGTTCATGACAGTTATAATATTGGGAAATTGTGAATAGAATCATTGAATTTGAGCTGACTTTCAATTAAAAACAGTACAGTAGTATAACTTCATATGTTATTATAATATTATTTCATATAATTTCCAAATTAATGTTGTTTTTGACAAATCAGACAAAATCATTGCTTAAATAAGGGTCTATCTCCGTGCTTTTGGGCCGTACAAGCCTCTGTACCGTAACACCATGAATAGAAGTGCATTACATTTCAAGCGGTGGCTCACTTTACTGAGTATCACATGACCACAGTTCTGCACGTCAACACTCCTGTCGTTCTTGACTTGCATGTGTGACTTTACAGGCATGAACGCTTCAAGAACAATGATGCCAAAGCATCAAAATACAAGTTGAAGTTGGTAAACTCATCTAAACTAAGTACACTGCTGTCTGACCAACATAAAATGTCCTGAATATGTGTATACATTTAGCGGTCAGGTTGCAGATTACAACTAAACAAACACACCAAAAACACACTAATTTATAGTTTCAAGGTCACGCGGATCAATTTAGGGAGAACTCAAGCTGGGGCACGCAGCATGATCAAATTGATCACTGGATTAATGTATTGAGATTTGACTTGTACATGTGATTATTACGTATTATCTTTATCACATGTTATTTGTTTAAACATGGTGTATACCAAGCCAGCTTGACCACTATATCCTGTGCAGTAGATGTATGGACTCATGGTCCAATGTTGCACAAGCACCATAGATCTTGAAAGTATTATTATAAGAATTAAGTCATGATACAAATAACACCTATTTATGATGTCAATTGTTAACTCTTAGGATGAACACAATTACAAGTTACAGATATCTATTTGTAAAGGTCATTATTTAGAAATGATCAAACAGTTCATTGGTCAGGAAAAAAAAATCTACATTTGAAAGAGAAGGAAAAAAATCGCATTTCAACTAATCGCCGGCACTCCAGCAGAATAATATCCAGCAGAAATGTGATGTATGAATTGCCCTTAGATTTAAATAAAAAATGTAAATTACAAAGAAAAAGATTTTATTCCACTCGACAAAGCAATCACAATTCTAATTCAAACAAAAACAAGGTTTGGAGCATTATAGTTTTGTGACTAATGTTTTAAGTAGTCAGCAGAAGTGTGAAGAACAGTCTCATCTTACACAGAAAAAACAGATGCCCTGAGATGTAGCTGTCTTCAGTCAGACCGCTTACGAGTTAATACTCTCCTTCCATGGACTGAGATCAAAGACAGGGATGTCACCACATTTAGTGTAACCAGACTTTCTGGGGGCATACAGGAAGGGCTGGGCTGGTACATCAGTGATGCCAGTGTTGTCACAGATGATACGTGCAAGAGAGGTGTTCTTCAGGGAGTCCCTCTGGCCCGCAGTGAAAACGCCATTGTTCTCCCACCAAAGTCTGCAATTGGCAGTTCATGTTTAAAAGTGTGGCTAACACGACTATCTGCACGTCTTTATTTCAATCAACAATGCATTTTTAGCACTTACCGGTCTCCCGTGCGGATCCGCTGGAACTGAGTGGCAATCAGGCAGGCAAACAAAGGTCCCACTCTTCCTCCACGGACAAACGGCTCAGCCACTCCTCCCAGCCACACATCGA
Source organism: Cyclopterus lumpus (assembly GCF_009769545.1). Lineage (NCBI taxonomy): Eukaryota > Metazoa > Chordata > Actinopteri > Perciformes > Cyclopteridae > Cyclopterus > Cyclopterus lumpus. Next base: position 17,685,341 of record NC_046974.1, on the reverse strand, counting down.
TGTTGTCAGCTCTCCCGTAGAGTTTCAGCAGATTATTGGCCAGGTCCTTACTTTTCAGCACTTTTGCCAGTGCTTTCTTAGTTCTTGGCTGCGACAGCCCACAGAATTTACGCCATTGGTTGTATCCTAAAAATGGCATACAGTGTAAATATGTTGAGATATTTTAAGAGTGTGGTCTGTAGGTCCTGCAAAATCATAGACATGTAAGTAAAATTGACTCTAGATATAACAAAATACACAAGTATGAAGACTAAATAACTACCAGAGAGTCCATGGTCTCTTCCTCTCTGCATGTTGAGGGCAGCCAGATCCAGTGCCAACTCACTGGAGAATTTAAACAGCCTGTCCCTCAGTTCATCAGTCATCATGTGATCCTGTGTGTTCAGCTTGGCCTGACGACCCACTAGGCCCCTGATGAGGGGGTTCAGACCACCTGAGGACAACAAGAGATCATTTAATTGTGTGTCATTTGTATTAATTTTCTGTTTAAGGAAAGACTAACAAGTTCAAGACCTTGATATTACCTTCAAAGACGACCCTCCACGGTGTAAAGAAGGCTTTGTGCAGCATCGGGCTGGGGAAATCAGGGTGATCCTGGTACTGCTCATTAAGACGAAACATGAAAGGCTGAACCATAAGGTGAGCGAATCGGTAGGCAGCTGTGGCAAACACATTGGACATCGAGGGGTCCACGTGTTCATCATAGCCAGGGTAGGTGGACAGATGACTGGCTATGAAGTCTGGACCAACAATGTGAAGTAAGTAGTCTCTGAAAGTGAGAACCTAAAAGACAGAAAATACATTCAGTTGATTGAACACATTGGGTGAAGACATTCCAATATTTCTGTAATCCATGCGGCTAAACTTGTTTCTAACCTGCGAATATCCTCCCATGATTTTACGTGCTTCTTGATAGAGTCTCTCTCCGTTCCAGTGAGGATTGAGGTCTGCCAGAGCACGGACCAGGCGGTTGTGCTCACGCAGGAACAGTGTGTGTAAAGCGGTCAGGCCAATGTGCTCATTGGACCGCTCGTCACCTTTAAGTCAGATAAAATGAGGACAAAAGAACGGTCAGCCCTGTGCAATGCTTGTGATGGACTTAACACGTTTGTATTGGTTCATCAGTGTTGGTGCACCCACTCACCAGCCACAAAGCAAGGCACCTCCTCTGCCTTACTGTCATTAGTAATGCGGGCTCGGGTGGCACACATGTTGGTATCCATGGTGGAGAAGGGGAGGAGCTCACGGTTGCTGTCAGTGAACTGTGTGTTGACTCTCAGCAGGCCCTTATCTGAGGTGAGGTCTCGTAGGAAAAGAGCTTTGGTGTCCTCTGAACCGTACACCTGACCTACATCAAGGAAAGCCGTGAGACTGTTGATCTGTTGACGGACGGTGCTCGCTCCAAACGTGTGGCCAAAGTTGCCAGAACCACAAGTTGCTGCTGAGCGGAAGAAGGGGATGCAACTCTGAGATTTTTTGCCAAAGCGAGGGTCTTTCTTGGGAATCTGATGAGATGGCAAAAATGTTATTAACATTGTTTGTGTTTTTGTGTGTGTGTCAGGTGTATTCATGTCTTTTTTTGTGTAATGCAGCAAACATTAACCTCGATGGGGAAGCAGGGCTCTGTCCGGTCACAGCTCTGGTCACAGTCAATCCCATTATTGAACGAGCGAATCACAGGAGAGTGAGGAGTGAAGGTCAGGTCATGATCCGTCCACTGGCCGAACATTGTGACCATGTGAGTGTAGAGTGGGTCGCTCTCCACATTAGAGTTTACTGTACGCACAATTCTGTTGGACACCTCTCTGACCTGAGAACAGCATGTGAGCAATGAGCACCTTGGTGAAAAGGACTTTTTCAACTGCCAGTGTTTTTTTTCTCATAGTGAGTGAAGATGATATTCTGAAGTATGTTACCAAGGGAAGAAGATGTTTGTTGATTTTGCGTTTAGGGTCCCAGCCTTTGGGCAGAGAGATTCCATCCTCATACTCATTAGGGAGCCAGCGGGTGAAAGGTGTGTTGGAGGCTCCCCAGCGGGTGTTAAGTCTAGACAAGAAACAAATGAATCCCTTATTATAATGTGTTAATCTTCTTGTTTTTGACAAGAAAAAAGTCTGAATATTTCTTCGTTTTCACACATAGGTGCACAGCGAGTACCAGTGATTGACAAACCTGCAGTTGTACTCCCATTTTTAACATCTTTATTTCAGATAGGCAAACAGATTAAGTAGTCAATTAGCTGTGGACATATTGTAACTTCTGTTCTTTTACTTCCCCCATCAATCGTAAAATTGCCTCACCTGTTGTTGCAGACGCTGCTTGCAGTGCGAAATTGATTTAAATTGGGAATAGTCTTGCAAGAAGTGGGACGATGTTTGGGAGAGCAGCCGGTCAGGGAAGCAATGACCTCCAGGTCTTCCTCAGAGATCAGATCTTATTAACAGAGACAAGAAATGAGCAACTCAGCTGCAACTGCTCTTTGCAAGACATTTCTGTGAAGCTGTAAGGATAAACACCTGTGGCATTGATGGAGCGTTTTTCACGTCTTTCCAAAGACCTCTTGATGAGTTTAATGGTATTATCCATATAGTCAGCAGCACGCACAGCATTACGGGTTTGCCCAACAGGCTGCTTCACCAACCGCAGAATGTCTGACGGACTCACTGCATTCCTCCTCACGCGCTCAACGCTCCTGTATTGTGTGGAGACATCAGATCTATGAGTTATTGCTTCTGGCGCCGTACAACTTCCAGTTGAATGTATTGTACACTTCCATGCTGTGCCTGTGTTCAGTCACAATGTCTTCAATAGCAATTTAATACACTTTTGTTGAACAACTTTATTTTTCAATCAAAGTAGGAAAGAATGTGTTCAGCAGGCTACTCACACTCTCCTGGAGTACTCGTAGGCCGAGTCTACTGTGGCCTTGGCTTCCATCACAGCCCTTTCAATGGCACTCCTGCTCAAATGGGATTCTGAAAGCATAAAATACATTTTGTTTCATATACTTTTTTTTATACTTAATGATGATGTTTTGGGCCAGTGCATTTCTGAGATGATCATTTTTCATCCATGGCACACAGTTACATCATTTTACTAAATATATATTGTCTCACAATAAACCATGAACTCAAATGTTTCAAAAGTTTAATACAAAAATAAGAGATTAAAATGTAGTAGGAATCAACCAAGTAATGAATGCATTTAAAGCTATAGCTATTCTCAGTAAGATGATAGAGGTTTTACTCACCGGCATCCACCTGGCATTGCACGCTCAGGTAAAGAACTGCAGCCAGTAGGCACAGAAAGTGGTTCATCTTTGCAAACAAGACTAATGTTCTCCAGTCGGTAAAGCACAGGTCAAATCACGTAAACTAATAGAATTGTTACAAATTTTGTTCTAAAACAAATATAATCCAATCTAATGCATCTAAATGCCCATAGAATATTTACTGGACATATTAAGTCAAAGTAAAAAGAATGTGGAAGGGTTAAAAATAAAAGTAAAGTAACCTTGGATAAGCACAAAGTTGTGTACTCTTATCTGGAGATGGAGCTCCTTTTATACTCTCAATGGACGTGAGTCATTCACCGCCCTTGTTTGTCAGGAATGTTTCTCAGGACAATTACTTTATATTCATCCTCCAAGTTCCGCATCTGCAGCATAAATCCTGTTGAGCAACTGCATGCCATTTACGGTAAATGAAACAATGAAGAAAAACAATCCTCTAGCAAAGTTCCTATATGTCAAGACGCTTAATCACGTCGAAGACGTTACCAGCAATAATTAACAACATTATTATTGGTTAATGGCAGAGAGAAGATGATCTCTCAAACATTGACACATTTAGCTTTATAATTTATTGTTTAATTTTTGTTTTTCTTTGTAGATTGGTGAAACAATTGGTGATGATCGATTTCTTTTGGGGTTTTCGTCTCACACGCACAACAGTTTCACGTCAGCTTGTCAAAATTCCAATCGTTGTTTTCCACTCCAGGAAATTGTTGGCATTTGATGCACTATATATGACATCATCGAGCGTTTCTCGAAAACGCTTACCGAGGATAATAGCTGATCAGCTTCTATTATAATGGCTTGCATCATTTTTTTTTTTTTTTAAAGACACAAAATATACACAGCAGGATAAAAATGAGAAGAGAAAACATCTTTTAATTGAAATACTCAACAGTAAAAAAAACTGCAGTAAAATTATATATGAAAAGAAAATTCATGTAACTTTATGTAATACAAAAGCTATATTTATAAACATTTGAGAGAGCATATATCGCTCAGCGGCCTAAATGATTACTCTTTCTTTTGTACAGATTGAATATACCTTTTGTATTACAGGTATGTCAAGTGTCAACGAGCTCCTGGAGTGGAAACAACAAAGGCATTTTCTTAAAGCTGGCATGCAACTCTTGTGCGTGCGAGTTGAAACACAAACATCGTTCTGCACCAATGCTCAAAACAAAACAAAGAAGTAGTGTTTTTGAGAAAAACTTGAGAGCTACTAGCTCAACCACAACACAAGCAATGTGTGGCAGGGAATCCAGTCTGTCACAAACTACAGGAGAACCACAACAACCACAGACCCCCGAGGACAAGCCTTAACACCTTCTATGCCAGGTTCGGACAGGCTGAATACAGACACACCCACCTCTAAATGACTTCAGGCCAGTGGCACTCACACCAGTTGCCATGAAGTGCTTTATGGCTGGATTTCTTCCTTCTTGGTCAATGCTAACTAATCTCTTAACCTGATGCTGTATAAACTTGTTTCTCTCTCTTATCTGACTGCTGGTGAGACGCCACAGGATACTCACACACTGAACCTCATCAAACACCCACAGAACACAGAAAGTTTGGATCAGAGTTCACTTCACATAGATTTATTTGTAACCAACAGTTTCACAAATAAACCTGATTTGGGTCCGGTATTAAAGATACAGTTCTGGCCTTTCTGGCATCGACTATATGGCTCCATTTGATATGCTCTAAAACTATTTTAGACTTAAATATCTTTGTGTAGATATTTGTGTACAATCATTTTATATGCGATTTGATGGCCCATGGCAATTCAACAAGATCCACATTTCCAAGCTGGATGCAGGATGTGGGCCTTTAAAATTATTGTAAAATAGTTTTAGAGTATATCAAATAGAGCATATAGTCGATGCTAGAAAGGCCAGAACTGTATTAGAAAGCCCTCACGGGAAAAAACCAGCCCGGACTTTGGGTCTGTGTGAATATTCTTAGCGCTCATGGTTAAAATATTTGATTGTATGAATGAACCCATATTCGTTTGTGTGAATGGCATGTACGTCGTAGTAGACGTTACTTTGGGGATTCCCTACATTCCCTGTCGCGTTGACGTTGCAGTTCCTTTGTGTGGCTTACACCGGGAAACGGCCACATTGGTTTGGGAAATGCAGTAGGTTGTATCTGTTTTTGAAAGGAATCAATCAATCAAACTTTTATTTCAGATTCAAGGTCCAGGTAGTACAAAACATTAAATAGAATAAAATACATACAAAATCACAAATAAAATACATAGACCTACACATGCCTTATAAATAGACAGCGGTACCAATGTCTCCACAGCTGATTGTTACAGGATAAGTTAAGTGCTTTTTTTTGGTTAAAATGGTAAGTCAATGTCAGTGTGGTCTGACTGGTTTGCTCTGGTGCAAACAGTGTCCCCCTGTCAGGTGCGGGGTCATTACCACTTTGGATTTCGTCCTGTTTGTTGTTTTATTAGTGTTGCGGTGACCGCGGTTAGAGCATCTTGTCTTGGGAGCACATGCATGGTCCAAGGGGAGTCGCCAGTTTCTGGTTGCTTTCCCTCGCCACTGGGCTTCAGTGCGTAATTACTCACCGCCATTAGCTGCATGAAGACCAGGGTTGAACTTATATTTATGTAGTTTATGGTGACGCAGTCAGCTAGAGGGGCGCACTGGTATGCTTGTTTCGCCATAGTCTGTGGGCTGTTCACCGGTAAACTTCACTATTCCTTGCATTGGTTTCAGGCATTAAATATGGAGAGTGTTGAGCATGTCTTGCTTCTCCCTCAGAGAAGAGTTTAGATCTCTGCACGAAGGAGCAACTGCTGAACATAGCGGAACATTATGACGTTGACGATAAACGTATTAAAGAGAGAGTGAAGACTATATTGAAATCCAATTGATTTGAAAAGAAATCTAAATAAGCTGTTGACAGAAGATTTGTCAGCTGTTTTGGAAGATCATATACTCCGCCCTTAGCGGCATCTGGCTGAACCTTTGCACAGCGGAAATAATGACTTATGTTGCAACTTGACCAAATTTAAGTTACGAGCACAATTGGAGAAAGAATTGTCTGTGGACCGATTGAGTCTGTCTGTGCAGACTGAGCATGCAAAGTTGCAGGTGGAGCAAGCTAGACTGGCTTTAGTGAAAGAGGGAAAGTGGTCAGCTTCTGGGTTGAATAGGAAGTCGACAGCCTGGGCTTGACTTTGATATCAGGCTCTTGCCAACATTTTCGAAAAAGGAGTTTTCTTTCTTCATTTTCTTTTCTTCATTGTTTGATTGTGTGGCTGATGCACGTGATTGGCCAGATTCAGCATGCATACTGATGCTGCAGTGCATGCTGACCGGTAGGGCACAGGAGGCGTACTCCTCGTTAACTGATGCGGACAGTCAGGAATATTTGTCTGTGAAAGTGGCTGTGTTGAAGTCCAGTGGTTCTCAACTGCTCTGGCTGCGGGACCCACCATCACCCTCGAGGAACATTTTCAACTTCTTAACTTAATTTAATGAAAAAAGGGTTCAGTTTGAACCTGAGATAGAGAAGACTATCACAGTATGTACAAACAAACTAGTAAGGAATATTGCCTTTTACAGTCAATTATAAAACCAAAAAGTGCATCTTAAGGACAACATACAACATCAATAACTATTCAATAACTTCTGACTTTAAAAAAAAAACTCAATAGTGCTTTCATGCACAACATGAAATAAAAGTCTAGTGAGAAGTAGTTTTAAAAAGCCTCAAAAGATGTAACTTATGGCTCACTCACTGCATCTATGATAACCAACACTGTTAAGGTGAATAAATTCCCAGTGACCAACGGTAGATGTTTCAAGCTTTACTTCAAGCCAACATAAACATACGTTTTACATGCGTTCCTCTAGAACCAGACTGAACCCGCATGCACACTAAACTGAATACTTAACAAACTCCCCTTTCTCTTAAAGAAAAAACATAGTACAAAAACTTTTTTTTCCTAAAACCTTAAACAGATAAACATAGGTTTCAACTAGCAACTTTAATAAAATATAGTTTGAAGATAGGCTTTTGTGATTAGGTCGTTTAGCCTTTGAGTTGCCAGGCACCTTTGCTGAGAGCCCTCAGGCAGAACGAGTTCAGAGTGTCCCCTTCTTAGTAAAGCAGTCAGCGAGCTGTTCCTTGGAGGCTGACCACATGATCTGCGGGATGGTCCCAGAGTGGACGAGTTCCTTGATGCTGCTGATTTCGAGGCGGAGTCTCTTTTCAGTCACGCTTTTGGTGGACTTCACAGCATCAAGAGTAATTGTCCGTTACACTGACAATGGGCAAATTGTTTCGTGTGCAATCACCTGTGGTCAGTTCGGAGTAGAGTGTAGCCAAAAAGACTGCACTGTCAATGCCATCTGCAAGTGCCAACGTCTCTCCTGCTAAGGTGCTTCGGACAACTCTCTTGATCCTCTTTGAACGCCAGCATATAGGTGAAAACCGTCCATTCTCTCCCATAAGCATGACCAGGTGTCCGCCTTGAGTGCCACCGTCTGGAGAGTTTCCCATCGAGAAATCACTAAACACCACTAGTTTCAGCGAGCTGTCTTTTCCCCAGGTGCTGAAACCTCAAGGTCACCTCTTCGGATTTCAGTTTCCTGACAAGTTTGTTTGCACAGTGTAGAGTCTGAACAGTAGCATGCTTTGTACTTGATGATAGGATGGATATGTCGCACATTATGTCGGGTCTACTCTGTCTTGCTACCCACAATATTTGGCCAATCTTCGACTTTAACATGTCAGTTTCAGTGTCTGTTAGAGGAGGCCTCTCGCTGTGTGGCTCTGTTGGAATCCACAGAAATGGGTTGTAGATTCTTGATGTAAATCCTTTGTTGCACTTGTATCTCATCCTCCAAAGAGTAAACCTCCATTCTAATGTAGCTGAAGCTGTTGTGCTCTTCACGTCCAACTTGAAAAGCAACTTTCAAGTGAGGAATGACTGTTGTGGAGAATGTTTCTGAACCACCCCAGATGAAGTCATCCACGTGACAAGCAAGGAGTCCCATCACGTTGCAGGAGGTCATCCAGCCAGTAGAACACTGCTGGATCACTTGTGACACAGTAGCTCCCAGTTGCTGCATGCTGTCTTTCACTCTGTTGTACCAATACAGAGAAGCATCTGCTAAGCCATAAACACACTTTTTTAACTTCCACAGAATTCCTTTGCTCTGAGCTTCTTGGGGGGGGACGAATATAGACATTTCGGGTTAACTCTTTGCCTTGTAAAAAGGCTGCTTTAATGTCCATAGAGTTAAGCTGCCATTTCTTTTGACATATCACTGCCATAATCATTTAGAGACTCTGAGGCACATGTAGGCAAGTCTTTTGGGAGCTCCTGGGTGTTAATTTCTTCAAAGCCTCTTGCAACTAATCTAGCTTTCGGTGCAACACCATCAGGTGTCTCCTTGAGTGTGCACACCCACCTCTTAGAGACGCATTTCTGGCCTTCATCTTTCACCTCTTCAAACACATCATTCTTTTTCCAGTTGCTGAGTTCATTGTGTTTGGCAGACATGAAGGCATCATTATTCGCAATAAGTATGTCTTCTTCAGGATGGCTAGCACCTAATTCACCATGCTCAGGTGGGACCACTTGAAGATTGTGTACTCGTCCTAAATCAACAGAACTGGTAGTGCCAATAATTTCCTCAGGCTCAATGTACTCTAAATTGTACCAGTATTTGTATGCTTTTCCTGCCCCGCTGAGTGTGCTTGGCCACTCCCACTATCTGTGTATGTGACTACCTGTCCAGTTTTCAGACTTAGGTCTTCACAGGTTGTGGTTGAGTTGTTCTGGAAGCGTCAGATAGAAACATGACTACCTCCTTCTGTCTGTCTTGGTGTGTGAGAGGGTTCGCTGTTATCCTCCCCATTTGTAGGTGTCTCCTCCTCACTTTCGTTTTCAGTGTCATAGTTATTCTCATAAAAGCCGGGTTCTGGTAATGTGGTAGGATGTTCAGTCGCTTCCAGCTGAATGTCCTTTTCTCCCAGCTCTGCTTGTGGGTCATCTACTTTTCAAAGCCTGGAGTGATGTACGCAAACGTAAGTGCCTCCATGCCTCACAAATATCACCACACCATCTTGGCCGATGACCACACCTGGACCTTTCCATTCTGTACAATCCACCCGTTTGAAGTAGACTTTGTCTCCGGTTTCGTATCGGTCATCAATGGTCCGTAGTTGTTTACGAAGGGCTCTTTGGATCCTTTCAGAGCACTCAGCTTCTGTAAACGCTCTTCTTGCAGTATGTCATGTTGTGATGTGCTGGGCTAACCAAGTACTCATATTAGTACCTTCCAGAGCTGGCAGCTTATTAGTGAGAACTGAAGGCAGATTTGGGTTCTGTCCAAATACCAGCTGGAGCCATTCACGTTGTGCATAAGAGTTCTTTGCCATCAGGGCCCAGTCGAGGGCCATCCTCCAGTCACATCCATTGTCCCTCTTCACTTTCATCAGGGTTTCAGTGAGGGTTTGATTATGCCTTTCCAAAAGCCCATTGCTCCATGAGCTGTAAGCTGCAGTTGTTTTTACTTCAATGTTGAAGCTTTCAGCCATGTCCCTCATATCGTCGTTGTTGAATTCTCCCCCATTGTCACTGAACAGTCTGCTTGGAAGACCATGAACACTTATCCAGCAATGTATAAAGTGCTTTACAATCTCCCTGGGTTTCTTGGTGGTGACGATGCTCACTGCACTGAAACGTGTGAAGTGGTCAATTGCATGCAGATACCACACTCCCGGCTCTAACTCACGCAAATCCACAGCTACAGTTTCATTCTAGGTTGAGGCCATGGGCAAACCCACCGCTGGCTTTGGCTTGCTATATCTAATGCATGTGTTTTTCACAATGTCTTTAAGGATTGTGGTGCATTCAGCATCAGCATTACCTGAGCAGGCCAGTAGTTTCTTCAGTCTGTCAAGAGAGGCATGTCCAAATAGCTTGTGTAGTTTGAACAGAACTTTCTGTTTTCTTTTTGTTGTCATGTTTTCTGTCACTGTGAGAATGTCACCCTCATTCTGGAGGTCATTTTCTTCTGGGTTACTCTCATCTCTAATGTTCACACAATAGTGTCCTGAAGATGTTAGTTCAAGTTTCACTGGTTGTTTAAACATTGTGGCTTTGTCATTTTCAATGTCTAAAAGGGCACCTGCTCTTTTCAGTGAAGTTTTGCTTAAAAGCAATGGGATATCTACCGGAACTACTTCTGTTTCAATTTTACATCTAGTCTGTCCTATCATGGCTGGGATTTTTACTTTCTTTGTAGAATGAACAATTCTCCCATCGCCAAACTTGAATGCTATTACACTCTTTTTGTCCCCCATTTTCTTTAACTCACGTTGCGTTAGTCCACTCATGTAATGATCAAGCCATTTTTCTCCACACACAGTTCTAGTACAAGCTGTGTCAATTACAGCTGATCCTAGAGACTCCACCATGAATATCTCTGTATCAGTCAACGATTCTTTTGATAATAAAGTAATGTGGCATTCTTCAACATCTGTCACCTCCTCATCTTCTGTCAATTTTGCTTTTTCTGGCAGACTTTGGCAGACTTCACATCTTGTCCTTCTACCATATCTGTCGAGTGGATTTGTCCCTTGAACAGCCGTTTGATGTTGTGGGCTTGACCTGACATTACTTTCACGCTTGCCAGTAAACCGTGTGTAGTAGGCTGAGTCGCCAACACCCACACTCACACGGAGGTCATCAGCTCCCTCTTGTGGAGAATTATCACCAAAGATTCTCTTCAAGCCTGACTTCACGTTAACAAACGAAAGCTCTGTGCAAGCAGTAAGTGCCAATTGTTTGTCTTTAACATTAAGTCCTGCAGTGTCTAGTAGCTTGAAAGCTAACACAGCATCTGCAAGCTCCATCTTGAACTTACGTAGTCGTTGTACCGGCGCTCAAACTCGATAATGTAGTCGACCATAGAGACGCCATTTTGTCTTGCGATCCGGTCAAACTCTGTGTACGCCTCGTACTGGCGACCTTTTTCCTCTTTCAAAAAAACTGAGTCCAATTTCGTAACATGTATAAACATTCCTCCATCGACGTTTAAATCCGCTGCGGCTATTTCTAGCGCACTATCCCTCGCTCTTCCCGTCAGCGATAAACCAACCGCCAAGGCCTGCTTCTTCTTCTCCATGGTCTGTCACCAGCCTCCAAACTTCAACCTCATTTTTCCAGCTCTCATAAGACTTCTTCTCGTCAAACTGCGGCGGAGTTTTATAATTTCCAGCCGCCATCCTCTGCTACCATGTTAAGTGATTAAATTGCAGTGACAACGGTAGATGTTTCAAGCTTTACTTCAAGCCAACATAAACATACGTTTTACATATGTTCCTCTAGAACCAAACTGAACCCGCGCATGCACACTAAACTGAATACTTAACACACTGCACTAACAAGTCAGTATCTTTAAGAGCAGCTTTTATCTACAAACTCAAAATAAATTAAACAAAGTGAAATTCAAAAAGATTCAAGTATACAACATTAACTTTTATTCTGATTACCTTTTATCAGTATAGGTAAATACTGAAAAACATTGTGCTTTGAAGAAAATGAAGCAGCAATCACTTCAACCTTAATGTACCACTGATAATGGGAGAACCGGGGATGTCTTTAATACAAAGTCAATGCACAGACGCGTATGTGAATGACGCAACGCGAAAAATGTGCCTCAAGCTTACATTTTTAACTTGGGCGAAAAAATGTGTGTGAGGCTGTGTCGTTGACGTCATGCAGCTGACGTCATGCAGCTGACGTCATGCAGCTGTTTAATAAGAAACTATATAGGATAAATTGGTAGTCTGGAAAGCGGCCGTCATCCAGACGCAGTTCCTGGAGAAGCTGTGTGCAGCTACGGATAATATAATATATCATATTAATATTATGAACCCAGACACGAGGGCTTGATGGTCCGACGTTTGTGGGACTTCCTCAATATGTACAAAGCACAAATAGTGGTTATTTCTTCCATGGTGGACAGTGGTAATGAACTGTTTTCATGGCGATAAGCCACGCCTCCTCTCCGGCGCTTCTAGTGCGAACAAAGCGAATGATCACAAATAGTCAGGCGAGTAAACTCATGCGAGTAAAGCAACGCGAGAGTTCGCTTCTCTCTTGGTGTGAACGCAGCATGAAGGAGAGTTAACAGACCGCACTCCGCTGCAGAAAAGAAATACCTTCAAAATAAAAGCACATGATTTCTTTCTTACATTTTTTTAAGAAAGGGTGATGATATGTCTTTCAAGCCGTCGCGGGACACCTAAAATGACGTGGCGGGCCGGAATCGGCCTTCGGGCCCTGTGTTTGACACCTGTGTCCGAGAGCAATTTAAAAACTCTGTCCCGTCGCGTGTTGCTGTTTACATCAGTGAGCAGAAGGTAACAACCGCTGCGACACGCGCTGATGATTACGTGTCATTGGTGCGCTGGTGGTAGCAGTGTCATTGGTGCTACTGCTGTCGGTGAGTCATTTGGCCTACACAGTAAAACAAGTCAAAAACAACATTAATGTTGACATTATATAACATATTATATTACACATTATATAAAATAATATTATAATAACATATGAAGTTACACTACTGTACTGTGTTTAATTGAAAGCTCAAATTCAATGATTATATTCATAATTTCACAATATTATAACTGTTATAAAAGCAGATCCTTAAAAGGTTATTTTCTATTTCCACTGGTTTGTTGTTCATGAGGTCCCCTGCTATGTTCATGTCTATTTTATTGAGATTTTACTGTACAGTTTTTGTGAAAATTAAAGGAAAAGTTGGCTCAAATTAAAAGATGATATTCTTAATTTCCCAATATTTGAACTGTTATTAAAGCATATCTTTAAAAGGTTATATTCTATTTCCACTGGTTTGTTGTTCACAAGGACCTCTTCCTTGTCCATGGTTATTTCCATGAGATTTTACTGTACAGTTTTTGAGAAAATCACAGTCAGCTAAAAAGAAAAATTATATTAATAATTTCCTAATATCTGAAACATTTTTAAAGCAGATCATTAATAGTGTATATACAAAAGACACTAGTATGTGGTTATAATATTGGGAAATTGTGAATAGAATCATTGAATTTGAGCTGACTTTCAATTAAAAACAGTACAGTAGTATAACTTCATATGTTATAATATTATTTCATATAATTTCCAAATTAATGTTGTTTTTGACAAATCAGACAAAATCATTGCTTAAATAAGGGTCTATCTCCGTGCTTTTGGGCCGTACAAGCCTCTGTACCGTAACAATTAAATTAAAAATTAATAAGATTGATGAGTTTGAATCCCTACCTGCCATTTATTCATAAAGGCGTTGTGTCCATGATAGCAACAACTCAAATTGTAACAATTCAATTCTAGTGTTGTCACAGATGATACGTGCAAGAGAGGTGTCCTTTAGGGAGTCCCTCTGGCCCGCAGTGAAAACGCCATTGTTCTCCCACCGAAGTCTGCAATTGGCAGTTCATGTTTAAAAGTGTGGCTAACACAACTATCTGCACATCTTTATGTCAGTCAATAATGCATTTTTTGTAAAATTGTAACAAAGAGACTTTACAGGCATGAACGCTTCAAGAACAATGATGCCAAAGCATCAAAATACAAGTTGAAGTTGGTAAACTCATCTAAACTAAGTACACTGCTGTCTGACCAACATAAAGTGTCCTGAATATGTGTATACATTTAGCGGTCAGGTTGCAGATTACAACTAAACAAACACACCAAAAACACACTAATTTATAGTTTCAAGGTCCCACGGATCAATTTAGGGAGAACTCAAGCTGGGGCACGCAGCGTGATCAAATTGATCACTGGATTAATGTATTGAGATTTGACTTGTATATGTGCTTATTACGTATTATCTTTATTACATGTTATTTGTTTAAACATGGTGTATACCAAGCCAGCTTGACCACTATATCCTGTGCAGTAGATGTATGGACTCATGGTCCAATGTTGCACAAGCACCATAGATCTTGAAAGTATTATTATAAGAATTAAGTCATGATACAAAAAACACTTTGTAACAGGTTTCCCTGCCACCCGGTGAGTCGCGGACTTTAACAGAGGCAGCAACACAGCTTGAGGTAGTTTCAAATGCTCTTTATTCGCCACACACAAATACAGGCTCCGTGACAGCTTCGGCTTCCCCCTCTCCTCTCAGTCCCTCCTGCACTTATTTGGGGAGAGACCGCCAGATTAACCCCAGCTGAGGCTGATTAACCCTCAGCCCCAGCTGAGACTGATTAGACATCATCCCGGCACTGTTCCCTGAACCACATCCCCGCTCCACCCACTCTACAGCTGAGTCTAACCACACCCAACTGCCACATACCTCCACCGCCCGTCTTAGGCCAGGGTGCCATCTGGCCTAACCTACTCCCCCCCCCCTCCCCCCCATGAGAGCGGGAGAGGAAGTCGGCCACGACCATCTGCGTCCCCGGCCTATGGATCACCTTGAAATTAAAAGGCTGTAAAGCCAGATACCACCGAGTGATCCGGGCGTTGGTGTCTTTCATGTGGTGGCGCCACTGCAGCGGGTCATGGTCCGACCAGAGGGTGAATGAGCGTCCCAGGAGGTAGTAGCGCAGGGAGTCGACCGCCCACCGGATAGCCAGGCACTCCTTCTCCACCGTGCTGTACCTGGCCTCCCTCTCTGAAAGCTTCCGGCTGATGTACAGGACTGGGCGGTCAACCCCCTCTACCTGCTGGGACAAAACGGCCCCCAGCCCTCTGTTCGACGCATCAGTCTGCAGAGTAAAAGGAAGAGAAAAGTTAGGTGTGTGAAGGAGTGGTTCCCCACAGAGAGCTTGCTTTACCTTCTCGAACACCAACTGGCACTGCTCCGTCCACTGGACCGGATCTGAGGCACCTTTCCGGGTGAGGTCAGTCAAGGGGCTGGTCAGCTCTGCAAAGTTTGGGATGAACCGTCTGTAATAGCCCGCCAGCCCCAAAAACTGTCTCACCTCTTTTTTTGTCTTGGGTGGCGGGCAGGCGGCAGTCTTGTCTACCTGAGGGCGCACCTGCCCGGCGCCCAAGTGGTACCCCAGATACCGTACCTCCCTCCGTCCAACTGCACACTTCCCCGGGTTGGCAGTGAGCCCCGCCTGCCTCAGGGACTCCAGCACCGCGCCCACCCGCTGCACATGCTCCGCCCAGGTGGTGCTGTGGATGATCACATCATCCAAGTAGGCGGCCGCATATGCAGCGTGCGGACGCAGCACCTGGTCCATGAGGCGTTGAAAGGTGGCTGGGGCCCCAAACAACCCAAAGGGAAGCGCGGTAAATTGGTACAAACCAAACGGAGTGGAGAAGGCCGTTTTTTCCTTGGACTCTGGCGACAGAGGAATCTGCCAGTAGCCCTTGGTTAAATCCAGGGTCGTAAAAAAACGCGCAGTGCCCAGTCGGTCCAGGAGTTCGTCGACCCAGGGCATCGGGTAAGCATCGAACCATGACACATCATTCACCCTGCGATAGTCCACACAGAACCGTATAGACCCATCCTTCTTGACAACAAGAAGGATGGGGCTACACCAGGCACTGTGTGACTCTTCTATTACCCCCATCTCCAGCATAGCCGCCAATTCCCTCTGAACCACTTTTCTTTTGTGTTCAGGTAACCTGTAGGGCCGCAACCGCACCATCACGCCCGGAGGAGTCTCAATCTGGTGCATGATGAGGTTTGTGCGTCCTGGCAGGAGAGAGAACACGTCAGAAAACCTCTCTTGCAACTGGGCAATATCTGTTCTCTGTGTCCCAGAGAGATGGTCTTCACAAAAGAGCGAGGCCGGATTGGTGGATTTTGGGACCTCAGGCCCCAGCTCCTCTCTCTCAGATACCGCAGACACCAGAGAAACAGACTCCGTCTCCCTCCACGCTTTTAGGAGGTTGAGGTGGTAAATCTGTGTAGCTCCGCCCCTGTCAGAACGCACTACCTCATAATCAACATCCCCCACTCGCCCTGTGACCACAAAGGGCCCTTGCCACTTGGCAAGGAGTTTAGAGCTGGAAGCAATACAAGTACCTTCTCTCCCGGCGTGAATTGTCTCAGCCTGGCCCCTCTGTCGTACAGGCGTTGTTGCCGTCCCTGGGCCTGGAGCAAATTCTCACGTGACATCCTACCCAGTGTGTGGAGCTTTGCTCGCAGGTCCAGGACGTACTGGATCTCGTTTTTGCTGGTGCTCGGCCCCTCCTCCCAGTTTTAAGGTCGAGCACCCCCCGCGGAATCCTGCCGAACAAAAGTTCAAAGGGAGAAAACCCTGTGGAGGCCTGGGGGACCTCCCGCACTGCAAACAACAGAGTCAAGCCATTTATCCCAATTACGCACATCTTCGCTAATAAATTTACGGATCATGGACTTTAAAGTCTTATTCAGACGCTCCACCAGACCGTCTGTCTGTGGGTGGTACACACTGGTCCGAATAGACTTGATGCCCAGTAACCCGTAAAGTTCTCTCAGTGTTCGTGACATGAACTGGGTGCCCTGGTCAGTCAGAATCTCTTTCGGGATTCCGACTCGGGAGATGACCTGAAACAGCGCCTGGGCGACACTCTTTGCAGAAATGTTGCGCAACGGCACCGCCTCCGGATATCGTGTTGCGTAATCCACCAGGACTAACACAAAGCGATATCCGCGTGCACTCCGGTGAAATGGCCCGATAAGGTCCATGGCGATTCGCTCGAACGGAACCTCCATTAATGGCAGAGGACGCAAAGGCGCCCTCGGAATGGCCGGGGGATTTACCAATTGACACTCCGGGCAGGACGCACACCAACGGCGCACATCCGCCCGGATGCCCGGCCAATAAAATCGGGTCATTATCCGGTCTAGTGTTTTATCGTATCCCATGTGACCAGCCATCGGGTTATAATGAGCCGCCTGGAAAATCATTTCCCGGCGGCTCTTCGGCACCAGCAACTGGGTGCTTTCCTCTCCTGTCTGAGCGTCACGGCTCACTCTGTACAGTCTGTCCCTAATCAATGAAAAGTGCGGATATGACTGCGCTGCGTCAGGGCGCACCAACTGACCATCAATTCGTATCACTTGGTCAAAGGCTGAGCGTAGAGTATCGTCGCGAGACTGCTCGAGTGGAAAATCTTCCATGGAGTGAAACTCGGGAGCCGGTGGAGTCTCCACAGGAGGCTCTGCCGGTTCCCCCTCCCCGTCTGCAGTGTCGGACAACCTTGCGTCGCCACTGAGCACAGCGCAGATATCGCATGTCCCTGCCGGCCGTGAACACCCCCCCGCAACCTGTCCCATTAACTTGTTAAACCCTGGCCAATCCGTTACGAAGATTAGGGGGTGCGTAAGGTGGGAGCTAACCGCGACCTTTACATTTTTTTTTTCCCCCCCGTATCTAATTTCCACCGACACCATAGGATATTCGTGAACGTCCCCATGCACACACATTATCTTCACCCACAATGCCTCCATCAATGCCCCGGGTCGAACCAGGCTCTGGTGGATCATAGACTGCGTACAGCCAGAATCCACCATCGCCTGGTGTGTCCCCCCCTGGATTCTTACCGGAACCCGGTACGTCGCTCCCGGACCGGGGGAAGGTGTTGGAGAGCCGGCAACCCGAATCACCTGGCCCACCTCCATCCGCGGACACTCCCTCCGGAAGTGCCCGGGCTGCCCGCACCTCCAACACTCCTGCCCTGGTGTTCGAGAATCCCCCTGTAGGTCAGGAAGAGTGCCGGTGCTGGCTGCGGTCGGTGGCTCGGGGACTCGGACACTGTGCCGGCGTCGACCCCGACAGCGGCTGTGTGGGTAGCCTCCTCCGTGGGGCAGGTGTTGGCCGGAACGAAGCCGGCATTAGACCGCTGTCCCCCTGCCCAGGGGAATGAACTGTGAACTGCCAGGTGGTCCTCCGCCAAGGTGATGGCGGTTCCCAGCAGCGACGGGCGGTGGCAGCGGACCCACGCCGAGGTTCCGGACGGCAATCCGCCCACAAACTGCTCGAGGACGACTTTTTCCACCACCTCCTGTGCCGCTCCCGGACCCCTGGGTTGTAGCCATCTGGTGGCGGCGTCCTTGAGCCGCTGCGCAAACGCAAAGGGACGGTCCTCCGGCCCCAGCCTGGCCTCACGGAACCTCTGCCGGTGGTCCTCTGGGGACAGGCCCATCCGGTCGATCACAGCCTTGCGCACATCCGAATATCGGTGCTTGGCTGCCGGGGGGAGCCCCAGGGCCGCTGTCTGTGCCTCCCTGGCAAGCAGAGGCAAGAGCCGGACCGCCCACTCGGCAGCAGGCCAGCCACACGCCTCCACTGTTGCCTCGAAAGACTCGAGGAAGGACTGGGCATCGTCCCCTGCCGTCATCCGATGTAGAGCCACCTCCATAAGGGCGGAGGAAGCCGCCGGCGGTGGCACCGCAGCTGTCCGGGCTGCGAGCTGCTCCAGGGTGAACGCCTGCCTCTCCGCCTGGACCTGGAGCTCACCCATGAACTGACGGTTCATCTCCGCCTGGTCTCTCTGCATCCCAGCGATCCCCGCCAGCATCTGCCCCAGCGCCACGATCGACTGGCTCGGCAGCTCCGGCTGCTGCTCTCGGTTTTCCATCTGTCCGCCCCACGTTGGGCTCCACTGTAACAGGTTTCCCTGCCACCTGGTGAGTCGCGGACTTTAACAGAGGCAGCAACACAGCTTGAGGTAGTTTCAAATGCTCTTTATTCGCCACACACAAATACAGGCTCCGTGACAGCTTCGACTTCCCCCTCTCCTCTCAGTCCCTCCTGCACTTATTTGGGGAAAGACCGCCAGATTAACCCCAGCTGAGGCTGATTAACCCTCAGCCCCAGCTGAGACTGATTAGACATCATCCCGGCACTGTTCCCTGAACCACACCCCCGCTCCACCCACTCTACAGCTGAGTCTAACCACACCCCACTGCCACACACTTATTTATCATGTTGCACTTAAGGTGATGTCAATTGTTAACTCTTAGGATGAACACAATGACAAATGACAAATATTTATTTGTAAAGTTCATTATTTAGAAATGATCAAACAGTTCATTGGTCAGGAAAAAAAATCTACATTTGAAAGAGAAGGAAAAAAATCGCATTTCAACTAATTGCCAGCACTCCAGCAGAATAATATCCAGCAGAAATGTTATGTATGAATTGCCCTTAGATTTAAATAAAAAATGTAAATTACAAGAAAAATATTTTATTCCACACGACAAAGAAAGCAACAATTCTAATTCAAACAATACACAAGGTTTGGAGCATTATAGTTTTGTGACTAATGTTTTAAGTAGTCAGCAGAAGTGTGAAGAACAGTCTCATCTTACACAGAAAAAACAGATGCCCTGAGATGTAGCTGTCTTCAGTCAGACCGCTTACGAGTTAATACTCTCCTTCCATGGACTGAGATCAAAGACAGGGATGTCACCACATTTAGTGTAACCAGACTTTCTGGGGGCATACAGGAAGGGCTGGGCTGGTACATCAGTGATGCCAGTGTTGTCACAGATGATACGTGCAAGAGAGGTGTTCTTCAGGGAGTCCCTCTGTCCCGCAGTGAAAACGCCATTGTTCTCCCACCAAAGTCTGCAATTGGCAGTTCATGTTTAAAAGTGTGGCTAACACGACTATCTGCACGTCTTTATTTCAATCAATAATGCATTTTTAGCACTTACCGGTCTCCCGTGCGGATCCGCTGGAACTGAGTGGCAATCAGGCAGGCAAACAAAGGTCCCACTCTTCCTCCACGGACAAACGGCTCAGCAACTCCTCCCAGCCACACATCGATGTTATCAGCTCTCCCGTAGAGATTCAACAGATTATTGGCCAGGTCCTTACTTTTCAGCACTTTTGCCAGTGCTGTCTTACTTCTTGGCTGCGACAGCCCACAGAATTTACGCCATTGGTTGTATCCTAAAAAGGGCATACAGTGTAAATATGTTGAAATATTTTAAGAGTGTGGTCTGTAGGTCCTGCAAAATCATAGACATGTAAGTAAAATTGACTCTAGATATAACAAAATAAACAAGTATGAAGACTAAATAACTACCAGAGAGTCCATGGTCTCTTCCTCTCTGCATGTTGAGGGCAGCCAGATCCAGTGCCAACTCACTAGTGAATTTAAACAGCCTGTCCCTCAGTTCATCAGTCATCATGTGATCCTGTGTGTTCAGCTTGGCCTGACGACCCACCAGGCCCCTGATGAGGGGGTCCAGACCACCTGAGGAACACAAAGGACAGGAACATTTAAAATGTAGGCTATTGCTACTGAGAATCATGACCCCATGCACTCTGCAACTCATTGTAGTTTTTAACACATATAATAATAATGCTAATAATACTACTATAAGAATAGTAATAATAATTAAAAAACAAATATGAAGAAAAACAAGAAGAAGAAGCATCATTTATGTAGCACCTTTAACAGAAGGCTGCACACCAGTGCGTAACAACAGAAACAAATCAATAACACAGGTATTTAAGGAGCAGAAATAATATAATAATGCAACCCTAAAGAGACACAAAATTAGATAATATAAGTTATAAAGCAAGTTGGAAATTGAGATATGAAAACCATATATAATGTATGTAAAACATAAATAAAATAAGAACAACGCTGTTGGAAAAAGGTGGAATTCATTAAAATCAAGATCATGAATACATTTTGAGTTTTTTCTTAAAACTCAACAGATGTTGCTTGTCTTCTTTGTGATGGGAGTTTGTTCCAAACATTTGGTGAATATTCACCATAGACTTATTATCGTTTGGTACATTGAGCAAGCCAGCGCCACAATTTAAGGGAACGGGTTGTATAAAGAGAGGTATAAAGGTGCTAAACTATTTAAAGCCTTAAAGACAAGTACAAAAGAATGTAATCAATCCCCAATGTTACAGGTAACCAATGTAACAACACTAGCATTTCAAACAAGTTACAGACTACCAATGTTTCATTTGGGAAATCGAAAATAAAGTCCATTACAGTAATCTAGACCAAGGAATAAAAAGCTTTGGGCATTTTTGGCATCCTCCAAAGAGAGGTAGAAGAAGTAAGATTTCATGATATTAATATATGTATTTGTATAAAAAAATAAGCTTAGCAACATTGTTGATGTGATTTCAAATTCAGCCCAGAGTCAAGAATAATACAAAGGTTTTTTACTTATTCTGTAGAGCCAGATTTCCACGTTTGCGTAATATCTCTTCTCTCTATGCATTTGTATCAGTGAGTAGAATTTTAGTTTCTATCTTCCTTACAATTATTACTCATCCACTGTACCATGTTGGAGAAGTCCAATTGAACACTGTGAGAAAATGAGTAGAGGCTGGACTGAGTTGCACCTGGAAAGATGCATTTTACAATATCTAATACATCCTAACATAAACTGTCCAAAACCTCCTTAAAGAAAATAGTGGGAGTTAAACGACAGGATAAGGATTTTACGGAGTTACCCGTCACTCATTTTGCAAAAATAATTCCGATTTCAGGATCTAACAATCATACTGTTTGGATTGTCAACATTAGGTCCAAACTTGCGTGGATATTAATAATCCTTTTTTAATGATTTTAACTCCTTACAAGACTGCCACTTTCACTGAAAATCATAGAGAAATATGCCTTTGCTACATACGCATATGGATTTTAGGAGGATCTCTGGGTGGATTCTCCTCCACATTCGCTCAGCTCTATGGCACTCTTAAGATGTATTTGCTCATTCTTCCTCAGCATTTATATAATCTATGATTTTCAGAGGCCATTGAAATATTTTCAATTTACTTAATCATGTTATGATTTCAGAGATTTAATGAATCAATGTAGTTTCCTCAGATGGGGGTGGTTTGAGAAATTAAAGGTTGAATATGGACTCAAGAGTCTTTTATTAGAGCGCTCTGTGTCTGTGTGCTTTGTGTTCAATAGGCAGGGTGCATATACCTGCATGTAACTTCTACAGGAAACAATGCTCCAACACTAGTATTATTGGAATAAGCCTCCACCCATCAGTGGCAGCAAAGACTGCAGAGCAGAGCTCAGAGTAAGTAAGAAAATATACACCCCGTATTGCAGGGGTTCTCAACCTTTCCTTGGCCCACTTCAGATTGTTAAAGAAATCAGAGAATCACTTCCCAAATCATGATACAAATATTCTTCTCTACCATCACTGTATGTCATTACAAACCCAAATATATTGTATTCAGGGTTTCAACAAACGATCAATTTTGTGTCAATGGATCTAGGAAAAGGTTTGTCTTGACCTGATGATGAGCCGTGATTTCCGTGGTGACACTCAAACCTATCTGGTCTTTTATTGTATGCTTTGTTTGAATTACTATGTTTTTAATTATTTTTGAATTTAGATGTATAAATAAAATAACTCAAAATGAACCATTTGGCATTACCTTCACTGGCCCCTAGATGGGCATCTTTGACCCACTAATGGGCCCCGGCCAAGTGGTTGAGAATAGTTGCCTAATTTCACATTAAGAGAAATAATTTGCAATACACTGTAATAAGCTATACATTCTCTCCTGACAGTTAGTAATTTGATATTTTCAATGAAGGTGAATAGACCTTGGTATTACCTTCAAAAACGACCCTCCACGGTGTAAAGAAGGCTTTGTGCAGCATCGGGCTGGGGAAATCAGGGTGATCCTGGTACTGCTCATTAAGACGAAACATGAAAGGCTGAACCATAAGGTGAGCGAATCGGTAGGCAGCTGTGGCAAACACATTGGCGATTGAGGGGTCCACGTTTTCATCATAACCAGGGTAGGTGGACAGATGACTGGCTATGAAGTCTGGACCAACAATGGGAAGTAAGTAGTCTCTGAAAGTGAGAACCTAAAAGACAGAAAATACATTCAGTTGATTGAACACATTGGGTGAAGACATTCCAATATTTCTGTAATCCATGCGGCTAAACCTGTCTCTAACCTGTGAATATCCTCCCATGATTTTACGTGCTTCTTGATAGAGTCTCTCTCCGTTCCAGTGAGGGTTGAGGTCTGCCAGAGCACGGACCAGGCGGTTGTGCTCACGCAGGAACAGTGTGTGTAAAGCGGTCAGGCCAATGTGCTCATTGGACCGCTCGTCACCTTTAAAGTCAGATAAAATGAGGACAAAAGAACGGTCAGCCCTGTGCAATGCTTGTGATGGACTTAACACGTTTACTATTGGTTCATCAGTGTTGGTGCACCCACTCACCAGCCACAAAGCAAGGCACCTCCTCTGCCTTACTGTCATTAGTAATACGGGCTCGGGTGGCACACATGTTGGTAACCATGGTGGAGAAGGGGAGGAGCTCACGGCTGCTGTCAGTGAACTGTGTGTTGACTCTCAGCAGGCCCTTATCTGAGGTGAGGTCTCGTAGGAAACGAGCTTTGGTGTCCTCTGAACCGTACACCTGACCTACATCAAGGAAAGCCGTGAGACTGTTGATCTGTTGACGGACGGTGCTCGCTCCAAACGTGTGGCCAAAGTTGCCAGAACCACAAGTTGCTGCTGAGCGGAAGAAGGGGATGCAACTCTGAGATTTTTTGCCAAAGCGAGGGTCTTTCTTGGGAATCTGATGAGATGGCAAAAATGTTATTAACAATATTTGTGTTTTTGTGTGTGTGTCAGGTGTATTCATGTCTTTTTTTGTGTAATGCAGCAAACATTAACCTCGATGGGGAAGCAGGGCTCTGTCCGGTCACAGCTCTGGTCACAGTCAATCCCATTATTGAACGAGCGAATCACAGGAGAGTGAGGAGTGAAGGTCAGGTCATGATCCGTCCACTGGCCGAACATTGTGACCATGTGAGTGTAGAGTGGGTCGCTCTCCACATTAGAGTTTACTGTACGCACAATTCTGTTGGACACCTCTCTGACCTGAGAACAGCATGTGAGCAATGAGCACCTTGGTGAAAAGGACTTTTTCAACTGCCAGTGTTGTTTTCTCATAGTGAGTGAAGATGATATTCTGAAGTATGTTACCAAGGGAAGAAGACGTTTGTTGATTTTGCGTTTAGGGTCCCAGCCTTTGGGCAGAGAGATTCCATCCTCATACTCATTAGGGAGCCAGCGGGTGAAAGGTGTGTTGGAGGCTCCCCAGCGGGTGTTAAGTCTAGACAAGAAACAAATGAATCCCTTATTATAATGTGTTAATCTTCTCATTTTTGACAAGAAAAAAGTCAGAATATTTCTACGTTCCACACATAGGTGCAGAGCGAGTACCAGTGATTGACAAACCTGCAGTTGTACTCCCATTTTTAACATCTTTATTTCAGATAGGCAAACAGATTAAGTAGTCAATTAGCTGTGGACATATTTGTAACTTCTGTTCTTTTTCTTCCCCCATCAATCGTAAAATTGCCTCACCTGTTGTTGCAGACGCTGCTTGCAGTGCGAAATTTATTTAAATTGGGAATAGTCTTGCAAGAAGTGGGACGATGTTTGGGAGAGCAGCCGGTCAGGGAAGCAATGACCTCCAGGTCTTCCTCAGAGATCAGATCTTATTAACAGAGACAAGAAATGAGCAACTCAGCTGCAACTGCTCTTTGCAAGACATTTCTGTGAAGCTGTAAAGGATAAACACCTGTGGCATTGATGGAGCGTTTTTCACGTCTTTCCAAAGACCTCTTGATGAGTTTAATGGTATTATCCATATAGTCAGCAGCACGCACAGCATTACGGGTTTGCCCAACAGGCTGCTTCACCAACCGCAGAATGTCTGACGGACTCACTGCATTCCTCCTCACGCGCTCAACGCTCCTGTATTGTGTGGAGACATCAGATCTATGAGTTATTGCTTCTAGCGCCGTACAACTTCCAGTTGAATGTATTGTACACTTCCATGTTGTGCCTGTGTTCAGTCACAATGTCTTCAATACCAATTCAATACACCTGTGTTGAACAACTTTATGTTTCAATCAAAGTAGGAAAAAATGTGTTCAGCAGGCTACTCACACTCTCCTGGAGTACTCGTAGGCCGAGTCTACTGTGGCCTTGGCTTCCATCACAGCCCTTTCAATGGCACTCCTGCTCAAATGGGATTCTGAAAGCATAAAATACATTTTGTTTCGTATACTTTTTTTTTTAATACTTAATGATGATGTTTTTGGCCAGTGCATTTCTGAGATGATCATTTTTCATCCATGGCACACAGTTACTTCATTTTACTAAATATATATTGTCTCACAATAAACCATGAACTCAAATGTTTCAAACGTTTAATACAAAAATAAGAGAGTGAAATGTAGTAGGAATCAACCAAGTAATGAATGCATTTAAAGCTATAGCTATTCTCAGTAAGATGATAGAGGTTTTACTCACCGGCATCCACCTGGCATTGCACGCTCAGGTAAAGAACTGCAGCCAGTAGGCACAGAAAGTGGTTCATCTTTGCAAACAAGACAAATTTTTTCCAGTCTGTAAAGCACAGGTCAAATCACTTAAACTAATAGAATTGTTACAAATTTTGTTCTAAAACAAATATAATCCAATCTAATGCATCTAAATGCCCATAGAATATTTACTGGACATATTAAGTCAAATTAAAAAGAATGTGGAAGGGTTAAAAATAAAAGTAAAGTAACCTTGGATAAGCACAAAGTTGTGTACTCTTATTTGGAGATGGAGCTCTTTTTATACTCTCGATGGACGTGTGTCATTCACCGTCCTTGTTTGTCAGGAATGTTTCTCAGACAATTACTTTTTTTTCTTCTTCTTCCTAGTTCCGCATTTGCAGCATAATGCCTGTTGAGAAACTTTGTGCCATTTACGGTAAATGAAACAATGAGGAAAACAAGAATGATCTACTACAATTAGGTGCAATTAGGTGTTTTATGATCTTAAAAATAGCCACAGCCGATCCATCCACCTGTAAACATTAGTCTTTTTTTAATGTTTGAATTGGATTTCACCACTTTCAATTGAACCATATGACATCTCAAATTAATAATTTGTGTGACTTATGATTGATGGTAAGCCATAATGCTACATCCTCAAGGAGACAGTATTTTAAAACGATAGATAATTATCAATGTGACAGGTAGCACCGGGGAAGTCCGGGCTGGTTTTTCCCGTGAGGGCTTTCTAATACAGTTCTGGCCTTTCTGGCATCGACTATATGGCTCCGTTTGATATACTCTACAACTATTTTGGACTTGAATAACTTTGTGTAGATATTTGTGTACAATTATTTTATATGCGGTTTGATGGCCCATGGCAATTCAACAATAACCACATTTTCAAGCTGTATGCAGGATGTGGGCCTTTTAAATTCTTGTCCACAAGGAAGTTCAGTGAAGACACTCATGTGTCTGTGGTTATAAGGTGTGTTTGAGAAACAATTTGTGGCAATTATCCATATTAACGAATGATTATATACCTAACAAATCAAATTGTAAACATTAAATTCCATTCAAAGGGACTTTACATGCATGAACACTTCGAGAAATATGTTGCCAAAACATAAAAATACAAAAGTCCTTGTTGCAGTCATCTAAACTTAGTGCACCTAGTATCCTAAATATGTGTATAGATACTTTAAAGAAAAATACCACAGTGAAAGATTTCATTAAAACATGCTTGGTTTTGATCACATTGTTGGATGCTGGCAGTTTTCGAAGACCTTTAAAAGGTGCTGTGTGTTGTATTTGGCAACATTTAGCGGTGAATATGCAACCCAGTGTCACTCTCAGCACATCAGCGGTTGGTCAGTGCCCCTCGGTGTCTGATGCCAATGCTCCAGACTTTCAACTGCCTCCAATGTAAAATCCAACTGCGTCATTATTAGACGATCAGAGCAACTGCGCACTTTAAAGAACAAGATTGTCCACAGAGGGCTGGTGGGAGGGGAGCAGGAAGGGTCAAACAAACACAGGACACTTGTCCAGAAGACCGCTGTTAATGTCGTTGGTGTGAAATTTAAAGTAAACGTTGACATTGTGACGGTTCCGTAGCCTGTAAGGAGAGAGAGAAGAGGAGATAGGTACTCAGCGTATCCTAAAACATCCCCCAGCAGCCTATAAGCCTATAGCAGCATATCTAGGGGCTCGACCAGGGAAAACCTGATTCAGCCCTAACTATAAGCACTATCAAACAGGAAAGTCTTAAGTCTATTCTTAAATGAGGTGACTGTGTCTGCCTCCCGGACTGAAAGTGGAAGCTGGTTCCATAAAAGAGGAGCTTGATAACTAAAGGCTCTGGCTCCCATCCTAATTTTTTTAACTCTAGGAACCACAAGTAACCCGCATTTAGTGAGCACAGCTCTCTAGTGGCGCAATATGGTACAACAAGCTGTTTAAGAGTGGGCTTCTTTAGGAGAGGTTTAATTACAGCTACTTTGAAGGGATGTGGTACATGGCCTGTTAGGAAAGACACATTAACAATATCCAACGGAGAGGTGCCAATTAAAGGCAACACATCTTTAAGCAGCCTCGTTGGGACGGGGTCGAAGAGACAGGTAGACGGTTTAGAAGTAGAAACCATTCATAACTATTCAATAACTTCCGACTTTAAAAAAAAAAAGCTCAATAGTGCTTAATGCACAAACATGAAACATGAAAAGTCTATTGAGAAGTAGTTTTAAAAAGCCTCAAAAGATGTAACTTATGGCTCACTCACTGAATCTATGACAACCAACACTGCACTAAACAAGTCAGTGTCTTGAAGAGCAGCTTTTATCTACAAACTCAAAATAAATTAAGCAAAAGGCAATTCAAAAAGATTCAAGTATACAACATTTACTTTTATTCTGATTACCTTTTATCAGTATAGGCTGAATTTTTTAACTTGGGCGAAAACATTTTTGTGAAACTGTGTCTGTTTTTTTAACTTGGTTTTGCGGGTCTGAGGGTTATAACAGGGAGCAAACCTCCTTTGCCTCACCGTCTTCTTCGTAGGTCCACGGAGATCAGCGGTGAGTTGTATGTCCTGTGTCGAGCCTCGGGTATCACACAGTCGACCCTGCCTGTCGTTTAACAGCCACTTTTCGGCCTGAAGCGGAGCGCGGGTGCATGCCTCCGCTTTTCCGTCAGCTTTCTGCCGCTACCATCAGCCGCTTCTCAGCGCGGGAGCATGCCTCCTAGTGACAATCGCATATGTTCTCTGTCTGCCCTTGTCTACACCATCTCTGCAATAAAACTACTTCTCTAAGAAAGAACTCTGCTGTCCTGTCGCTTCATTTGGGTTTGTGAATGCACCATAACAGAACGGACTAAACAAATTACGGACTCAGCAGCAGCAGTAGGATCTCCCCCTTCGGAGTCTCTACGGATAGCGATCACCAACCAGGGAGTTCTGCTGGGACAGCAAGGCAACCTGCTGCACGATCTACGGGGTTCACAGCAAACCCTCCAAGCGGAGATGTCCGAGATCGGCAGGATTGTGCAAGGTCTCGCACAACACCGTCCGTTCCCCCGGGGATCAGACGGCAGCCACTGAGCAACCAGTCCGTGAGTCCTTCGTACCATCCTTCGTATTCCCAGAAGGCTGTTCAACACCTTTTCCGTCTCTGCTAGGGCTCTGCTAGCGCCGCAGATCATTCTATCGACTTTCTGATCCTGGCCGCCGAGTCTGGTTGGGAGGAGAGGGCGCTGAAGGGGGTCTTCCTCAATAGCCTTTCTGACCCTCTAAAGGACGAGCTTCTCATTCTGGAGGAGTCCAAGACATTGGAGGACCTATTTGCTCTCTCCATTCGACTGGATACTCGGTTGCGGTAAACGTCGGAGAGAGCGGAGCACTAGGTTCTCGGCACCGGTTCGCCAGCCCTTCACCTCTTCAAGTCACCGGACTCCAGTTCCCCCACGTCGCCGCAGCCCAGATCCCCAGGCACTCTCCTCTTCCGGGGTTCAGGAGGAACCCATGCAGTTGGGTCTGTCCAAAGAGTGCCGAATCCGTTCCGGTGCCTGCCTTTACTGCGGCGAGTCGGATCACCACATCTCTGTCTTCCCCGTGCAGGGCACGTCAGTAGGAGTGGGACTACTAGCGAGCAACTCCACCCGGCTCGCCTGCCCAGAACCCCGTCTCACTCTTCCGGCTAAGCTCTGCCTACTGTCCGATTCGCTCCCGACCTTGGCGCTTGTTGACTCCGGAGCAGAACAGAGTTTTTTTTATTTATTCCTTTGCCTCTGCCCAGAGGATTCCTGTGGAGTTAGATTGCCCCCTTCGGGCTAATGCTTTGGTTTGAACCCCCTTGGCAGACATCACTCACTGGACCGGTCCTATTACCTTACTTGTGTCCGGAAACCACCGGCAAGAGATCCAACTCTACATCTTCTCGATCCAGACACCTCTGGTTTTGGGTCATCCCTGGCTCCGGGACCACAACCCGCAGATTGACTGGGCGGGAAACAGAATTATTGGTTGGAGTCCCACGTGTCTCTCGAGGGGTCTCCAGTCCGCCGTTCCATGGCAGATCTCGCCCACCGGCACGCCAGCTTCCGGAACCGGTTGCCGTAGAGTATGCGGATCTCAGCGAGGCGTTTAGCAAGGACCGAGCCCTTTCCCTGCCACCCCACGACTGTGCCATTGAACTGTTCCCTTGCGCCACCTTACCCTCCAGTCAATTATACAACCTGTCCCGTCCGGAACGCGTGGCAATGGAGTCCTATAGCACAGACTCCCTTGCTGCCGGAATCATCCGCCCGTCATCCTCCCCAGGGGAGGCAGGCTTCTTGTACGTGGACAAGAGTCTCCATCCGTGCATCGACTTCCGAGGGTTAAACCAGATCACCACTCGGAACAAATACCCTGTACCCCTGCTCGACTCAGCTTTCGAATCCCTACCCGGCCTCACTTCCACAAAAGTGAATTTTTTCCACGCCAGTTCGTGGTCGAGGTGGACGCCTCCGACACCGGAGTTGGAGCATTGTTGTCCCAATGCTCAGCCACTGACTCTAGGCTTCGTCTGTGCCCTTTTTTATCCGCCGCCTTTCCCCGTCCGAGCGGAACTACGATGTGGGCAACCGGGAGTTACTGGCCGTCAAGTTGGCTCTGGAGGAGTGGAGAAATCTTGAGTACATCCATTCCGCACGTCGACTCAACTCCCGCCAAGCTCGTTGAGCTTTTTCCCGTTTTAACTTCTTCATCACCTACCCCCCGGGGAGTAAGAACGTCAAGCCTGACGCCCTCTCTCGTCAGTTTTCCTCGGACGAGGTAGACCCAGCTCCTGACACAATTGTTCCACCCGCCTGTGTCTTAGGAGTCCTCACCTGGGAGATTGAGTCTGCAGTACGGGAGGCTCAGCAGACCCATCCAGATCCTGGAGGTTGTCCACCTGGGCACCTGTTTGTTCCCCTTTCTATCCGTTCCCGTGTTTCACAGTGGGCTCACGACTCCCGACTCTCAGGCCATCCAGGAATAAGACGTACTATTAACTGGTTCCGGCCCTCCTTCTGGTGGCCCTCTCTGGACAATGACACCCTGGCTTACGTCCTAGCCTGTATCACTTGTGTGCGTAGCAAGGCCTCACAGAGCTCCCGTCGGTCTGTTACAGCCCCTGCCAATTCCCCACAGGCCTTGGTCACATATGGCATTGGACTTTGTCACTGGCTTTCCCCCCTCCGAGAACAATACGGTCATCCTAACTATCGTGGACCGTTTTTTAGGCTCAACGGCATCCCTGTGGACATTGTTTCTGATCAGGGTCCCCAGTTCACCTCCCAAGTATGGAAGGCATTCTGCCGCAGCCTCGGCGCCACCGCTAGCCTCTCCTCCGGCTTTCATCCTCAGACCAATGGGCAAACCGAGAGGATTAACCAGGAGTTAGAAGCCATGCTCCGCTGTTTAACGGTGGCCAATCCATCCTCCTGGAGTCGTCACCTGACGAGGATTGAACACGCAACAGCCATACCTCCACGGCAACGTTTTTTTCCCTTTTCGAGGCCTCCATTGGCTACCAACCTCCTCTCCTACCAAGCCAAGAGGTCGAGATTCCCTGTCTGGCTGACAGCTGTGAGGATTGTTGTATAAACACTGTTTGTTTTTTGTGAGTTCCGCCCACAGCCGTGCCTCTCTCCGTGAGCACAGCTGATCCTCGTCTCCCGTAATTGTCTCCTGATAAATACTCCGTTCATCCTCGCCTCCAGTGTCAGTCCGTCCGTTTGCCAAACTGGTTTCCCCATTCGTGAGTAGCCTGTCCGTTTCCCGTGTGTTTCCCTGTGAGCTTTTCTGTTTACTACCCGTTCGTTTTTTCCTTTATGCCAGTGTCGACCCTCGAGTCTCACCTGCGTGAAGAGGACCTCCCGCTCGTTCCACGGAGCTCAGCGGTGAGTTGTATGCCATTGTCAAGCCTCGGGTCACACCTTTGTAAAGAGGACCTCCCGCTCGTTCCACGATGATCAGCGCTGAGTTGTATGTCCTGTGTCAAGCCTCGGGTATCACACAGTCGGCCCTGCCTGCCGTTTAACAGCCACTTTCCGGCGTGGATCGGAGAGGAGTACGTGCCGTTAAGCAGCCACTTTCCAGCTCGGATCATGAGAGCGTGTTTGTTTAAGGCCACTTTCCGTCCCGAAGCGTAGCGCGGGTGCATGCCTCCGCTTTACCGTCAGCTTGTTGCCGCTACCATCAGCCACTTCTCAGAGCGCGAGAATGTGCCTCCCAGTGACAATCGCATACGATCTCTGCCTGCTCTTGTCTACACCATCTCTGCAATAAAACTACTTCTCTAAGGGACTTCCGGGATGAGACTGAAGCGAACGGTCGCATAAAGAACATCTCCCGGTCGGTCGGAGTTTATTCCCCAATTTAAATACAAGTGACTTTTAAGATTTGTGCTCAATAATAATGGAAGGGGAAAAACACAAGAAGAGCAAGGGAAAGCCATATGGGAAAGTGGATAAAACTGATAAAACAGCGACTGAAGGGGCCATCACGGACGATCATCGTGAGTGTCATGGCGGACGTAGCCAAAATTCCGAGCTAACGCTAGCTGCGGTGGACATGGAAGGCAACATCGCCGCCATACGTAAAGACATAAAAAAACGTGGCCTCGGAGTTGAAGTCCGAATTGGGTAACTTTCGAAACAAAATCAGAGAAGATTTGAAAGAGGAGCTAACTGACATAAGAAAGGAAATTCAACAGAAGCTAGGCGAAGTGGTAGCCGACCTCAAAGCTACAGCCGACAGGGTGGGTGAAGCAGAGACGCGCATAGCCGACCTAGAAGAGTGGAACGTTGACTTTCAGGAGGTGCTGAGTTGCTCACTACAAACCCAGGAACGTTTACAGATGAAGCTTACGGACATGGAAGCACGCTCGAGGCGTAACAATCTTCGCATTTACGGCATCCCAGAGGGGACTGAGGGAGACAATATTCAGCAGTTTATTGAGAATAGGCCGATAACCTACGGGAGCGCGGCGGATGCGGCGCGGGATTTACAGACCAGGGGAATCTCTGTCGAGTTGGAGAAGTCGGCTGATGAGTCTGGGACCCCGGAGAAGACAAGGAGGACCTGGCAGCGAGCAGGGACTACATCCAGCCGACAGACCCGCCAAGAGTGGATTAAGGAGAAGCTGTGAGGTTTTCACCGGCCAAAATAAAGAGACAGGGGGAATCGGAGGTAACAGACTGATACACGATTTTTCATATTAAACGGCAAAGAATCGGGTAAGCAAGATTACTGCCCAGTTAAGGACATTTATTAATGACATTTGTTTTAAGGGATGAAAATGTATGCCCGTGATTTTATTATTTTTTCTTCGTATAGTATTGGCTTGCTCTTATCTAACAGAGTGAATATAGTTGACCGAATATGGGTAAGGGATCTGGTAACACACAAAGTGCACAAAATACACTCACTAGGTAGGGGTATTATAGGTTGCACTGAAGGGGGGCTCTGGGGGCTAACTAGACTACTCCCCCCACAAAAGAAGTGGTTTTCTACTTCAAAATGGAGGTCCACCTGAGTTGTGCTATATGTTTGCTTGTTTTGTCTTGTATTCACTAGTTGAGTTCATTCTATGGTTCAAGAATAGTTAAAGTTTGGTCACCAATGGTACATAACTCTTGTGTTAACTGTGGGTTTAAATGTAATGTCAGGAATATAGGGTGATTACCCTAAATGTAAATGGTTTACACAATCCAAGTAAGGGGTAAGGTAATTGCAAAGATGAAAAGGGAAAAGTTGGATGTAATGTTTTGGCAGGAGACCCATATTAATACATGGAACATGAAAAGTTAAAAAAACTAGGGTTTAAAAATACCTTTCATTCGTCCTATAAGAAAGGGAAAAGGAGAGGAGTAGCGATACTAATTTCTAACAGGGTGAACTTCCGACTGGTTTCTAAAGTTTGTGACAGTGAGGG
Organism: Cyclopterus lumpus; assembly: GCF_009769545.1. NCBI lineage: Eukaryota > Metazoa > Chordata > Actinopteri > Perciformes > Cyclopteridae > Cyclopterus > Cyclopterus lumpus. Next base: position 17,651,759 of record NC_046974.1, on the reverse strand, counting down.
TCGATATGTCTTTGTTAAAGGGTATCTTGACCAGAAAGAAGTCACATTAGTCAATGTGTATATTCCACCAGGGCAGGACAATTCTTGTTTTAGGGACATTTTTGACCTGATAGCCTCTGAGGCCTCCGGTGTTCTAATATGTGGAGGAGATTGGAACATTCAGTTACAACCTAAACATGATTCCTCTAATACATTTAAGAGGCTAACTCCTAATGCCAGGATAACAAAAAAATTGTTGACGTAGCTAGGTCTGATCGATGTATGGAGGGACTTCCACCCAAAAGAAAAACAATTCACATTCTATTCAGCAAGTAAAGGTGTATACTCAAGAATTTACTATTGTTTTACTTACAACTCAGACAGACACAGACTTAAAGATTGTAGGATAGGGGACAGAGACATATCTGACCACTCAGCTGTTTATTTAACTGTGCATCTGGATAATAAAAAGAAAAACACGCTGTGGCGACTTTATACAAGCATCTTGAATGACAAAACATGCAAGGAATATGTGCAAAAGGAACTTAAAGATTATATGGACAATAACAATAATGGGACGCTGCAAAAGCAGTGATTAGAGAAAGGCTCATAGCATTGGCCTCACACAGAAAAGAGAAAAGATATAAAAAGATGTCTGATCTAGAAGAGAATCTTAAAGTTCTGGAGAGGGAACATATCGAAAGTAAGGAACCTTATATTCTAAATCAAATAAGAAATATCAGAAAAGAAATAAACAAACAATGTGAGGAAGAACTAGAGAAAAAAGCCAAATTTGCAAAGCAGAGATATTATGAGAATGGACCAAGGGCCCTGAAGCTTCTGGGATGGAGGTTAAGAAAACAACAAGCAGACAGCTCCATATATGAAATTAGGGACCCTGTAACTAAAAAAGTATGTCATAAATTAGAGGATATTGAACATATTTTTGAAAATTACTATAGAGACTTATATAAGGAACCAAGTACAACTAGCCCACAGGAAATAAATTCATTTCTGGAGTCATTAGATCTACCGTCTATAGGTGAAGAATAAAGCCTTGATGGCAGAGATTACGATGGAAGAAATAGGGAAAGCAATTTCTAGATTAAAAGCTAATAAAGCGCCGGGTACGGACGGCTTCCCAGCCGAATGGTACAAGGCCATTAAGGATCAAATAGTGCCTATGCTTTTTGATTGCTTTAACTATACACTTAAAAAAGGTGAAACACCAGGTAGGAAGGAGGCAATCATTTCGGTTATTTCTAAAGAGGGGAAGGACAGAAAAGAATGTAGCTCATATAGGCCAATTTCTGTACTCAATATAGACTACAAGTTGTATGCGTCAATATTAGTAAAAAGGTTAGAGCATATAATAGTAGAACTAGTGGATCCAGACCAAACTGGTTTTGTACGTGAAAGACAGACACAAGATAATATTAGACGGGTGCTACACGTCATCGATCATGTGATTAAGGGAAATATTGGAGCCACAGTGATTAGTTTAGATGCGGAAAAGGCTTTCGATTCGGTTCGCTGGAAATATCTGTATTTGGCATTGAGAATATTTGGCTTTAAGGATGATTTTATTAGTTGTATCAGAAATCTATACTCCTCACCAAATGCCAGAATAAAGATTAATGGTCACCTTAGGTTGTCAATTTAGAGAGAGGCTGCCCCCTCAGCCCAGCCCTCTTTGCTTTATTTATAGAGCCCCTGGCACAGTTAATCAGGGATGATGAGGTGATAAAAGGAGTCATGGTTAGAGGTTTAGAGCAGAAGATTTGCCTATATGCAGATGATGTTTTGCTCTTTATTACGACACCGGCGGTCAGCATTCCTAGACTGATGTCCTCGCTAGGAGATTTTGGAACCTACTCTGGATATCAATTAAATGTACAAAAAACACAAACTCTAAGATATAACTACACCCCTCAGAAAGACATGCTAAATAGATTTCATTTCAAATGGACCTCATCAGACATTAAATATCTGGGAATTCAAATACCTAAAAGACATTTCCAAAATATATGATAGCAATTACTATTAGTAGAAACATCAAGGCAGATATTGACAGGTGGTCCCAACTGCCCTTAGATATGCATAATAGAATAGAAACGATAAAAATGAATGTACTCCCCCGACTCTTGTATCTTTTTCAATCCCTTCCAGCTGTAGTACCACTGCAACAATTTAATGAATGGGATAAGTGGATATCTAGATTTATATGGGGGGGTAGAAGACCAAGAATTCAATTCAAAACACTGCAACTTTCTAAAGAAAAAGGGGGTAGATCATTACCATGTTTAACAGACTGCTACAAGGCGACACAATTAAGACCACTAGCATGTTGCTGTAACCCAATGTATATAGCAAAATGGAAAGATTTGGAAATTTCACAGCTAGAAATACCGTTACAACCCTTATTAGGCAGCAAAATCTTGTATGAGCAGCATGCTAAAAGTTTAAATCAATGGACTAGAGTCCCTCTTAAAATCTGGTTTAAGGAATGTAGATCACTATTTGAAAGACGGTCTAGACTGTTGAGATGGGTCGCTTTTGATCCGGACTTTAATCCGGCAAGGATTGATGGGAGGTTTAAACATTGGCACAGAATTGGCATCACTTCTTACTGTTCAATTTCACCAAAGGGAGAAGATTTTCAGTTTTCAGAAAATTTCAGAGATGTATGGTTTAGAAAAACTGGATTTTTTTAGGTACTTACAAACCAGGACCTACTTTAATAAGGAGATTAAAACAAAGGAGAAATGTGATGCCAATTTAATTGATATATTTATTGACATATATAAAACTATGGACAACAGGAAACTTATTTCAAAACTATACTCAAGTATTCAATCCAGTAGAAAACACTCAACAGATAAGGTTAGATTAAAATGGGAGAAAGAATCTGGACTTGTCATTTCAGAGGAGGACTAGTCAAATATGTGCTCTGTGCAGTCCACTTCCACCGGCTCGGGTCTCTGGAGGGAATTCTGTTGGCGGAATCTGATTAGATATTTCATAACCCCCAAATTAAAATGTACACAAACAGGGAAGGCAGGAAGGGGTCTATGCTGGAGGAAATGTGGAGAACAGCTGGCAGATCATTTCCATATATTCTGGAGCTGCCCAGCCATTCAGCCATACTGGCAGGCGATAATGCAAGTAATACAAACTGTTTTTGGAGATGGAGTTGATTGTTCCTTTTCTACAGTGTATTTGGGCAACATTGCAGATCACCTATTGGTGCAAGACAAATATTTGTTAAAGATATTACTAGCAGCCAGCAAGAAAGCTGTAACACGAAAATGGCTGCAGGCCGTGCCACCAACAGAGACTGACTGGACAGATATTGTAACTGATGTTCAGAATATGGAGAGAATGACTTTCTCGCTGAATCTAAGGTTCAATAAATGTTTGAAGTATTGGGAAAAATGAATTGTGTTTGTGACCTCACAGGATCATCACTGATCTGTTATTGGGTGAATTGACATTTATTTCCATCAGTATACTATTGGCATACATGTATAGGTGACCAACCTTTTGTTCATGTATGTTTGTCTCATTGTATCTTTAAAAAAGAAAGTATAAAAAAAATTAAAAAAAATACTTCTCTAAGAAAGAACTCTGCTGTCCTGTGAATCCACCACACCATAACAACAGTAGTGTAACTTCATATGTTATTATAATATTATTTAAAAAAATTAAATTAATGTTGTTTTTTACTTCAAATTGGACAAATCATTGCTTAAATAAGGGTCTAACTGCTTTTGAGCCGTACAAGCCTCTGTACCATAACACCATGAATAGAGGTGCATAAGTCTCTTAATTCCCTCCAGTTAATCCAGAATGCTGGAGCTTGTGTACTCACAAAAACTAAGAAAAGAGATCACATTACTCCTGTATCTACCAAATTTTTTCGACAATCTTTTTTAATAGTTTAATAGTGTGTATTATGTTTGTGTGATGTTTGGAGCTACTTGGATCCTGAATTTCCCTTAGGGGATCAATAAAGTACTTATCTATCTATCTAAACACACACATCTGTAGTTTAAAGCACCGGTAAATGAAATGTCTAATAACTCAAACGATGACACTCCGCACGATCAGATAAGTGGATCAACATATTGTGATTTGACTTGCACATATGATTATTATTATTATAATATGTTTTTCTTTTTTACATGGTGTTTATTTAAACATGGTTCATACCAGCGTAATTGAAGGGCTGGGCTGGGACATCGTGTATCTCTGGGGAAATCTCAGTCTTGGTGTAGATATTCATGTACCTTTGTGTCATAAAATGTTTGGTTGCTCATGACAATTCAACATTTGAAGAACCAAATGTCCAAGCTGTATGGAGGATAAAGGCTACCGGGTTAACTTTTAAATTATTCTCCACAAGTAAGTTCAATGAAGTTAGGGACCTTCCATAAATAGTGAAACAACTAAATGTTTCACAATAACAAAATCCACAGAAGCAAAGTTATATAAATAGAGTAAATTATATTGTCTGTGGTTATAAGTTGGGGTTGGACAATAATTTGAAGCAATCATCATACCTGAGGAAAACCAAAAGACAATAGATTGTTGGCTGCAGGGTGTGTGTAATATTAAAGTGTAAAGTGTTGAGTTGTAGTGGATTTTATATACACGTGCACATGTAGATAAGAGAGGTTATGTTTTAAATTAATACATAAAGAAAGTTATGATAATTAATTTGAGGAATATTCTGAGGAATGTATTATGAAGCATAAGAGAGGATCACTGTTTTATTATTCTGTTTGTTAATGACAAATGTAATGATTAATTGTATGATGCATGGGAATGAATGGATGTTTTATTGTTTAGACAATAGTTAAAGGGATGCCGATTGAAACCTGAGATGTTGCTTTTATTCTGAAGGCAGGATAATAGGGTTTTATTCTGAAGGGGAACTTCCTGTCCTTGACCGGAAGTGTGAGCTTTGACCCCGCTAGTTGTTATTGTTTGTTATGATTAAATAATGATTATTATATATCTCTGGCTTCGGAGCTTCTTCTTCCAAGCACCAGGTAGCTCGAGATTCTCTGAACTTTTACAATTTGGTGATTCCCGACGTGGAGTCTCTGAGTGAGCCTTGTGTCTTGAGGAGTGGTTCGAGGCTACAGAGTAACATGATTTAGAGAAGGCTGAACTTTGTTTCGGGCCTCTCGGACGGCCTCTCTGAACTTTCCCACACACAGCGCTGATTAATCACGGTCTGCAGAGCCCGTTTTACCGAAGTTTGTGTAGATTATACAGGAAACATTTAGGTGTGGGGAGGTCAGAGCTGGTTGTGCGAGGTTTTAAATTTAGCGTGAAACACGACATAGATTCTAAACTATTACCTAAGAGGTGAAGGGGTCATCAGTATATTTGTTTGTTGAATGAATGAATATATGTTGACTGGAATTTTTGTGCATGCCGGTTGTCCTCGCTGGGAAGCGAAAATATTCCATATGTTAGATACTGGTTTTCCATACACTTGTGCGTTTTGAGTTCCAACAGAACTGAAGTCTGATATGCCTGTAGGAGCTAAGATGTTAGCGGTCTGCAGTGGGAAACGGTTGGAAGTTCGTTGAGTTATACCGACGGGTGCTCTGTTGTGTCTATATACTAATTCTCAGGTTCTGTTTGGATGCACGGATAAATTATGGTCTGGAAAAGACGACGCATGAATTACTAGGCAAGGAATTCATGGCTAGAAACCGAAATTGAAATTGCTTATGACGACGCCTGCGGTTGAGGGCCCGAAGCTCTGGGCTAGACAACGAAATTTGCGGACAATTAAATATTGGATAACCAGTTGATACAACACAGTAAGAGCCAGATGGAGTCGCTGAACTGCCATTCTGTTTTACTGCAAACGCGTTGTAAATAGAGTACAGTGTGCTAATGTCTTGTAAATACTACGTTAAAAATGTTTGTTAAAATAGAAGAAAAAATAGTTTTCAGACAAAGGGTGCTGCAGCCAGTAAAACTCACTCATTTGAATAGGGGAAGAGAGTGCTGAATAGCCACCAGAAGACCAGAAGTTGCAGCTGATGACAGTGCTCAAGCTGAGGCACGACGTGGCAAGGGAGAAACAGAAGGGGAAAGGATCGTTCACATCCCGCTCAGCGGACATCACCAGAACCGGTAAAGCCATTGTGTCGGCAAGACTGCTGCTATATGGAATTTCACAGAGTAAAGCCATCGGTGCCCGGAAATGCATAGAGGTGAAGACCCTGCTGGAGGAAGAAACACCAACCGAAGAACGGGGTTGGGCGCATATAGACAGAGCCATAGCAGCCCCTCACCCCCACCTCCATCACCATGTGGTGGAGTCACACCACAGACCCAGCATCCTGTGTCACCTCCCGCTTTACCCGTAGCAGAACCCTTCCCCCGCCTTGACCTCACGCCAAGTAGACTCAGGAGCCAAGTAAGATCCAACATCAACTACAGGACTACAGGTCCACGTAAACAAATGCTGTCAGTAGGAAGAGCTGCCCAAGAGGACAGTGAAGAAGAAGAGGGCTACCAGATTCAGGCCCCTATCATAACCTTGAGCAATGGCTTAACACAATACAAGCCATATAATCCGAGGGATGTGCAGTACCTCGTCGACCAGCTGCCTCCCCTGAGGAGTGGAGGATCCCCCTGGATCAAGGCACTCAACACGGCCACCAGTGGGACTCCATTAGCAGTGGGTGACCTAAGAGCCATCCTGGCAAAGTGCTCCTGCCTGAGTGAACTGAAGGAGTTGGAGAGAACTGCTGGCTGTTCAGTCGTCTTGGACAGCCAGGACATAGACACTGTTAGCATTCATCTGTTTGGAGCCATCAGAACCAAGTGGCCCTATACTCCAGATATGGACAACCTAGCCAGCATCAGACTCAAGCCATGTGAAGAAGCCATGGTGTATCTGAAGCGAGCTGCTGACGCCTGGGAATCCGCTACAGGCACCAGACATGACAGGGACCAGACCTACCTGAACATGTGGAAGGCTGCAGTGGTGTCAGGTCTCCCTGCAAAGTTGAGGCGAGAGATGCAACGGACGGTGGGCATAAAAAATGCCACCTATGAGGTGTGGAAGGAACACATCACACACCACATCGCTCTGCACCATGAGGATGAGGAAGAAGACAGAGTGAACAAGGAGAAGTTGTCGCTAAGACTACTGAAGCTACAGATAGCATAAGAAGATGCGGAAGCTACTAGGAATGGACTGAGAACACAGAACCAGATGACTGTTGTGAGTGACATAGCCACCCAGATCCAAGAAGCAGTGGCCAATGCTCTGGAGCAAGAGAAGAAAAGGGAACAAAATCACAGAGACCAGCCTTGTCAAGACGGACGAGGAAACAACAGAGTTAGCACAGATCAGCTAACCTGTCATAACTGTGGGAAGCTTGGACACTGGGTTAGGGACTGCCACAGTCGACCTTATGGAACAAGACGACGTGGAGAGGATGTCCCCAACTAGCATCACATGCCTGCAGGAGCCATGGAGAAATGTGGCACCTGCCAATGACCGACGACACCGATCCCTTCCTTCAGATTTCTGAATCAATTGGATTTGCTTCAGAAAAGGAGGGAGGAAGGAGAATTGATACTGAGATATGGTGTTCTAAGGAGAATAAGGTCTGACAATGACACACACACAATTTTGTGCAAACAAACACCGACAAGAAGTTAAGAAATATATATATAGATGGAACACATTCACATAGAGCAGTCTATCACCTTGTCAAGAGAGCTAGTTAAACAATTAATTCTAAAATGGCTAAATATCCTCCAAAAGGAGGGAGAACATTTCTCTCCCCATGAGAGTTGACAAGGAGACCCATGTGGACTCTACAGAGAGCTAGGAGAAAGTCCTAGCTTCACGAAAGAAGGTGGACAGGGCCGTTTGAAGTCGTTGATAAAAATAAATATTTTTTGAGATTTTGAGAAGATTAAAAGAAAACATAGAATGACTACTTCTCAGACATGTTGGAAAATTGGTTCAGGAAATATGAAAATTATTTCCAAATATATTTCAGATATCCAACTTTAGTTAGAGCCGGCGCAGAAAGCCGCTCTGTGTGTGTTTTTAATTCTCTTTTACAGCTACACTTGTCTCTCCATCGTCGACCTTCATTGTGTACCTGACTGCCTGCTGTGATGGACCTCACCAACAGGTGAGCTGCCCACAGAGGAGTATCGTGCATCTTTAACACATTGATTCAAATTATAACAAAACACAGAAGTCTGTTTGATGATCATCATCATAAAATAAATACTGTTTGAACCTGCTGTTTTTTCTTTTACCCGAGGAAATCGAGGATTGGAGGAATGCAGAGGAAGGCGACCGTCAAGAAGATGAGCGTGCAGAGAAAGAAGATGCACATAGACATATGCACAGATAGACACATATATCTGAGCACAACAATCCTAGACTTTAGTTACTTTGCAGAGCAGGGTCAAAAGGAGGGAGTGATATTGTTTTTTCTTCCACAGGTATTGATGATAGAGATTGTATTACAGTGATGTTTACAGTGCAGTGAAATAAAATCCTATACAAGTTGTTTATACTATGGAATAGTATAAAAGGAGGGACTGTTGAGTTGTAGTGGATTTTATATACATGTGCACATGTAGATAAGAGAGGTTATGTTTTAAATTAATACATAAAGAAAGTTATGATAATTAATTTGAGGAATATTCTGAGGAATGTATTATGAAGCATAAGAGAGGATTACTGTTTTATTATTCTGTTTGTTAATGACAAATGTAATGATTAATTGTATGATGCATGGGAATGAATGGATGGTTTATTGTATAGACAATAGTTAAAGGGATGCTGATTGAAACCTGAGATGTTGCTTTTATTCTGAAGGCAGGATAATAGGGTTTTATTCTGAAGGGGAACTTCCTGTCCTTGACCGGAAGTGTGAGCTTTGACCCCGCTAGTTTATCGATTTGAGGCATTCTTTGAAGTGGCCAATGGAACTAACCTTCAGGTGTGAACCTTATGTCTTATTTGCTGGTCAGCGTAGCATGCAGTACGTGTGGGCAACAACACCTCGAGCAGCATCACACTAAGCACAGGGGCCCCTCAGGGCCGTGTGCTCAGTCCACTGCTCTTCACCTTGCTGACTCACGACTGCAAAACCACCTACAGCACCAACCACATGGTCAAGTTTGCAGACGACACAACTCTGGTTGGTCTCATCACCAAGGATGATGAGACTCACTACAGGAAGGAGGTCAGTCTTCTGACCACGTGGTGCGGAGACAACAACCTCCTTCTAAACAACAGCAAGACCAAGGAGATTGTTGTTGACTTCCGGAGAGGCCACACTGAACACCCACCACTGACCATCAATGGTGCTGTCATAGAGAGAGTGAGCAGCACCAAATTCCTGGGGGTGGACATCAGTGAAGACCTCTCCTGGACAGCCAACACAACATCCCTGGCAAAGAAAGCACAGAGGCGCCTCTACTTCCTCCGGAAGCTGAGGAAGGCAAGAACCCCCCCCCCACCCATCATGTGCACCTTTTACCCTGGCACCATTGAGAGCATCCTGACCAACTGCATCACTGTGTGGGGCGGAAGCTGCACGGACTACAACAGGAAAGCCCTGCAGCGCATAGTGAACGCAGCTGGACGCATCATCGGTGCCTCACTCCCCCCCCCCCCCCCCCCCCCCCCCCCCCCCCCCCCCCCCCCCCCCCTCCCCTCCCTGCAGGACATATATAACACCCGCCTCACCCGCAAAGTGACCATGATTGTGAGCGATTCCTGCCACCCCTCACACGGTCTCTTCAGCCTCCTGCCCTCTGGGAGGAGATACTGGAGCCTCTGGGCTCGCACCACCAGACTGTCAAACAGCTTCATCCACCAGGCTGTCAGGAAGCTGAACTCTCTCCCCACTCTCCCACTCCTAAATAATAATAATAATAATAATAATGCATTTAATTTATATAGCGCTTTTCATAGTACTCAAAGACACTTCACATAATTAAAACATCCTAAAAGCTAAAAATAAATAAATAAGAATAGCTAAAATACAGGTAAAACAAATAAAACAAATAAATAGGGACTTTGAGTCGCTCGGACCCTGATAAGAAAACAAAAACAAACAATCACACATTAAAAGCAGTTCTGAACAGGTGGGTTTTGATTTGGGATTTGAATGAGGAAAGATCAGTGCAGTCTCGGATGAGTTTGGGGAGAGAGTTCCAGAGGGAGGGGGCAGATATGGAGAAGGCTCTGTCACCCCACGTCCGGTGCTTGGTCCTATGTGGGATGGACAGGAGATTGGCATCAGAGGAGCGGAGCTGACGGGATGGAGTGTGGTGGTGGAGCAGGTCGGTGAGGTAGGAGGGGGCCTGATTATGGAGGGCTTTGTGAGTGAGGAGAAGGATTTTGTATTGGATCCGTTGTGGGACGGGGAGCCAGTGAAGGCTCTGGAGAACAGGGGTGATGTGATCACGGGAGTGGGTGAGCAGGCGAGCAGCAGAGTTCTGGATGTATTGGAGTTTGTTTAGGATTTTGGAAGATGTCCCATAAAGAATACTATTGCAATAGTCAATTCTGGAGGTGATGAAGGCGTGGATTAAAGTTTCAGCAGCAGATGAGGAAAGTGATGAGCGGAGACGGGCAATGTTTTTTAGGTGGAAGGAGGTTCTGGTGATTTGTTTGATGTGATGTTCAAATGAGAGGTTGCTGTCAAACATGACTCCGAGGTTGCGGATGTGAGGGGAGGGAGACAGAGTGGAGTTGTCAATGGTGAGGCAGAAGTTGTGACTGGTTTTGGTGAGAGATTTGGGGCCGATGATGATCATATCCGATTTATCACAGTTGAGTTTGAGAAAGTTGGTTTCCATCCATGATTTAATGTCAGTGAGGCAGTTGGTCAGAGTGGAGTGAGTAGCAGTGGTAATGGCTTTTGTGGAGATGTAGAGCTGGACATCATCAGCGTAGCAGTGGAAGAGGAGACCGTGATGACGTATGATGTTTCCAAGAGGGAGCAGGTAGAGGATGAACAGAAGAGGACCAAGCACCGAACCCTGGGGGACGCCCTGAGACAGAGGAGCAGTGGAGGAGGTGCAGTTGTTGATGCTGATAAATTGTTGTCTGTTTGTTAGATATGATTTGAGCCAGGAGAGAGCAGTTCCGGTGATGTTGAGGGACGATTCGAGGCGGGAGAGAAGGATGTTGTGGTTGATGGTGTCAAAGGCTGCAGTGAGATCCAGGAGAAGGAGAATGTTGAGGTGGCCAGAGTCTGAGGAGAGGAGGAGGTCATTGGTGACTTTGAGAAGTGCTGTTTCGGTGCTGTGCTGTGAGCGGAAACCAGATTGAAATGGCTCGAACAGATCGTTTGAAATGAGGTGGGTTTTGAGTTGTGCAGCGACGACACGTTCCAGTATTTTTGACAGGAAGGGAAGATTTGAGATGGGCTGGAAATTGCTCATGGTCTCAGGGTCGAGTCCAGGTTTCTTGAGGATGGGGGTGACAGCAGCCAGTTTAAGTGTGTCGGGGACTGAGCCGGAGTTGAGGGAGGAGTTGATTATTGCTATGATGAGTGGAGCAATGGCTGGGAGACATTCCTTGGTGAGAGTAGATGGTATGGGATCCAGAATACAGGTGGAGCTTCTCATTCCTGTTGTGAATGAAGAGAGCTCCAAAGGGGACACAGGGGAGAACTGAGAAAGGGGCTGAGGGGTGAATATGGGGAGAGGGGGTGGCGAAATGGAAAGTGCGGGTGAGGTCTTCAGGTTGCTGTAAATTATATCAATTTTTGTATTGAAAAATGAAAGGAAAGAGTTGCACTTGTCGACTGTAAAGGATTTGGAGGTGTTGTCCCTGGGTTTGAGAAGCTTGTTTATTGTTGAGAAGAGAGCCTTTGGGTTGGAGGAGCCAGCGTGTATGAGGTGTGAGTAGTAGGTGGTCCGGGCTGAGATGAGAGCGTCATTGTATTGTTGAAGGTAGTCAGAGTGTGCGTGGAGATGGACTGTTAAACCAGTTTTCCTGCAGAGTCTTTCAAGCTGGCGCTTACGGGATTTCATGTGGTGGAGATCAGGAGTATACCAAGGAGCTGAGTGAGTGAATGAGACCGTTTGGGTTTTAATAGGAGCCAGCTGATCAAGACAGGAGGAGAGTGTGTTATTGTAGTAATTTACGAGATCGGAGGGATTATCAGACAGTGGGAAAGGGGAGGCCGACATGGTACTGGCAAGAGAGGCTGAAAGAGTTGTGGGGGAAATAGTTTTGAGATTTCTGAAGGATATGTTGCGCTTGGTTCTTGGGATGGGGATAGGGATGCCGATGTCCATGGTGATAGCCAGGTGGTCGGAGATATTGAGGTTGAGGCTGGAGAGCTGAAGTATTGTGAGACCAGTGGAGCAGACCAAATCCAGGATGTGACCTCGGCTGTGAGTGGGGAAGTTGATGTGTTGTGTAAAGTTGAAGCATTGTAGCAGTTCTAGGAATTCTATGGCAGGTTTACATTCCGTGTCATCAATATGGATGTTAAAATCACCAAGGAGGAGAACGGCAGGTGAAATTGCACAGAGCTGGGTCAGAAAATCAGAGAAGTCAGAGAGGAAGGAGGGGTTTGGCTTGGGGGGGCGGTAAATAACAGCAATTACCAGAGGAGTTGGACCAGAGAGTTTGAGGGCAATATGTTCAAAAGAATGAACGGCAGGAATGGGAATGGTGGTTGTTTTAATGTCCTCCCGGTGGACAGCAGCAACACCACCTCCCCACCCCTCTGGACGAGGTTTATCTGTGTATGTGAATCCTGTGGGGGTGGTCTGGTTGAGTGAGAAATAGTCCAGGGGTTTATGCCATGTTTCAGTGAGGCAGAGAAAATCAAGATTACTATCAATTATGAATTCATTCAGAAGGAGGCTTTTGTTATTGAGTGAGCGGGTGTTGAGCAAGGCCAGTTTCAGGTGACGTTGCGTTGTGATAGGCTGTGAGGACTGAGGAAGGGGACGGAGATTGGACCAATTCACGTGTGGTTTGTTGTGATGACGTAACGAGGAAGTACGATTGCGACAGGACCACAGGGATGGGATGGAGTTTTGGGACGTGAAGTTGTAGGTGAACATGCGGCCAGAGCCTCTGTGTGAAGGATGGCCTCGGCGGAGTATTCCATGTTGTTTCAGAATGTCCATGCAGTCCGGGCGCAGGTGGTTATCAAAGCCGCGAAGCTCCGACGCGGAGTACAGCGGCGGCATGGTCCGGTGGCGGAGTAGTAGCGTTAAGCTAGCGCCAACCTGTGACCGAGAGCCCGCCGTCCGCGAGATGAGAAGCGATGTGCAGCCCAGGAGAATCAGCGAGATGATCCACAGCATACCAGCGGGAAGACGCCAGCAGTCCGGTGAGGAGAGAGTGGTAGCCGGTAGGGGCTAGCAGCCCGATAGCCTGACGATCCTGCCCGAAGAATGGAGGTCCACCTGGTGCAGTGGTGGCTAGCGGAGACCAACCCAGGTCTGCTCACCGCACCGGAACGGAAAGATCCCGGCAGAGTAGACAGGTGGGCTCGTGATGGCTAGCGACGTGGCAGCCAGGGGTGAGAAGACCAGCCGTTCCAGTTGCAGGACAAAAACAACAATTGGACTAAACCCGGAAGTCTTCGGGCTAGCGGGCTAATTACTCTTCTGAGGTTAGTCGAGTGTTTAAATATATTCAAGGTGCTACTCTTGTGTTTGTGAGCACAGAGCTAGCAACCTAAACAAACAGGCAAAAAGAAGTGAAAAACACAAGAGCAAAAATAAAAACGCGAAAACACGAGCGAAAAATCGAGGCTGCCATCAAGCGGCCATCTTGGATATCAATCTAAAGTAGACTCATGTCAAATGCTGCTTTATATATTGTTTACATGTTCTTTGTTGTTGTTGTTAACTGTTTGCACTTTATTACTTTTATTTATTATTATTATTACTACAATCACTTTATGTTGGACAGGAGAGAAACGTACTTTCAGATCTTCTGTATGTTTGCACAAATGGAAGAAGTGACAATAAAGCTAACTTTGAACTTTGATGCTGTGTCTCTGAAAGGTATTTGCATGAATACCTCCACTAACCAATGGGAGCTTAGCTCAGTGAATGGACTGCGAATAAAACTAATTGTCAGACGTGAATTTGGTCTCTTACGTGGTGACGCCAGAAACTGTTGGCTACATCAGGAGACTGTGGAAGCGAAGCCATGTGAGCGCGTCCGGGCCTGGACCATGTATGTATACAGATGACTCTTGTTTGTTATTAAATAATGATTATTATATATCTCTGGCTTCGGAGCTTCTTCTTCCAAGCACCAGGTAGCTCGAGATTCTCTGAACTTTTACAAAAGATATGCTGTTAAATGAAGCACTCCTGCGATCATCAGACAAAAGACTCAATGGCAAAGATCACGCAAGAATAAAGTGAAGTAGAAAAATCCAAAGGTTTACTGAGAGCTTTGAGTAACAAAGTACAAAATAGCGAAAGAGTCACGTTGCATACTGTCGTATCTTTCAAGTGGCAGTGATGTTGAAGAATGAGGATGAAGGAATCTTCCGCGGACACTGTTCTTTCTTGTATGATAGAGTTTATTACAGGAATCACAGGTCATAACGAGCGACTAGTCAGCCCGGAGACTTTGCAGTCAATCGGAAAGTCTACTGTCCAGTGCGAGGCAGCTAGTTTTATAGAGGCGATATTGTGACAAAAATTGGGGATAACACACCGTCCCCCAGGGGCCTCTAATCTAAATACGTATGTTTCAGACCCAAGAACGAGCACCATACATCAAAACTTGAGATAACATACCGTCACGCAGAGACCTCTAACCTAAATACATATTTTCCAGACACAAGAATGTGTACCAAATAGCAAAAACTGAAGATAACATACTGTCATGCAGAGTCCTCTAATCTAAACACACATGTTCCAGACACAAGAACGAGTACCGAGTACTAGGTACGGACCGATCCTCCAACAGGTCAACGGGCATTCTTTCGAGGGGGACACAGTAATTTGGAAGCAAGCTTCTAAGGAAGCTGAGAATATACCACATATTCCCCCCTTCGAGACTAAAAAAAGTCTCGACCAACAAACAAAAGAAGAAAACATACCTGTGTATAATTGTGACAAAAAATAGCAACCCGCATCATTTTAACAATAAAACAATTGTATGGAGTATAAAAAGTGAGAGTGAAAACCTGTTAGGCAGCTATCTTTCCTGAAATCTAATATTAATATTGATTAATGTCCATTAAACAATGGAGACAGGACAATTCTCTCACAGCTCCTCTGCTAAGGCAACCTTACATAGTACTCCATACCACTGAAATGAGGAATTTTAGCAAATTGTGTAAGGAAATTACTTAAGCAAATACATATGGAATTCTCAGCAAATCAAAACAAAAGTCAGGCTGGTCGACCCATCACACCTTCCAATGAACCTCTTCCTGCCTAGACCCACTGTCCCTCAATCATCGAGAAAATAAAACATCCAAGGTCCCATCTATATTTGCCCAACAACAAAAACATCATTTCCCAAACAATTGGCACATAAAGAAGAAAATTCATTTTTAATACTAATAATGTAACGTATAGGATAAGACATAAAAATGTATAACACTGCAGTTTCTCAGCAGCCTTGACTCTCAGTTGTAGCATCGATGACGTCTTGAATCTGGATGTTGTATCATCAGTCCTTGTTCAGAGTCCTTCAGATCATTCGTATTGTTCATTATTGTTCATCTTTGACGTGTCTTGAATCCATTCAACACATCGGAGTCCCATAACAATTCACCACCCGCACAGTGGTCTTGCCCCAATATGTTCTAGAATGAAAGAAAAGAAAAGAAAAACAGTATATTTTGCATACAGAACAGATACAAATGAAAAATTAAAACATCAAATACAGATTAACACTTCTATAAGTACATGAATGAAATTATAAATGTGAAATTATAAATCATATTGTCCATTCGTCCCCCCCTTCGAGACCACACAGAGTCTCGAAAGAGCAAAACAAAATCAAAACTACAGAATAACCAAGCAATAGTCAAGAGGTAAATCTTCGGATTATAATTACATCAGATATTCAAAATGGATATTCCTCCACCAGTTCGACCCTCATCAGTCTAGATTCTAGACTGCCCTCCTTGCTGTCTCTGAGCAACTTTACACTGCTAGAGCAGCCTCCCTCTCATCTGTCCTCATCCTTCTAAACCTTTCTGCTGCCTTTGACATAATCAATCTGTTCAAGCAAACATAGTGCCCAAAATCATACTCCTTTGTAATCTTTCTCTTAACTTCCTCTCTTGCAACGTGAGCTAACCCATGCTCCTCCTGAATCATTAGAACATTCGTCTGGACGCTGTTGTTTTTCCCCCTTCTTTCCCTTCTTTTGCTCCGCCTTGTATGTGGATACAAGTACCTGCATTATTTTAATTACATCTGGGTTAAGAGTCCCCTCCACTGGCCATGGTTGGTCAATTTCAGGCCAGCGTTTATGCCATTTTTCCAATATCTTTGCAATGTTTGCGATGCCTCCAATTTGCGATGCCTCCAATTAAAGCAGTGGTTCCCAAAGTGGGTGGTACTACAGGGGGGTCGCGGCTTCATCACCAACCCACACACACAGACGCACACATACACCGGTAAAACAATATAAAATAACCGACGTGACATGCACTGTGTTCCAACCACGCCACCAGAGCGGCTCATGTCACAGACCGACTGTGGCAAAACCAGCGAGAGCGAGAGAGCGAGCGCGCGCCCGAGCGAGAGAGCGAGCGCGCCCGAGCGAGAGAGCGAGCGCGCGCCCGAGCGAGAGAGCGCGAACGAGCGAGGGAGAGAGAGAGTGAGGGAGCGCGAACGAGAGAGAGACACACAGCGACACAGAGCGAGAAAGATACGGAGCGACAGAGAAAGATAAAGATAAGAGAAGGAAGTATGTACAAAGATGGACAGATTTGTGACTGGTCTGAAGCGCAAATCCGATGGAACTTCTGTTACAGCCGCAACAGGCGACGCGACCACCTCGACAACGCCTCAAACTAAGGTAAAGGCAAGAAAATATAGCGAGGCATATCTGTCTCTGGGCTTTACAAGCACTATTGTCGGTCAGGATGAGAGACCCCAGTGTGTGGATTGGAGTGGAGAAAGACTACCCACTACTAGGCCAAAGAGCTATGGGCATACTGTTGCCTTTTGCCACATCCTATTTATGTGAAACAGGGTTTTCTGCAGTTGCTGCAATGAAGACCAAATACAGATCAAAGTTGAACATTGAGAATGAACTGAGAGTAGCTATCTCCAACCAGCAACCCCGCTTTGACAAAATCTGTAAAGCAAAGCAAGCCCACACCAGTCACTGATTGATATATATGAAAAGGAATATACATAGGAATATGATCACAACATAATATGGTCCATGTAGACCTGCACACCTTGTTCATAATTGTGTTATTTTATTGTTTGAGAAAACCTGCTGTTCAATGTGAGGAAATACAGTATATGTTGTTTGCACTTTGTTTGAAATTAAGTTAATTGTATTTACAAATTATTTTATATATTTTTTATTTTATATATATTTTATTATTGCTATTTTTTTTCCCCAGTTAAACAAACTGAAGAATCCAATGTTCCTATATCATCAAAGGGGGTCTTGACAGAAAAAGTTTGGGAACCACTGAATTAAAGGATTATTCTTCTGTACTACATCAACAGGAGTAATTACTTTTGGAATTTTAGTGTCCTTTTTCCCCATTATAACGGCGTCCTTCTGTTCCTTTATTTGTAATTTAAGAAGTGTGATTAAAACTACCTAAAGCTATTCAGATTATTTCTCCCCCGTTTTTTTATTATTTTAATTTTATTTATTTATTTATTTAAATTAATTAACCAATTAACAAACACTCAATCACTCAACCAGCCACCAAATTAATCAATTCATTCAGTCATTCATGTATCAAAACCACAAATTCAACCTAGTCAAAAATGGAATTGATTTGTCAACGCCAAAAGGATCAAGAGCCTCTTAATGCGATAGCACAACCCAAAGTCTGCTTATCATTTTTTACATAAAGATCACGTGCTCCCGCAAGTGACTGACTGTCACCAAATGTTGTCTTAATCACTGTAAGACAATCGCCTAATTTATCACCCAATATCCAGCTCAAATCGTCAAACAGTCATGATATTGAATCTCCAACACAGCACAAATCGGACTAAATCACGCACAAACAATAAAACTGACATCTGCAATTGTGAGCAGAGTTTAGACCAAACAATCATATGCCATTAATGAATTAAATGCATTAACTGGTCAGTCAGTTACCAAGCCCTCTATCCACTTATTTACTTTTTCTTTTAACTAACTACAGCATGTAGCCTTTCATTTGTATGTAAACCAATCAATATTCGTATAAGCTTATAAATGAAAGCAGGTTAAAATGTGTACCAACAAATAAGGGAAAAGAAACAGGCAATGATTTAGTCTCTTATGAACCCATTAGGTTCTTAAAAAGCATCATAAACTTAATTTCCAAATTAAACCCCGAGCTAAACATTTGTAGAATTTAATGAAAACCAAATAAAACAAACAGTTCAAGCGACAAAAGAATTTTGTGTCTCACGTCCCACTAAAAATCTCCCCCTTCTTTTGGAGGAGAGTTGGAACCCTTACACACACACACGCAGCCGCACCTCGACACACACACAGCTTCACATGAACAGAGACAGTTGGGGGGGAGACAATAGGAGACTCATAGTGTCATTACGTCCCTTTATAAAAGAAAGAAAAAAGGGCTCATATTGTATTAGTCTTCTTAAGAAGCTCATTGTGTATTTAGTAACTTATTTGTTTGTTACGTCCTCTCTAACGAAGCTCATTTGCATATTTAATAACTCATTTATTATCTTACGTCTTTTCACAAGAAGCTCATTATATATTTAATACATCGAACATACATTCATATAGCATGCTTTTTGCTGCTCCCTTTTCTATCTTTCTTATTCTCATAAAATGTATGCTACCTCTGAGATGTAAATAGTCGATGAGAGGCTGCATCAGACACTGTTCGTCAACAAATGTCAGAGTGGGAACAGTCAATCGACCTTTTATTCTACAATCTCCAGTTAAACTGACCATACGGTGTTGTTCCAGGTTTTCCGGCCCATGTTTATTTATCCAGATTCTGCGGCTCAGTCATATGATCCTTTCCTTTAATCTTATCTCTCTCTCTTTCCTCTGTTCCTTATTACTGTTTTACATTTATTTATTTAAATTACTTGGATCCAGGTTTATCCCAATTTTGTCTTTTTAACTTAATTCCTGACGATTTTTATCTCTATAATACTTCTCCCTTTTGCGTATTCTTACGCAAATAAAATCAAATTTAGCAGAGCTTCAATTCAAACACATCACTTCAACAAGAGATTTCCATTTAAAAAGAAAATAGGTTACCATACAATTTCCACATACAGCTCGATAAATGAACCAGCATCCAATCGAGTGAGAAATGCTCACCGTGTGTCGTCGTAGTAGGTCACAGCACGTCCGAGTTCGTGACGCCGAGTTTGTCGTATCTTTCAAGCGGCAGTGATGTTGAAGAATGAGGATGAAGGAATCTTCCGCGGACACTGTTCTTTCTTGTATGATAGAGTTTATTACAGGAATCATAGGTCATAACGAGCGACTAGTCAGCCCGGAGACTTCGCAGTCAATTGGAAAGTCTACTGTCCAGTGCGAGGCAGCTAGTTTTATAGAGGCGATATTGTGACAAAAACTGGGGATAACACACCGTCCCCCAGGGGCCTCTAATCTAAGTACGTATGTTTCAGACCCAAGAACGAGCACCATACATCAAAACTTGAGATAACATAACGTCACGCAGAGGCCTCTAACCTAAATACATATTTTCCAGACACAAGAATGTGTACCATATAGCAAAAACTGAAGATAACATACTGTCGTGCAGAGGCCTCTAATACAACAAGTTAACGACAAGTGTCCTGAATATGTGTATACATTTAGCGGTCAGGTTGCAGATTACAACTAAACAAACGCACCAAAAACACACTAATTTATAGTTTCAAGGTCCCA
This sequence comes from Cyclopterus lumpus, assembly GCF_009769545.1. Classification (NCBI taxonomy): domain Eukaryota; kingdom Metazoa; phylum Chordata; class Actinopteri; order Perciformes; family Cyclopteridae; genus Cyclopterus; species Cyclopterus lumpus. The sequence continues at coordinate 17,631,679 of NC_046974.1, read as the reverse complement.
CGGATCAATTTAGGGAGAACTCAAGCTGGGGCACGCAGCGTGATCAAATTGATCACTGGATTAATGTATTGAGATTTGACTTGTACATGTGCTTATACGTATTATCTTTATCACATGTTATTTGTTTAAACATGGTGTATACCAAGCCAGCTTGACCACTATATCCTGTGCAGTAGATGTATGGACTCATGGTCCAATGTTGCACAAGCACCATAGATCTTGAAAGTATTATTATAAGAATTAAGTCATGATACAAATAACACTTATTTATGATGTCAATTGTTAACTCTTAGGATGAACACAATTACAAGTTACAGATATTTATTTGTAAAGGTCATTATTTAGAAATGATCATTGGTCAGGAAAAAAAAATCTACATTTGAAAGAGAAGGAAAAAAATCACATTTCAACTAATCGCCGGCACTCCAGCAGAATAATATCCAGCAGAAATGTTATGTATGAATTGCCCTTAGATTTAAATAAAAAGTAGTCAGCAGAAGTGTGAAGAACAGTCTCATCTTACACAGAAAAAACAGATGCCCTGAGATGTAGCTGTCTTCAGTCAGACCGCTTACGAGTTAATACTCTCCTTCCATGGACTGAGATCAAAGACAGGGATGTCACCACATTTAGTGTAACCAGACTTTCTGGGGGCATACAGGAAGGGCTGGGCTGGTACATCAGTGATGCCAGTGTTGTCACAGATGATACGTGCAAGAGAGGTGTTCTTCAGGGAGTCCCTCTGGCCCGCAGTGAAAACGCCATTGTTCTCCCACCAAAGTCTGCAATTGGCAGTTCATGTTTAAAAGTGTGGCTAACACAACTATCTGCACGTCTTTATTTCAATCAACAATGCATTTTTAGCACTTACCGGTCTCCCGTGCGGATCCGCTGGAACTGAGTGGCAATCAGGCAGGCAAACAAAGGTCCCACTCTTCCTCCACGGACAAACGGCTCAGCCACTCCTCCCAGCCACACATCGATGTTGTCAGCTCTCCCGTAGAGTTTCAGCAGATTATTGGCCAGGTCCTTACTTTTCAGCACTTTTGCCAGCGCTTTCTTAGTTCTTGGCTGCGACAGCCCACAGAATTTACGCCATTGGTTGTATCCTAAAAAGGGCATACAGTGTAAATATGTTGAGATATTTTAAGAGTGTGGTCTGTAGGTCCTGCAAAATCATAGACATGTAAGTAAAATTGACTCTAGATATAACAAAATACACAAGTATGAAGACTAAATAACTACCAGAGAGTCCATGGTCTCTTCCTCTCTGCATGTTGAGGGCAGCCAGATCCAGTGCCAACTCACTGGAGAATTTAAACAGCCTGTCCCTCAGTTCATCCGTCATCATGTGATCCTGTGTGTTCAGCTTGGCCTGACGACCCACCAGGCCCCTGATGAGGGGGTCCAGACCACCTGAGGAACACAAGGGACAGGAACATTTAAAATGTAGGCTATTGCTACTGAGAATCATGACCCCATGCACTCTGCAACTCATTGTAGTTTTTAACAAATATAATAATAATGCAATAATACTACTATAAGAATAGTAATAATAATTAAAAAACAAATATGAAGAAAAACTAGAAGAAGAAGCATCATTTATGTAGCACCTTTAACAGAAGGCTGCACACCGGTGCGTAACAACAGAAACAAATCAATAACACAGGTATTTAAGGAGCAGAAACAATATAATAATGCAACCCTAAAGAGACACAAAATTAGATAATATAAGTTATAAAGCAAGTTGGAAATTAAGATATGAAAACCATATATAATGTATGTAAAACATAAATAAAATAAGAACAATGCTGTTGGAAAAAGGTGGAATTCATTAAAATCAAGATCATGAATACATTTTGAGCTTTTTCTTAAAACTCAACAGATGTTGCTTGTCTTCTTTGTGATGGGAGTTTGTTCCAAACATTTGGTGAATATTCACCATAGACTTATTATCTTTTGGTACATTGAGCAAGCCAGCGCCACAATTTAAGGGAACGGGTTGTATAAAGAGAGGTATAAAGGTGCTAAACTATTTAAAGCCTTAAAGACAAGTACAAAAGAATGTAATCAATCCCCAATGTTACAGGTAGCCAATGTAACAACACTAGCATTTCAAACAAGTTACAGACTACCAATGTTTCATTTGGGAAATCGAACTGTACCATGCTGGAGGAGTCCAATTGAACACTGAGAAAATGAGTAGAGGCTGGACTGAGTTGGAAAGATGCATTTTACAATATCTAATACATCCTAACATAAACTGTCCAAAACCTCCTTAAAGAAAATAGTGGGAGTTAAACGACAGGATAAGGATTTTACGGAGTTACCCTTCACTCATTTTGCAAAAATAATTCCGATTTCAGGATCTAACAATCAAACTGTTTGGATTGTCAACATTAGGTCCAAACTTGCTCGGATATTAATAATCCTTTTTAATGATTTTAACTCCTTACAGGACTGCCACTTTCACTGAAAATCATAGAGAAATATGCCGGCCTCACCCAGTGTAACACTTTGCTACATACGCATATGGATTTTAGGAGGATCTCTGGGTGGATTGTTTGCTTCTCCTCCACATTCGCTCAGCTCTATGGCACTCTTAAGATGTATTTGGTCATTCTTCCTTGGCATTTATATAATCTATGATTTTCAGAGGCCATTGAAATATTTTCAATTTACTTAATCATGTTATGATTTCAGAGATTTAATGAATCAATGTAGTTTCCTCAGATGGGGGGCTTTGAGAAATTAAAGGTTGAATATGGACTTCGATTCTTTTATTAGAGCGCTCTGTGTCTGTGTGCTTTGTGTTCAATAGGCAGGGTGCATATACCTGCATGTAACTTGTACAGGATACAATGCTCCAACACTAGTATTATTGGAATAAGCCTCCAGCCATCAGTGGCAGCAAAGACTGCAGAGCAGAGCTCAGAGTAAGTAAGAAAATAAACACCCCGTATTGCAGGGGTTCTCAACCTTTCCTTGGCCCACTTCAGATTGTTAAAGAAATCAGAGAATCACTTCCCAAATCATGATACAAATATTCTTCTCTACCATCACTGTATGTCATTACAAACCCAAATATATTGTATTCAGGGTTTCAACAAACGATCAATTTTGTGTCAATGGATCTAGGAAAAGGTTTGTCTTGACCTGATGATGAGCCGTGATTTCCGTGGTGACACTCAAACCTATCTGGTCTTTTATTGTATGCTTTGTTTGAATTACTATGTTTTTAATTATTTTTGAATTTAGATATATAAATAAAATAACTCAAAATTAACCATTTGGCATTACCTTCACTGGCCCCTAGATGGCCATCTTTGACCCACTAATGGGCCCCGGCCAAGTGGTTGAGAATAGTTGCCTAATTTCACATTAAGAGAAATAATTTGCAATACACTGGAATAAGCTATACATTCTCTACTGACAGTTGGTAATTTCATATTTTCAATAAAGGTGAATAGACCTTGGTATTACCTTCAAAGACGACCCTCCACGGTGTAAAGAAAGCTTTGTGCAGCATCGGGCTGGGGAAATCAGGGTGATCCTGGTACTGCTCATTAAGACGAAACATGAAAGGCTGAACCATAAGGTGAGCGAATCGGTAGGCAGCTGTGGCAAACACATTGGCGATTGAGGGGTCCACGTTTTCATCATAACCAGGGTAGGTGGACACATGACTGGCTATGAAGTCTGGACCAACAATGGGAAGTAAGTAGTCTCTGAAAGTGAGAACCTAAAAGACAGAAAATACATTCAGTTGATTGAACACATTGGGTGAAGACATTCCAATATTTCTGTAATCCATGAGGCTAAACCTGTTTCTAACCTGTGAATGTCCTCCCATGATTTTACGTGCTTCTTGATAGAGTCTCTCTCCGTTCCAGTGAGGGTTGAGGTCTGCCAGAGCACGGACCAGGCGGTTGTGCTCACGCAGGAACAGTGTGTGTAAAGCGGTCAGGCCAATGTGCTCATTGGACCGCTCGTCACCTTTAAAGTCAGATAAAATGAGGACAAAAGAACGGTCAGCCCTGTGCAATGCTTGTGATGGACTTAACACGTTTTGTATCTGTTCATCAGTGTTGGTGCACCCACTCACCAGCCACAAAGCAAGGCACCTCCTGTGCCTTACTGTCAGTAATGCGGGCTCGGGTGGCACACATGTTGGTAACCATGGTGGAGAAGGGGAGGAGCTCACGGCTGCTGTCAGTGAACTGTGTGTTGACTCTCAGCAGGCCCTTATCTGAGGTGAGGTCTCGTAGGAAACGAGCTTTGGTGTCCTCTGAACCGTACACCTGACCTACATCAAGGAAAGCCGTGAGACTGTTGATCTGTTGACGGACGGTGCTCGCTCCAAACGTGTGGCCAAAGTTGCCAGAACCACAAGTTGCTGCTGAGCGGAAGAAGGGGATGCAACTCTGAGATTTTTTGCCAAAGCGAGGGTCTTTCTTGGGAATCTGATGAGATGGCAAAAATGTTATTAACATTATTTGTGTTTTTGTGTGTGTGTCAGGTGTATTCATGTCTTTTTTTGTGTAATGCAGCAAACATTAACCTCGATGGGGAAGCAGGGCTCTGTCCGGTCACAGCTCTGGTCACAGTCAATCCCATTATTGAACGAGCGAATCACAGGAGAGTGAGGAGTGAAGGTCAGGTCATGATCCGTCCACTGGCCGAACATTGTGACCATGTGAGTGTAGAGTGGGTCGCTCTCCACATTAGAGTTTACTGTACGCACAATTCTGTTGGACACCTCTCTGACCTGAGAACAGCATGTGGGCAATGAGCACATTGGTGAAAAGGACATTTTCAACTGCCAGTGTTGTTTTCTCATAGTGAGTGAAGATGATATTCTGAAGTATGTTACCAAGGGAAGAAGACGTTTGTTGATTTTGCGTTTAGGGTCCCAGCCCTTGGGCAGAGAGATTCCATCCTCATACTCATTAGGGAGCCAGCGGGTGAAAGGTGTGTTGGAGGCTCCCCAGCGGGTGTTAAGTCTAGACAAGAAACAAGTCAGAATATTTCTTCGTTTCACACATAGGTGCACAGCAAGTACCAGTGATTGACAAACCTGCAGTTGTACTCCCATTTTTAACATCTTTATTTCAGATAGGCAAACAGATTAAGTAGTCAATTAGCTGTGGACATATTTGTAACTTCTGTTCTTTTTCTTCCCCCATCAATCGTAAAATTGCCTCACTTGTTGTTGCAGACGCTGCTTGCAGTGCGAAATTTATTTAAATCGGGAATAGTCTTGCAAGAAGTGGGACGATGCCTGGGAGAGCAGCCGGTCAAGGAAGCAATGACCTCCAGGTCCTCCTCAGAGATCAGATCTTATGGACAAGACAGAGACAAGAAATGAGCAACTCAGCTGCAACTGCTCTTTGCAAGACATTTCTGTGAAGCTGTAAAGGATAAACACCTGTGGCATTGATGGAGCGTTTTTCACGTCTTTCCAAAGACCTCTTGATGAGTTTAATGGTATTATCCATATAGTCAGCAGCACGCACAGCATTACGGGTTTGCCCAACAGGCTGCTTCACCAACCGCAGAATGTCTGACGGACTCACTGCATTCCTCCTCACGCGCTCAACGCTCCTGTATTGTGTGGAGACATCAGATCTATGAGTTATTGCTTCTGGCGCCGTACAACTTCCAGTTGAATGTATTGTACACTTCCATGCTGTGCCTGTGTTCAGTCACAATGTATTCAATAGCAATTTAATACACATGTGTTAAACAACTTTATTTTTCAATCAAAGTAGGAAAAAATGTGTTTAGCAGGCTACTCACACTCTCCTGGAGTACTCGTAGGCCGAGTCTACTGTGGCCTTGGCTTCCATCACAGCCCTTTCAATGGCACTCCTGCTCAAATGGGATTCTGAAAGCATAAAATAAATTTTGTTTCATATACTTTTTTTTAATACTTAATGATGATGTTTTTGGCCAGTGCATTTCTGAGATGATCATTTTTCATCCATGGCACACAGTTACATCATTTTACTAAATATATATTGTCTCAAAATAAACCATGAACTCAAATGTTTCAAAAGTTTAATACAAAAATAAGAGATTAAAATGTAGTAGGAATCAACCAAGTAATGAATGCATTTAAAGCTATAGCTATTCTCAGTAAGATGATAGAGGTTTTACTCACCGGCATCCACCTGGCATTGCACGCTCAGGTAAAGAACTGCAGCCAGTAGGCACAGAAAGTGGTTCATCTTTGCAAACAAGACAAATTTTCTCCAGTCGGTAAAGCACAGGTCAAATCACTTAAACTAATAGAATTGTTACAAATTTTGTTCTAAAACAAATATAATCCAATCTAATGCATCTAAATGCCCATAGAATATTTACTGGACATATTAAGTCAAATTAAAAAGAATGTGGAAGGGTTAAAAATAAAAGTAAAGTAACCTTGGATAAGCACAAAGTTGTGTACTCTTATTTGGAGATGGAGCTCTTTTTATACTCTCGATGGACGTGTGTCATTCACCGTCCTTGTTTGTCAGGAATGTTTCTCAGACAATTACTTTTTTTTCTTCTTCTTCCCAGTTCCGCATTTGCAGCATAATGCCTTTGTGCCATTTACGGTAAATGAAACAATGAGGAAAACAAGAATGATCTGCTACAATTAGGTGCAATTAGGTGTTTTATGATCTTAAAAATAGCCACAGCCGATCCATCCACCTGTAAACATTAGTCTTTTTTTAATGTTTGAATTGGATTTCACCACTTTCAATTGAACCATATGACATCTCAAATTAATAATTTGTGTGACTTATGATTGATGGTAAGCCATAATGCTACATCCTCAAGGAGACAGTATTTTAAAACGATAGATAATTATCAATGTGACAGGTAGCACCGGGGAAGTCCGGGCTGGTTTTTCCCGTGAGGGCTTTCTAATACAGTTCTGGCCTTTCTGGCATCGACTATATGGCTCCGTTTGATATGCTCTAAAACTATTTTGGACTTAAATAACTTTGTGTAGATATTTGTGTACAATTATTTTATATGCGGTTTGATGGCCCATGGCAATTCAACAATAACCACATTTTCAAGCTGTATGCAGGATGTGGGCCTTTTAAATTCTTGTCCACAAGGAAGTTCAGTGAAGACACTCATGTGTCTGTGGTTATAAGGTGTGTTTGAGAAACAATTTGTGGCAATTATCCATATTAACAAATGATTATATACCTAACAAATCAAATTGTAAACATTAAATTCCATTCAAAGGGACTTTACATGCATGAACACTTCGAGAAATATGTTACCAAAACATAAAAATACAAAAGTCCTTGTTGCAGTCATCTAAACTTAGTGCACCTAGTATCCTAAATATGTGTATAGATACTTTAAAGAAAAATACCACAGTGAAAGATTTCATTAAAAAATGCTTGGTTTTGATCACATTGTTGGATGCTGGCAGTTTTCGAAGACCTTTAAAAGGTGCTGTGTGTTGTATTTGGCAACATTTAGCGGTGAATATGCAACCCAGTGTCACTCTCAGCACATCAGCGGTTGGTCAGTGCCCCTCGGTGTCTGATGCCAATGCTCCAGACTTTCAACTGCCTCCAATGTAAAATCCAACTGCGTCATTATTAGACGATCAGAGCAACTGCGCACTTTAAAGAACAAGATTGTCCACAGAGGGCTGGTGGGAGGGGAGCAGGAAGGGTCAAACAAACACAGGACACTTGTCCAGAAGACCGCTGTTAATGTCGTTGGTGTGAAATTTAAAGTAAACGTTGACATTGTGACGGTTCCGTAGCCTGTAAGGAGAGAGAGAAGAGGAGATAGGTACTCAGCGTATCCTAAAACATCCCCCAGCAGCCTATAAGCCTATAGCAGCATATCTAGGGGCTCGACCAGGGAAAACCTGATTCAGCCCTAACTATAAGCACTATCAAACAGGAAAGTCTTAAGTCTATTCTTAAATGAGGTGACTGTGTCTGCCTCCCGGACTGAAAGTGGAAGCTGGTTCCATAAAAGAGGAGCTTGATAACTAAAGGCTCTGGCTCCCATCCTAATTTTTTGAACTCTAGGAACCACAAGTAACCCGCATTTAGTGAGCGCAGCTCTCTAGTGGCGCAATATGGTACAACAAGCTGTTTAAGAGTGGGCTTGTTTAGGAGAGGTTTAATTACAGCTACTTTGAAGGGATGTGGTACATGGCCTGTTAGGAAAGACACATTAACAATATCCAACGGAGAGGTGCCAATTAAAGGCAACACATCTTTAAGCAGCCTCGTTGGGATGGGGTCGAAGAGACAGGTAGACGGTTTAGAAGTAGAAACCATTCATAACTATTCAATAACTTCCGACTTTAAAAAAAAAAGCTCAATAGTGCTTAATGCACAAACATGAAACATGAAAAGTCTAGTGAGAAGTAGTTTTAAAAAGCCTTAAAAGATGTAACTTATGGCTCACTCACTGAATCTATGACAACCAACACTGCACTAAACAAGTCAGTGTCTTGAAGAGCAGCTTTTATCTACAAACTCAAAATAAATTAAGCAAAAGGCAATTCAAAAAGATTCAAGTATACAACATTTACTTTTATTCTGATTACCTTTTATCAGTATAGGCTGAATTTTTTAACTTGGGCGAAAACATTTTTGTGAAACTGTGTCTGTTTTTTTAACTTGGTTTTGCGGGTCTGAGGGTTATAACAGGGAGCAAACCTCCTTTGCCTCACCGTCTTCTTCGTAGGTCCACGGAGATCAGCGGTGAGTTGTATGTCCTGTGTCGAGCCTCGGGTATCACACAGTCGACCCTGCCTGTCGTTTAACAGCCACTTTTCGGCCTGAAGCGGAGCGCGGGTGCATGCCTCCGCTTTTCCGTCAGCTTTCTGCCGCTACCATCAGCCGCTTCTCAGCGCGGGAGCATGCCTCCTAGTGACAATCGCATATGTTCTCTGTCTGCCCTTGTCTACACCATCTCTGCAATAAAACTACTTCTCTAAGAAAGAACTCTGCTGTCCTGTCGCTTCATTTGGGTTTGTGAATGCACCATAACAGAACGGACTAAACAAATTACGGACTCAGCAGCAGCAGTAGGATCTCCCCCTTCGGAGTCTCTACGGATAGCGATCACCAACCAGGGAGTTCTGCTGGGACAGCAAGGCAACCTGCTGCACGATCTACGGGGTTCACAGCAAACCCTCCAAGCGGAGATGTCCGAGATCGGCAGGATTGTGCAAGGTCTCGCACAACACCGTCCGTTCCCCCGGGGATCAGACGGCAGCCACTGAGCAACCAGTCCGTGAGTCCTTCGTACCATCCTTCGTATTCCCAGAAGGCTGTTCAACACCTTTTCCGTCTCTGCTAGGGCTCTGCTAGCGCCGCAGATCATTCTATCGACTTTCTGATCCTGGCCGCCGAGTCTGGTTGGGAGGAGAGGGCGCTGAAGGGGGTCTTCCTCAATAGCCTTTCTGACCCTCTAAAGGACGAGCTTCTCATTCTGGAGGAGTCCAAGACATTGGAGGACCTATTTGCTCTCTCCATTCGACTGGATACTCGGTTGCGTTTTTTTCCCTTTTCGAGGCCTCCATTGGCTACCAACCTCCTCTCCTACCAAGCCAAGAGGTCGAGATTCCCTGTCTGGCTGACAGCTGTGAGGATTGTTGTATAAACACTGTTTGTTTTTTGTGAGTTCCGCCCACAGCCGTGCCTCTCTCCGTGAGCACAGCTGATCCTCGTCTCCCGTAATTGTCTCCTGATAAATACTCCGTTCATCCTCGCCTCCAGTGTCAGTCCGTCCGTTTGCCAAACTGGTTTCCCCATTCGTGAGTAGCCTGTCCGTTTCCCGTGTGTTTCCCTGTGAGCTTTTCTGTTTACTACCCGTTCGTTTTTTCCTTTATGCCAGTGTCGACCCTCGAGTCTCACCTGCGTGAAGAGGACCTCCCGCTCGTTCCACGGAGCTCAGCGGTGAGTTGTATGCCATTGTCAAGCCTCGGGTCACACCTTTGTAAAGAGGACCTCCCGCTCGTTCCACGATGATCAGCGCTGAGTTGTATGTCCTGTGTCAAGCCTCGGGTATCACACAGTCGGCCCTGCCTGCCGTTTAACAGCCACTTTCCGGCGTGGATCGGAGAGGAGTACGTGCCGTTAAGCAGCCACTTTCCAGCTCGGATCATGAGAGCGTGTTTGTTTAAGGCCACTTTCCGTCCCGAAGCGTAGCGCGGGTGCATGCCTCCGCTTTACCGTCAGCTTGTTGCCGCTACCATCAGCCACTTCTCAGAGCGCGAGAATGTGCCTCCCAGTGACAATCGCATACGATCTCTGCCTGCTCTTGTCTACACCATCTCTGCAATAAAACTACTTCTCTAAGGGACTTCCGGGATGAGACTGAAGCGAACGGTCGCATAAAGAACATCTCCCGGTCGGTCGGAGTTTATTCCCCAATTTAAATACAAGTGACTTTTAAGATTTGTGCTCAATAATAATGGAAGGGGAAAAACACAAGAAGAGCAAGGGAAAGCCATATGGGAAAGTGGATAAAACTGATAAAACAGCGACTGAAGGGGCCATCACGGACGATCATCGTGAGTGTCATGGCGGACGTAGCCAAAATTCCGAGCTAACGCTAGCTGCGGTGGACATGGAAGGCAACATCGCCGCCATACGTAAAGACATAAAAAAACGTGGCCTCGGAGTTGAAGTCCGAATTGGGTAACTTTCGAAACAAAATCAGAGAAGATTTGAAAGAGGAGCTAACTGACATAAGAACAGAAATTCAACAGAAGCTAGGCGAAGTGGTAGCCGACCTCAAAGCTACAGCCGACAGGGTGGGTGAAGCAGAGACGCGCATAGCCGACCTAGAAGAGTGGAACGTTGACTTTCAGGAGGTGCTGAGTTGCTCACTACAAACCCAGGAACGTTTACAGATGAAGCTTACGGACATGGAAGCACGCTCGAGGCGTAACAATCTTCGCATTTACGGCATCCCAGAGGGGACTGAGGGAGACAATATTCAGCAGTTTATTGAGAATGGGCCGATAACCTACGGGAGCGTGGTGGATGCGGCGCGGGATTTACAGACCAGGGGAATCTCTGTCGAGTTGGAGAAGTCGGCTGATGAGTCTGGGACCCCGGAGAAGACAAGGAGGACCTGGCAGCGAGCAGGGACTACATCCAGCCGACAGACCCGCCAAGAGTGGATTAAGGAGAAGCTGTGAGGTTTTCACCGGCCAAAATAAAGAGACAGGGGGAATCGGAGGTAACAGACTGATACACGATTTTTCATATTAAACGGCAAAGAATCGGGTAAGCAAGATTACTGCCCAGTTAAGGACATTTATTAATGACATTTGTTTTAAGGGATGAAAATGTATGCCCGTGATTTTATTATTTTTTCTTCGTATAGTATTGGCTTGCTCTTATCTAACAGAGTGAATATAGTTGACCGAATATGGGTAAGGGATCTGGTAACACACAAAGTGCACAAAATACACTCACTAGGTAGGGGTATTATAGGTTGCACTGAAGGGGGGCTCTGGGGGCTAACTAGACTACTCCCCCCACAAAAGAAGTGGTTTTCTACTTCAAAATGGAGGTCCACCTGAGTTTTGCTATATGTTTGCTTGTTTTGTCTTGTATTCACTAGTTGAGTTCATTCTATGGTTCAAGAATAGTTAAAGTTTGGTCACCAATGGTACATAACTCTTGTGTTAACTGTGGGTTTAAATGTAATGTCAGGAATATAGGGTGATTACCCTAAATGTAAATGGTTTACACAATCCAAGTAAGGGGTAAGGTAATTGCAAAGATGAAAAGGGAAAAGTTGGATGTAATGTTTTGGCAGGAGACTCATATTAATACATGGAACATGAAAAGGGAAAAAAACTAGGGTTTAAAAATACCTTTCATTCGTCCTATAAGAAAGGGAAAAGGAGAGGAGTAGCGATACTAATTTCTAACAGGGTGAACTTCCGACTGGTTTCTAAAGTTTGTGTTAGTGAGGGTCGATATGTCTTTGTTAAAGGGTATCTTGACCAGAAAGAAGTCACATTAGTCAATGTGTATATTCCACCAGGGCAGGACAATTCTTGTTTTAGGGACATTTTTGACCTGATAGCCTCTGAGGCCTCCGGTGTTCTAATATGTGGAGGAGATTGGAACATTCAGTTACAACCTAAACATGATTCCTCTAATACATTTAAGAGGCTAACTCCTAATGCCAGGATAACAAAAAAATTGTTGACGTAGCTAGGTCTGATCGATGTATGGAGGGACTTCCACCCAAAAGAAAAACAATTCACATTCTATTCAGCAAGTAAAGGTGTATACTCAAGAATTTACTATTTTTTTACTTACAACTCAGACAGACACAGACTTAAAGATTGTAGGATAGGGGACAGAGACATATCTGACCACTCAGCTGTTTATTTAACTGTGCATCTGGATAATAAAAAGAAAAACACGCTGTGGCGACTTTATACAAGCATCTTGAATGACAAAACATGCAAGGAATATGTGCAGAAGGAACTTAAAGATTATATGGACAATAACAATAATGGGACGCTGCAAAAGCAGTGATTAGAGAAAGGCTCATAGCATTGGCCTCACACAGAAAAAAGGAAAGATATAAAAAGATGTCTGATCTAGAAGAGAATCTTAAAGTTCTGGAGAGGGAACATATCGAAAGTAAGGAACCTTATATTCTAAATCAAATAAGAAATATCAGAAAAGAAATAAACAAACAATGTGAGGAAGAACTAGAGAAAAAAGCCAAATTTGCAAAGCAGAGATATTATGAGAATGGACCAAGGGCCCTGAAGCTTCTGGGATGGAGGTTAAGAAAACAACAAGCAGACAGCTCCATATATGAAATTAGGGACCCTGTAACTAAAAAAGTATGTCATAAATTAGAGGATATTGAACATATTTTTGAAAATTACTATAGAGACTTATATAAGGAACCAAGTACAACTAGCCCACAGGAAATAAATTCATTTCTGGAGTCATTAGATCTACCGTCTATAGGTGAAGAATAAAGCCTTGATGGCAGAGATTACGATGGAAGAAATAGGGAAAGCAATTTCTAGATTAAAAGCTAATAAAGCGCCGGGTACGGACGGCTTCCCAGCCGAATGGTACAAGGCCTTTAAGGATCAAATAGTGCCTATGCTTTTTGATTGCTTTAACTATACACTTAAAAAAGGTGAAACACCAGGTAGGAAGGAGGCAATCATTTCGGTTATTCCTAAAGAGGGGAAGGACAGAAAAGAATGTAGCTCATATAGGCCAATTTCTGTACTCAATATAGACTACAAGTTGTATGCGTCAATATTAGTAAAAAGGTTAGAGCATATAATAGTAGAACTAGTGGATCCAGACCAAACTGGTTTTGTACGTGAAAGACAGACACAAGATAATATTAGACGGGTGCTACACGTCATCGATCATGTGATTAAGGGAAATATTGGAGCCACAGTGATTAGTTTAGATGCGGAAAAGGCTTTCGATTCGGTTCGCTGGAAATATCTGTATTTGGCATTGAGAATATTTGGCTTTAAGGATGATTTTATTAGTTGTATCAGAAATCTATACTCCTCACCAAATGCCAGAATAAAGATTAATGGTCACCTTAGGTTGTCAATTTAGAGAGAGGCTGCCGCCAAGGCTGCCCCCTCAGCCCAGCCCTCTTTGCTTTATTTATAGAGCCCCTGGCACAGTTAATCAGGGATGATGAGGTGATAAAAGGAGTCATGGTTAGAGGTTTAGAGCAGAAGATTTGCCTATATGCAGATGATGTTTTGCTCTTTATTACGACACCGGCGGTCAGCATTCCTAGACTGATGTCCTCGCTAGGAGATTTTGGAACCTACTCTGGATATAAATTAAATGTACAAAAAACACAAACTCTAAGATATAACTACACCCCTCAGAAAGACATGCTAAATAGATTTCATTTCAAATGGACCTCATCAGACATTAAATATCTGGGAATTCAAATACCTAAAGACATTTCCAAAATATATGATAGCAATTATGGCCCCATAAGTAGAAACATCAAGGCAGATATTGACAGGTGGTCCCAACTGCCCTTAGATATGCATAATAGAATAGAAACGATAAAAATGAATGTACTCCCCCGACTCTTGTATCTTTTTCAATGCCTTCCAGCTGTAGTACCACTGCAACAATTTAATGAATGGGATAAGTGGATATCTAGATTTATATGGGGGGTAGAAGACCAAGAATTCAATTCAAAACACTGCAACTTTCTAAAGAAAAAGGGGGTAGATCATTACCATGTTTAACAGACTGCTACAAGGCGGCACAATTAAGACCACTAGCATGTTGCTGTAACCCAATGTATATAGCAAAATGGAAAGATTTGGAAACTTCACAGCTAGAAATACCGTTACAACCCTTATTAGGCAGCAAAATCTTGTATGAGCAGCATGCTAAAAGTTTAAATCAATGGACTAGAGTCCCTCTTAAAATCTGGTTTAAGGAATGTAGATCACCACTATTTGAAAGACGGTCTAGACTGTTGAGATGGGTCGCTTTTGATCCAGACTTTAATCCGGCAAGGATTGATGGGAGGTTTAAACATTGGCACAGAATTGGCATCACTTCTTACTGTTCAATTTCACCAAAAGGAGAACTGGATAGTTTTCAGAAAATTTCAGAAATGTATGGTTTAGAAAAACTGGATTTTTTTAGGTACTTACAAACCAGGACCTACTTTAATAAGGAGATTAAAACAAAGGAGAAATGTGATGCCAATTTAATTGATATATTTATTGACATATATAAAACTATGGACAACAGGAAACTTATTTCAAAACTATACTCAAGTATTCAATCCAGTAGAAAACACTCAACAGATAAGGTTAGATTAAAATGGGTGAAAGAATCTGGACTTGTCATTTCAGAGGAGGACTAGTCAAATATGTGCTCTGTGCAGTCCACTTCCACCGGCTCGGGTCTCTGGAGGGAATTCTGTTGGCGGAATCTGATTAGATATTTCATAACCCCCAAATTAAAATGTACACAAACAGGGAAGGCAGGAAGGAGTCTATGCTGGAGGAAATGTGGAGAACAGCTGGCAGATCATTTCCATATATTCTGGAGCTGCCTAGCCATTCAGCCATACTGGCAGGCGATAATGCAAGTAATACAAACTGTTTTTGGAGATGGAGTTGATTGTTCCTTTTCTACAGTGTATTTGGGCAACATTGCAGATCACCTATTGGTGCAAGACAAATATTTGTTAAAGATATTACTAGCAGCCAGCAAGAAAGCTGTAACACAAAAATGGCTGCAGGCCGTGCCACCAACAGAGACTGACTGGACAGATATTGTAACTGATGTTCAGAATATGGAGAGAATGACTTTCTCGCTGAATCTAAGGTTCGATAAATGTTATTGGGAAAAAGTATTGGGAAAAATGGATTGTGTTTGTGACCTCACAGGATCATCAGTGATCTGTTATTGGGTGAATTGACATTTATTTCCATCAGTATACTATTGGCATACATGTATAGGTGACCAACCTTTTGTTCATGTATGTATGTTTGTCTCATTGTATCTTTAAAAAAGAAAGTATAAAAAAAGAAGAAAAAAATACTTCTCTAAGAAAGAACTGCTGTCCTGTCGCTGCATTTCGGTCCGTGAATCCACCACACCATAACAACAGTAGTGTAACTTCATATGTTATTATAATATTATTTAAAAAAAATTAAATTAATGTTGTTTTTTACTTCAAATTGGACAAATCATTGCTTAAATAAGGGTCTAACTGCTTTTGAGCCATACAAGCCTCTGTACCATAACACCATGAATAGAGGTGCATAAGTCTCTTAATTCCCTCCAGTTAATCCAGAATGCTGGAGCTTGTGTACTCACAAAAACTAAGAAAAGAGATCACATTACTCCTGTATCTACCAAATTTTTTCGACAATCTTTTTTAATAGTTTAATAGTGTGTATTATGTTTGTGTGATGTTTGGAGCTACTTGGATCCTGAATTTCCCTTAGGGGATCAATAAAGTACTTATCTATCTATCTAAACACACACATCTGTAGTTTAAAGCACCGGTAAATGAAATGTCTAATAACTCAAACGATGACACTGCGCATGATCAGATAAGTGGATCAACATATTGTGATTTGACTTGCACATATGATTATTATTATTATAATATGTTTTTCTTTTTTACATGGTGTTTATTTAAACATGGTTCATACCAGCGTAATTGAAGGGCTGGGCTGGGACATCGTGTATCTTTGCGGAAATCTCAGTCTTGGTGTAGATATTCATGTACCTTTGTGTCATAAAATGTTTGGTTGCTCATGACAATTCAACATTTGAAGAACCAAATGTCCAAGCTGTATGGAGGATAAAGGCTACCGGGTTAACTTTTAAATTATTCTCCACAAGTAAGTTCAATGAAGTCAGGGACCTTCCATAAATAGTGAAACAACTAAATGTTTCACAATAACAAAATCCACAGAAGGAAAGTTATATAAATAGAGTAAATTATATTGTCTGTGGTTATAAGTTGGGGTTGGACAATAATTTGAAGCAATCATTATACCTGAGGAAAACCAAAAGACAATAGATTGTTGGCTGCAGGGGGTGTGTGATATTAAGGTGTAAAGACATGCTGTTAAATGAAGCACTCCTGTGATCATCAGACAAAAGACTCAATGGCAAAGATCACGCAAGAATAAAGTGAAGTAGAAAAATCCAAAAGTTTACTGAGAGCTTTGAGTAACAAAGTACAAAATAGCGAAAGAGTCACGTTGCATACTGTCGTATCTTTCAAGTGGCAGTGATGTTGAAGAATGAGGATGAAGGAATCTTCCACGGACACTGTTCTTTCTTGTATGATAGAGTTTATTACAGGAATCACAGGTCATAACGAGCGACTAGTCAGCCCGGAGACTTTGCAGTCAATCGGAAAGTCTACTGTCCAGTGCGAGGCAGCTAGTTTTATAGAGGCGATATTGTGACAAAAACTGGGGATAACACACCGTCCCCCAGGGGCCTCTAATCTAAGTACGTATGTTTCAGACCCAAGAACGAGCACCATACATCAAAACTTGAGATAACATAACGTCACGCAGAGGCCTCTAATCTAAATACATATTTTCCAGACACAAGAATGTGTACCATATAGCAAAAACTGAAGATAACATACTGTCATGCAGAGGCCTCTAATACAACAAGTTAACGACAAGTGTCCTGAATATGTGTATACATTTAGTGGTCAGGTTGCAGATTGCAACTAAACAAACACACCAAAAACACACACTAATTTATAGTTTGAAGGTCCCACGGATCAATTTAGGGAGAACTCAAGCTGGGGCACGCAGCGTGATCAAATTGATCACTGGATTAATGTATTGAGATTTGACTTGTACATGTGCTTATACGTATTATCTTTATCACATGTTATTTGTTTAAACATGGTGTATACCAAGCCAGCTTGACCACTATATCCTGTGCAGTAGATGTATGGACTCATGGTCCAATGTTGCACAAGCACCATAGATCTTGAAAGTATTATTATAAGAATTAAGTCATGATACAAATAACACTTATTTATGATGTCAATTGTTAACTCTTAGGATGAACACAATTACAAGTTACAGATATTTATTTGTAAAGGTCATTATTTAGAAATGATCATTGGTCAGGAAAAAAAAATCAACATTTGAAAGAGAAGGAAAAAAATCACATTTCAACTAATCGCCGGCACTCCAGCAGAATAATATCCAGCAGAAATGTTATGTATGAATTGCCCTTAGATTTAAATAAAAAGTAGTCAGCAGAAGTGTGAAGAACAGTCTCATCTTACACAGAAAAAACAGATGCCCTGAGATGTAGCTGTCTTCAGTCAGACCGCTTACGAGTTAATACTCTCCTTCCATGGACTGAGATCAAAGACAGGGATGTCACCACATTTAGTGTAACCAGACTTTCTGGGGGCATACAGGAAGGGCTGGGCTGGTACATCAGTGATGCCAGTGTTGTCACAGATGATACGTGCAAGAGAGGTGTTCTTCAGGGAGTCCCTCTGGCCCGCAGTGAAAACGCCATTGTTCTCCCACCAAAGTCTGCAATTGGCAGTTCATGTTTAAAAGTGTGGCTAACACAACTATCTGCACGTCTTTATTTCAATCAATAATGCATTTTTAGCACTTACCGGTCTCCCGTGCGGATCCGCTGGAACTGAGTGGCAATCAGGCAGGCAAACAAAGGTCCCACTCTTCCTCCACGGACAAACGGCTCAGCCACTCCTCCCAGCCACACATCGATGTTGTCAGCTCTCCCGTAGAGTTTCAGCAGATTATTGGCCAGGTCCTTACTTTTCAGCACTTTTGCCAGCGCTTTATTAGTTCTTGGCTGCGACAGCCCACAGAATTTACGCCATTGGTTGTATCCTAAAAAGGGCATACAGTGTAAATATGTTGAGATATTTTAAGAGTGTGGTCTGTAGGTCCTGCAAAATCATAGACATGTAAGTAAAATTGACTCTAGATATAACAAAATACACAAGTATGAAGACTAAATAACTACCAGAGAGTCCATGGTCTCTTCCTCTCTGCATGTTGAGGGCAGCCAGATCCAGTGCCAACTCACTGGAGAATTTAAACAGCCTGTCCCTCAGTTCATCCGTCATCATGTGATCCTGTGTGTTCAGCTTGGCCTGACGACCCACCAGGCCCCTGATGAGGGGGTCCAGACCACCTGAGGAACACAAGGGACAGGAACATTTAAAATGTAGGCTATTGCTACTGAGAATCATGACCCCATGCACTCTGCAACTCATTGTAGTTTTTAACAAATATAATAATAATGCAATAATACTACTATAAGAATAGTAATAATAATTAAAAAACAAATATGAAGAAAAACTAGAAGAAGAAGCATCATTTATGTAGCACCTTTAACAGAAGGCTGCACACCGGTGCGTAACAACAGAAACAAATCAATAACACAGGTATTTAAGGAGCAGAAACAATATAATAATGCAACCCTAAAGAGACACAAAATTAGATAATATAAGTTATAAAGCAAGTTGGAAATTAAGATATGAAAACCATATATAATGTATGTAAAACATAAATAAAATAAGAACAATGCTGTTGGAAAAAGGTGGAATTCATTAAAATCAAGATCATGAATACATTTTGAGCTTTTTCTTAAAACTCAACAGATGTTGCTTGTCTTCTTTGTGATGGGAGTTTGTTCCAAACATTTGGTGAATATTCACCATAGACTTATTATCTTTTGGTACATTGAGCAAGCCAGCGCCACAATTTAAGGGAACGGGTTGTATAAAGAGAGGTATAAAGGTGCTAAACTATTTAAAGCCTTAAAGACAAGTACAAAAGAATGTAATCAATCCCCAATGTTACAGGTAGCCAATGTAACAACACTAGCATTTCAAACAAGTTACAGACTACCAATGTTTCATTTGGGAAATCGAACTGTACCATGCTGGAGGAGTCCAATTGAACACTGAGAAAATGAGTAGAGGCTGGACTGAGTTGGAAAGATGCATTTTACAATATCTAATACATCCTAACATAAACTGTCCAAAACCTCCTTAAAGAAATAGTGGGAGTTAAACGACAGGATAAGGATTTTACGGAGTTACCCTTCACTCATTTTGCAAAAAATAATTCCGATTTCAGGATCTAACAATCAAACTGTTTGGATTGTCAACATTAGGTCCAAACTTGCTCGGATATTAATAATCCTTTTTAATGATTTTAACTCCTTACAGGACTGCCACTTTCACTGACAATCATAGAGAAATATGCCGGCCTCACCCAGTGTAACACTTTGCTACATACGCATATGGATTTTAGGAGGATCTCTGGGTGGATTGTTTGCTTCTCCTCCACATTCGCTCAGCTCTATGGCACTCTTAAGATGTATTTGGTCATTCTTCCTTGGCATTTATATAATCTATGATTTTCAGAGGCCATTGAAATATTTTCAATTTACTTAATCATGTTATGATTTCAGAGATTTAATGAATCAATGTAGTTTCCTCAGATGGGGGGCTTTGAGAAATTAAAGTTTGTATATGGACTCAAGAGTCTTTTATTAGAGCGCTCTGTGTCTGTGTGCTTTGTGTTCAATAGGCAGGGTGCATATACCTGCATGTAACTTGTACAGGATACAATGCTCCAACACCAGTATTATTGGAATAAGCCTCCAGCCATCAGTGGCAGCAAAGACTGCAGAGCAGAGCTCAGAATATGTAAGAAAATATACACCCCGTATTGCAGGGGTTCTCAACCTTTCCTTGGCCCACTTCAGATTGTTAAGAACATATCAGAGAATCCCAAATCATGAGAAAAATATTCTTCTCTACCATCACTGCATGTCATTACAAACCCAAATATATTGTATTCAGGGTTTCAACAAACAATCAATTTTGTGTCAATGGATCTAGGAAAAGGTTTGTCTTGACCTGATGATGAGCCGTGATTTCCGTGGTGACACTCAAACCTATCTGGTCTTTTATTGTATGCTTTGTTTGTAATACTATGTTTTTATTTAGGGTCCTCGTGACGACTTCGTCGTAGAGGAACCTATTGTTTTTCGTGGAATTATTCTTATTTTCCTTGGGTATTAAAAGAATTCTCTATAGCGCCCCCTTGTGGCAAAAAGCCCACGTTTTTTGCTAACAATGACCGATTGACTTGAAATTTGGTACACATGTCCAATTGGACCTGCTCTACAAAAAAGTCAATGGTGACCATAGAATGCGCCTACTTAGATTTTCCGCCATTTTGAATTTTGTAAAAAAACATTTCCATTTCCTCCTAAACACTGGGTCCCATCTTTACGAAAACTTCTGTAGTTCATTATTGGTTCAATGTCATCAAAATGTATCAAAAGCTTGTTGATATCTCGCAATTTTTTGCGTTTTTTTGCGTTTTTTTAACATTTTTGGGCGTTGTAAAACAGCGAACTCCTCCTAGAGCTTAAACCCGATTCATTCCAAAATCAGGCTGTGTTATCTAGAGACCTTAGCAATGAAAAGTTATAAAATGATTTTAAAAATATAAAACTGAGTAGGGTGCAACTTCAAAAAAACACAATTCGCCATGAAAATGTAAGTTGATTTAACTCGGCCATACATTATCTAATCTGCTCCATATTTCTCCTATGTCATGACATACTGACCCTGAAGACATCCATATGATAATTTTGCATTCTAGTCATAGCGCCACCTAGTAGCAACATTAAGTTACATGTTTTCTACTGTTATACCCTTCTCCTCACAGATTAATCAGATCCCTCTCAGAATATGTCAGAATAGACTTAAGACCTTGAAAATGCTTCACTGTGAAGATTGTATGGATTTGTTGAAGGGCGGTGAGTTGGAGCATCGGCGAAGTCTGATCCTTCGCCGTGACCGAATAAACCAATGTAACATGCTCGAAACATAAATAAACTTAGGACACACATTTAAAGTCAAAGATGTAGTTACCTGATACAATTTTAATGCTTCAGAATGGCAATATGGCTCGATAGCGCCCCCTACAAATATTATTTTTTTTCATATGCCTACCTACATTTATGAAACGTTGTAGGCATATGTAAAACATGTAAATTGAAAAGAAAGTCTCCTGGAACCATGCCCTAAACGGTCGCGGAAAGTCAGTTTGTATGATTTTTACATTAATTCTTGTGTATTTCATGCCACTATATGTTACTGAACTCCTGATGAAGGGAAATTATCAGATCACCTTCAAATGTATTATGTTGATGCGTGTTGTCTCGGGCCATACAGTGGATACAGCAAGTGGTGGACTGTTTGCAGTATAGTATCATTTCCAGCATCGCTCCATGCAGGAAAAAACGGCTAACTCACAGACGCTTACCCCGACGGTTGCAAACATTCCCGGGCTGCTTGAGCCGCCGTCCAGCCAGTACCCCCGACGTGGAGGAGGAACGAGGATCCGCACATCGCTGCTTGCAGCTTTAATTCTTTTTGAATTTAGATATATAAATAAAATAATTCGAAACAAATTAACCATTTGGCACTACCTTCACTGGCCCCTAGATGGCCATCTTTGACCCACTAATGGGCCCCGGCCAAGTGGTTGAGAATAGTTGCCTAATTTCACATAAAGATAAATAATTTGCAATACACTGGAATAAGCTATACATTCTCTACTGACAGTTGGTAATTTCATATTTTCAATGAAGGTGAATAGACTTTGGTATTACCTTCAAAGACGACCCTCCACGGTGTAAAGAAGGCTTTGTGCAGCATCGGGCTGGGGAAATCAGGGTGATCCTGGCACTGCTCATTAAGACGAAACATGAAAGGCTGAACCATAAGGTGAGCGAATCGGTAGGCAGCTGTGGCAAACACATTGGCGATTGAGGGGTCCACGTTTTCATCATAACCAGGGTAGGTGGACAGATGACTGGCTATGAAGTCTGGACCAACAATGTGAAGTAAGTAGTCTCTGAAAGTGAGAACCTAAAAGACAGAAAATACATTCAGTTGATTGAACACATTGGGTGAAGACATTCCAATATTTCTGTAATCCATGCGGCTAAACCTGTCTCTAACCTGTGAATATCCTCCCATGATTTTACGTGCTTCTTGATAGAGTCTCTCTCCGTTCCAGTGAGGGTTGAGGTCTGCCAGAGCACGGACCAGGCGGTTGTGCTCACGCAGGAACAGTGTGTGTAAAGCGGTCAGGCCAATGTGCTCATTGGACCGCTCGTCACCTTTAAAGTCAGATAAAATGAGGACAAAAGAACGGTCAGCCCTGTGCAATGCTTGTGATGGACTTAACACGTTTTGTATTGGTTCATCAGTGTTGGTGCACCCACTCACCAGCCACAAAGCAAGGCACCTCCTGTGCCTTACTGTCATTAGTAATGCGGGCTCGGGTGGCACACATGTTGGTAACCATGGTGGAGAAGGGGAGGAGCTCACGGCTGCTGTCAGTGAACTGTGTGTTGACTCTCAGCAGGCCCTTATCTGAGGTGAGGTCTCGTAGGAAACGAGCTTTGGTGTCCTCTGAACCGTACACCTGACCTACATCAAGGAAAGCCGTGAGACTGTTGATCTGTTGACGGACGGTGCTCGCTCCAAACGTGTGGCCAAAGTTGCCAGAACCACAAGTTGCTGCTGAGCGGAAGAAGGGGATGCAACTCTGAGATTTTTTGCCAAAGCGAGGGTCTTTCTTGGGAATCTGTTGAGATGATAAGAATCAGTTAACATTGTGTGTGTGTGAGTGTGTGTCTTTGTGTGTGTGTGTGTGTGTGTGTATTTGTTTGGTGTGTGTGTGTGTGTCAGGTGTATTCATGTCTTTTTTTGTGTAATGCAGCAAATATTAACCTCGATGGGGAAGCAGGGCTCTGTCCGGTCACAGCTCTGGTCACAGTCAATCCCATTATTGAACGAGCGAATCACAGGAGAGTGAGGAGTGAAGGTCAGGTCATGATCCGTCCACTGGCCGAACATTGTGACCATGTGAGTGTAGAGTGGGTCGCTCTCCACATCAGAGTTTACTGTACGCACAATTCTGTTGGACACCTCTCTGACCTGAGAACAGCATGTGGGCAATGAGCACATTGGTGAAAAGGACATTTTCAACTGCCAGTGTTGTTTTCTCATAGTGAGTGAAGATGATATTCTGAAGTATGTTACCAAGGGAAGAAGATGTTTGTTGATTTTGCGTTTAGGGTCCCAGCCTTTGGGCAGAGAGATTCCATCCTCATACTCATTAGGGAGCCAGCGGGTGAAAGGTGTGTTGGAGGCTCCCCAGCGGGTGTTAAGTCTAGACAAGAAACAAGTCAGAATATTTCTTCGTTTCACACATAGATGCACAGCGAGTACCAGTGATTCACAATTATATCTGTAGTTGTACTCCCATTTTTAACATCTTTATTTCAGATAGGCAAACAGATTAAGTAGTCAATTAGCTGTGGACATATTTGTAACTTCAGTTCTTTTCCCCCATCAATCGTAAAATTGCCTCACTTGTTGTTGCAGACGCTGCTTGCAGTGCGAAATTTATTTAAATCGGGAATAGTCTTGCAAGAAGTGGGACGATGCCTGGGAGAGCAGCCGGTCAAGGAAGCAATGACCTCCAGGTCCTCCTCAGAGATCAGATCTTATGGACAAGACAGAGACAAGAAATGAGCAACTCAGCTGCAACCGATCTTTGCAAGACATTTCTGTGAAGCTGTAAAGGATAAACACCTGTGGCATTGATGGAGCGTTTTTCACGTCTTTCCAAAGACCTCTTGATGAGTTTAATGGTATTATCCATATAGTCAGCATTACGCACAGCATTACGGGTTTGCCCAACAGGCTGCTTCACCAACCGCAGAATGTCTGACGGACTCACTGCATTCCTCCTCACGCGCTCAACGCACCTGTATTGTGTGGAGACATCAGATCTATGAGTTATTGCTTCTGGCGCCTTACAACTTCCAGTTGAATGTATTGTACACTTCCATGTTGTGCCTGTGTTCAGTCACAATGGCTTCAATAGCAATTTAATACACGTGTGTTGAACAACTTTATGTTTCAATCAAAGTAGGAAAAAATGTGTTTAGCAGGCTACTCACACTCTCCTGGAGTACTCGTAGGCCGAATCTACTGTGGCCTTGGCTTCCATCACAGCCCTTTCAATGGCACTCCTGCTCAAATGGGATTCTGAAAGCATAAAATACATTTTGTTTCATATACTTTCTTTTTTATACTTAATGATGATGTTTTTGGCCAGTTTTTTTCTGAGATGATCATTTTTCATCCATGCCACACAGTTAGATCATTTTACTAAATATATATTGTCTCACAATAAACCATGAACTCAAATGTTTCAAACGTTTAATACAAAAATAAGAGAGTAAAATGTAATAGGAATCAACCAAGTAATGAATGCATTTAAAGCTATAGCTATTCTCAGTAAGATGATAGAGGTATTACTCACCGGCATCCACCTGGCATTGCACGCTCAGGTAAAGAACTGCAGCCAGTAGGCACAGAAAGTGGTTCATCTTTGCAAACAAGACTAATGTTCTCCAGTCGGTAAAGCACAGGTCAAATCACTTAAACTAATAGAATTGTTACAAATTTTGTTCTAAAACAAATATAATCCAATCTAATGCATCTAAATGCCCATAGAATATTTACTGGACATATTAAGTCAAATTAAAAAGAATGTGGAAGGGTTAAAAATAAAAGTAAAGTAACCTTGGATAAGCACAAAGTTGTGTACTCTTATTTGGAGATGGAGCTCCTTTTATACTCTCGATGGACGTGTGTCATTCACCGCCCTTGTTTGTCATGAATGTTTCTCAGACAATTACTTTTTTTTCTTCTTCTTCCTAGTTCCGCATTTGCAGCATAATGCCTTTGTGCCATTTACGGTAAATGAAACAATGAGGAAAACAAGAATGATCTGCTACAATTAGGTGTAATTAGGTGTCTTAAAAACAGCCACAGCCGATCCATCCACCTGTAAACATTAGTCTTTTTTAATGTTTGAATTGGATTTCACCACTTTCAAATTGAACCATATGACATCTCAAATTAATAATTTGTGTGACTTATGATTGATGGTAAGCCATAATGCTACATCCTCAAGGAGACAGTATTTTAAAACGATAGATAATTATCAATGTGACAGGTAGCACCGGGGAAGTCCGGGCTGGTTTTTCCCGTGAGGGCTTTCTAATACAGTTCTGGCCTTTTTGGCATCAACTATATGGCTCCGTTTGATATGCTCTAAAACTATTTTGGACTTAAATAACTTTGTGTAGATATTTGTGTACAATTATTTTATATGCGGTTTGATGGCCCATGGCAATTCAACAATAACCACATTTTCAAGCTGTATGCAGGATGTGGGCCTTTTAAATTCTTGTCCACAAGGAAGTTCAGTGAACCTTCAATGAATGGTGAAAAACAAACTGTATCACAATAACTAAATCTACAGAACTGAAGTAGTACAAATGAAGTAATAATATAAAAGAAACCACGGTTAATTAGTCAGACACTCATGTATGTTGTCTGTGATTATAAGGTGTGTTTGAGAAACATTTTGTGGCAATTATCCATATTAACGAATGATTATATCCTTTGAAAATTAAGCAGACACACACCTAACAAATCAAATTGTACCTCAAGAACTATGTTGCCAAAACAAAACAAAGGTCCTTGTTGCAGTCATCTAAACTAAGTGCACCTAGTGTCCTAAATATGTGTATAGATTCTTTCAAGAAAAATACCACAGTGAAAGATTTCATTAAAACATGCTTGGTTTTGATCACATTGTTGGATGCTGGTGGTTTTTGAAGACCTTTAAAAGGTGCAGTGTGTTGTATTTGGCAACATTTAGCGATCAGGTTTCAGATTGCAACTAAACAAACTTTTCCCATGTGACACAAGCGCCGGAATAATACGACGATGGCTGCCCTGAAAATGAGTGAATATGCAACCCAGTGTCACTCTCAGCGGCTGGTCAGTGCCCCTCGGTGTTTGATGCCAATGCTCCAGACTTTCAACTGACTACAATGTAAAACCCAACTGCGTCATTATTAGACGATCAGAGCAACTGCGCACTTTAAAGAACAAGATAATCGACAGAGGGCTGGTGGGAGGGGAGCAAGAAGAGTCAAACAAACACAGGACACTTGTCCAGGAGACCACTGTTAATGTCGTTGGTGTGAAATTTAAAGTAAACGTTGACATTGTGACGGTTCTGTAGCCTGTCTACTGTCTCCTGCACCCAGCAGGTAACTGGAGGCGTGGAAAGCCCTACTTGGAAGCACCTGGGCCCGGTGCTCTTTAAGAATAAAGACTCCGCCTTTGAGACAGCCCTTTCTCTCTCTCTCTCTCTCTCTCTCTCTCTCTCTCTCTCTCTCTCTCTCTCTTGGCATTGTTCGTGTGTGGCCAGCCAGGCAACAGCAACTTATCACTTGTACCCGTTCCGTTCCCGATTGTTCTGTGTTCTGTGTTGTATAATTTCCCCTATGTTTTGCTTTAATCTCTGCGTCTCCTTCTCATTTGTCATGACGTCAGAGCCGGGTCGTAACAGACATTCGTCACAGGAGTTGTTGGTTACATGAGTCATTGTTGTCTGGTGAGCCGTCCTCCCGCCTTGGCCCTGCTGATGCGCCATGGCCCCCACTGAGGACCCCCCCCCCCCCTCCTCTCTACCTCCTTCTGTTTCATGGATTGGAGTTCCATTCATATATTGTCATATTCATGTAATGTGTTTATGTAACTTTGTAATGCTGTTCATTCTGTACACATGACATCTATTGCATCTGTCCATCCGGGGAGAGGGATCCTCCTCTGTTGCTCTCCTGAAGGTTTCTTCCCTTTTTTCCCTGTCAAAGGTTATTTTTGGGGAGTTTTTCCTGATCCGATGTGAGGTCCTGGGACAGGGATGTCGTATGTGTACAGATTGTAAAGCCCTCTGAGGCAAATTTGTAATTTGTGATGTTGGGCTATACAAAATGAACTGAATTGAATTGAATTGAATTGTTGTCTTTGGTGCCCCTGAGTACGTTCAGAGCTCAGATAAGAACTATGAAGGGAAAGCTGCTTTTTATATATCAAATGTTGTTTACATGCAGTTCTTTGGAGTGGTAAGTATTAATTTGTTGGTTAAAGTTATTATCAACTAACTATCAGTTTATTCATATATATGGTGACAACAAACTAAACTGCAAACACTGCTAATACATTTTATATAAGTAAAATTACATAAATTATGCTTTCTAAACACACAAATCTGTAGTTTAAAGCACCGGTAAATGAAATGTCTAATAACTCAAACGATGACACTCCGCACGATCAGATAAGTGGATCAACGTATTGTGATTTGACTTGCACATATGATTATTATTATTATTATATGTTTTTCTTTTTTACATGGTGTTTATTTAAACATGGTTCATACCAGCGTAATTGAAGGGCTGGGCTGGGACATCGTGTATCTCTGGGGAAATCTCAAAGTCTTTGTGTAGATACTCATGTACCTTTGTGTCATAAAATGTTTGGTTGCTCATGACAATTCAACATTTGATGAACCAAATGTCCAAGCTGTATGGAGGATAAAGGCTACCGGGTGAACTTTTAAATTATTCTCCACAAGTAAGTTCAATGAAGTCAGGGACCTTCCATAAATAGTGAAACAACTAAATGTTTCACAATAACAAAATCCACAGAAGGAAAGTTATATAAATAGAGTAAAGTAAAATAAACAACGGTAAATTAGGCAGACACTTCCGTATATTGTCTGTGGTTATAAGTTGGGGTTGGACAATAATTGGAAGCAATCATACCTGAGGAAAACCAAAAGACAATAGATTGTTGGCTGCAGGGTGTGTGTGATATTAAAGCGTAAAGATATGCTGTTAAATGAAGCACTTTTGTGAGCATCAGACAAAAGACTCAATGGCAAAAATCACGCAAGAATAAAGTGAAGTAGAAAAATCCAAAAGTTTACTGAGAGCTTTGAGTAACAAAGGACAAAACAGCGAAAGAGTCACGCTGCATACAAAGCTCACTAAGAATGAGGCAAAACAAAGAAGCAGGCTACTTAGTAATCCATAAACAGGCTGAGGTAAATTGCAAGGTACAAACAAATGCTGGCACGCTAGTCTTGTACAACAAACTAAGAGGAAGCATGGGCAAGTGAATACAAAATAAGACGGAAATTAAATGATTAAAAGAGTCTATACCAGACATCACATCACCTAACATCTCATATTGTAACAATTCAATTCTAGTGTTGTCACAGATGATACGTGCAAGAGAGGTGTCCTTCAGGGAGTCCCTCTGGCCCACAGTGATAACGCCATTGTTCTCCCACCAAAGTCTGCAATTGGCAGTTCATGTTTAACCTTTTAAACCCCACGGCCGATTTACACATTATAGTTAGACTGTGTAAAACCTTACAATAAACATGTTATACATCAAATTAAACAAGAGAACGTGGGCTACAATAAGAAGTAAGCCATTTCCACACAACTCAAACACCAACTGAAAGAATTATTAAAATATCATAATCATTATTTTGTCAGGAGTCAGCCCACTCAAGCACGTTTTCGGAACTAGCAACCCGTAGCTCGGTGCTATCAGAAAAAGCCAGATAGCAAAGAGCAAGAGGACTCCACACAGGTTCTAAACATCTTCAGAAAAACCTTCTGTACCAAAGCATCACCGAGATATGAGCCAAAGAACACAGCAACATGAATTGCTTTAGCGCTTACAGTCACAAATGTTGCTTATCTTTGGCTTTTTTTTGAAAAAAATATTTTTTCTTCTAATCAACAAAAACTGCTATATTTCGATGTATTGAACACCATAAGTAATATACAAGTCAAATATATGGTTTCTGTTGAGACAAAATGGTGTAATTCTCCAATTTTGCCATTATTCAGGTTTCTAAAAGACTGCAAATCCCATAATGCACCACCGGCAGGCCAGTGCAGGCTGCTAATTACTTTAAGTTGGAACACCTGCAATTGGAAGGGCTCTCATTGAATCTCTCAGGAAACATTTCAGCAGAGAGAGAGGCAAGGAGGATTCAACTTATGGTGCAACCAAAGAAGCCACTGGTACTGTAACAAGATTTTTATTGTGATGTGCTTTCTTGTTTGAATTCATTTGTTGGATTGAAATTGTTTAAAGTTTACTTACATTTTTGTATAACTTTTGCTTTTTGTGTTTTGAAGGTTTTCAAACTGATGAACCAACCAGCCAAAAACTAAACAAATAAATATTGAGCTGTTTTGGAAAGAGTTGTCCCGTGCGTCCTTTGGGGTTCATGTAACAGGCCATTTCAAGTTGGGCAAAAGTTGAAGCAACCACGTATGAACTTGACAGTTTGGTACATGAGAAAATTAAAAATGCCCATTTTGCCTAATTAATCTGTACTAAAACCCCTCTAACTTTGTTCTGCTTTACTTTTTCAAAGTCAAACTTTGCAGAGACTGGTCCCATATTGTGCTATGATATCTGTGTTTTTTTTCCTTCCAAGAGATAATCATCCTGAAAGTGCCTTTTTTTTTTTCTTGGCCAACCTGGAAATTCAACTTTTGCTGTCTTTCATCTTTATTTACTCTTAACCAGTAACAAATCTAATAATATTTACACATCTGAACAAAAGCACACATGGTTTGCCTTTATAACACCACCATTATTCAAATAGCCTTTGTGGTTGCAGAGATACACCCTTTTTAGTTTGGGTATATTATTTCGAGCAGAAACCTATAAAAATAAGTCGGTGTTTGAAAGGTTAAAAGTGTGGCTAACAACTATCTGTACATCTTTAGTACATGTCAGTAAATAAAGCATTTTATGTAAAAATGTAACAATTCAAAGAGACTTTACAGGCATGAACGCTTCAAGAACAATGATGCATCAAATTTGGTATCAAAATACAAGTTGCAGTTGGTAAACTCATCTAAACCAAGTGCACTGCTGTCTGACCAACATAAAGTGTCCTGAATATGTGTATACATTTAGCGGTCAGGTTGCAGATTGCAACTAAACAAACACCAAAAACACACACTAATTTAGTGCCAATCATGTCACACTTAAGGTGATGTAAATTGTTAACTCTTAGGATGAACACAATTATATTATAAATATTTATTTTTGTAAAAAAAACACCTTGTAAAGTTAATTATTTAGAAATGATCAAACAGGTTGCATTTATTGGTCAGGAATGAAAATCAACATTTGAAAGAGAAGAAAAAAAATCTAAGAAAATATCACATTTCAACTAATCGCCAGCACTCCAGCAGAATAATATCCAGCAGAAATGTGATGTATGAATTGCCCTTAGATTTAAATAAAACATGTAAATTACAAAGAAAAAGATTTTATTCCACATGACAAAGCAAGCAACAATTCTAATTCAAACAATACACAAGGTTTGGAGCATTATAGTTTTGTGACTAATGTTTTAAGTAGTCAGCAGAAGTGTGAAGAACACAGAAAAAACAGATGCCCTGAGATGTAGCCGTCTTCAGTCAGACCGCTTACGAGTTAATACTCTCCTTCCATGGACTGAGATCAAAGTCAGGGATGTCACCACATTTAGTGTAACCAGACTTTCTGGGGGCATACAGGAAGGGCTGGGCTGGTACATCAGTGATGCCAGTGTTGTCACAGATGATACGTGCAAGAGAGGTGTCCTTCAGGGAGTCCCTCTGGCCCGCAGTGAAAACGCCATTGTTCTCCCACCAAAGTCTGCAATTGGCAGTTCATGTTTAAAAGTGTGGCTAACACAACTATCTGCACGTCTTTATTTCAATCAATAATGCATTTTTAGCACTTACCGGTCTCCCGTGCGGGTCCGCTGGAACTGAGTGGCAATCAGGCAGGCAAACAAAGGTCCCACTCTTCCTCCACGGACAAACGGCTCAGCCACTCCTCCCAGCCACACATCGATGTTGTCAGCTCTCCCATAGAGATTCAGCAGTTTTTCAGCCAGGTCATTACTTTTCAGCACTTTTGACAGCTCTTTCTTATTTCTTGGCTGCGACAGCCCACAGAACTTACGCCATTTGTTATAGCCTGAAAAAGGGGTACAAAGGGTGAAAATATAGCATATTTTAAGATAAAGTATGATTAGTAATACTTGCAAAGTTGCAGTTAAAATTCTAGAGATACAAGAAAATAAATAGAAAGACTCAATGAGCGTTATACCAGGGAGTCCATGGTCTCTTCCTCTCTGCATGTTGAGGGCAGCCAGATCCAGTGCCAACTCACTAGTGAATTTAAACAGCCTGTCCCTCAGTTCATCCGTCATCATTTGATCATGTGTGTTCATCTTGGCCTGACGACCCACCAGGCCCCTGATGAGGGGGTCCAGACCACCTGAGGAACACAAGGGACAGGAACATTTAAAATGTAGGCTATTGCTACTGAGAATCATGACCTCGCTCATCTGCGCCAGTCGGGTCGCTCGGCCGAAAACGCAGGGCCGCCGGTCGGACGTTTTACCGTTTGTCACGTAACGCTGATTTTCTTTCGCCAGTAGGTGGAGCTTCTACTATGAGTGAAAATAGGCTTGTCAATATCCTCAGGCCGTGACTTTTATCAAAGATGACAAGTTTGTGGCAGATTCAAGCAAGTCCAGTTGAGCCAGTAGGTGGCGCTGTGACAATGTGAACATATACATGCGTCATGTGTCTCTACGTGAAGTCTAGACCACCTCATGTAAATTAAATGTAAAAATTAGCCCTGGCTTGGATATGAACACGTATCTCTGGGTCATAGGGCAAACGCTTATCATGTTGAGCTACTGATCAGATGTAAAAACTTGACCGTTTTACCGACTAAGAAGATAACATTGCTGTCTAAATAGAATACATTATGGTCTAAAACTTTTTATTTTATTTTTTAGTAGGTGTTCTTATGACAAATTCGAATGTTTCTTCATGTAAATGTCTTCAGGCCTTGACTGGCATCATGCATGATTCTTTTTGGAAGGATTGGATCAGTTAAAGCAACAGTCTATAACATAACAAAACACAGAAAGTGGGTGACATAATGTCAAGTTATGTGAAAAGTCAAAATTGTTCTAACTATTCATATTTAAGGCCTTCAGATCATCCTTTAAAAAAAGATTGAAGTCGATCGGATAAGTTTTGAGGGAGGACACTGTAAATGTATAATGGCGAGAAATGACAACAACAAGCGAAAAACTCCCAAAACGGCAAAATTCAGTGAATTATTGTAGCGCCCCCTAGTGTTCAAATCGCACAAGATTATTTTTGCAGGTTACAGGATGCAATGTGCACATATACTGCAAGTTTCGAGGGATTAGTCCCAATAGTGTTGAAGTTATGAGCATTGAAAAACAAGATTACGCCCCTAAGAGGTTCATTGGTCCATATGTCCTTAGCACAATGAGATATCAAAGAGCTTTTAACAAGATTACATGATACAACATTTCTACATGTTTTGGAGCTATACTGACTTTTTAGTTTCAACAAACGATCAATTTTGTGTCAATGGATCTAGGAAAAGGTTTGTCTTGACCTGATGATGCGTCGTGATTTCTGTGGTGACATTCAAACCTATCTGGTCTTTTATTTTATGCTTTGTTTGATTTACTATGTTTTTAATTATTTTTGAATTTTTGAGCACATCTTTCCAAATTAGCATAGCGTTTTTTTAATCTAACCATTTGGCATTACCTTCACTGGCCACTAGATGGCAATCTTTGACCCACTAATGGGCCCCCGGCCAAGTGGTTGGGGATAGTTGCCTTATTTCACATTAAGGGAAATAATTTGCAATACACTGGAATAAGCTATACATTCTCTACTGACAGTTGGTAATTTCATATTTTCAATAAAGGTGAATAGACCTTGGTATTACCTTCAAAGACGACCCTCCACGGTGTAAAGAAGGCTTTGTGCAGCAACGGGCTGGGGAACTCAGGGTGATCCTGGTACTGCTCATTAAGACGAAACATGAAAGGCTGAACCATAAGGTGAGCGAATCGGTAGGCAGCTGTGGCAAACACATTGGACATCGAGGGGTCCACGTGTTCATCATAGCCAGGGTAGGTGGACAGATGACTGGCTATGAAGTCTGGACCAACAATGGGAAGTAAGTAGTCTCTGAAAGTGAGAACCTAAAAGACAGAAAATACATTCAGTTGATTGAACACATTGGGTGAAGACATTCCAATATTTCTGTAATCCATGCGGCTAAACCTGTTTCTAACCTGTGAATGTCCTCCCATGATTTTACGTGCTTCTTGATAGAGTCTCTCTCCGTTCCAGTGAGGGTTGAGGTCTGCCAGAGCACGGACCAGGCGGTTGTGCTCACGAAGGAACAGTGTGTGTAAAGCGGTCAGGCCAATGTGCTCATTGGACCGCTCGTCACCTTTAAAGTCAGATAAAATGAGGACAAAAGAACGGTCAGCCCTGTGCAATGCTTGTGATGGACTTAACACGTTTTGTATTGGTTCATCAGTGTTGGTGCACCCACTCACCAGCCACAAAGCAAGGCACCTCCTGTGCCTTACTGTCATTAGTAATGCGGGCTCGGGTGGCACACATGTTGGTAACCATGGTGGAGAAGGGGAGGAGCTCACGGCTGCTGTCAGTGAACTGTTTGTTAACTCTCAGCAGGCCCTTATCTGAGGTGAGGTCTCGTAGGAAACGAGCTTTGGTGTCCTCTGAACCGTACACCTGACCTACATCAAGGAAAGCCGTGAGACTGTTGATCTGTTGACGGACGGTGCTCGCTCCAAACGTGTGGCCAAAGTTGCCAGAACCACAAGTTGCTGCTGAGCGGAAGAAGGGGATGCAACTCCCAGATTGGTTGCCAAAGCGAGGGTCTTTCTTGGGAATCTGTTGAGATGATAAGAATCAGTTAACATTGTGTGTGTGTGTGAGTGTGTGTCTTTGTGTGTGTGTGTGTGTGTGCATTTGTTTGGTGTGTGTGTGTGTGTCAGGTGTATTCATGTCTTTTTTTGTGTAATGCAGCAAATATTAACCTCGATGGGGAAGCAGGGCTCTGTCCGGTCACAGCTCTGGTCACAGTCAATCCCATTATTGAACGAGCGAATCACAGGAGAGTGAGGAGTGAAGGTCAGGTCATGATCCGTCCACTGGCCGAACATTGTGACCATGTGAGTGTAGAGTGGGTCGCTCTCCACATCAGAGTTTGCTGTACGCAAAATTCTGTTGGACACCTCTCTGACCTGAGAACAGCATGTGAGCAATGAGCACATTGGTGAAAAGGATTTTTTCGACTGCCAGTGTTGTTTTCTCATAGTGAGTGAAGATGATATTCTGAAGTACGTTACCAAGGGAAGAAGATGTTTGTTGATTTTGCGTTTAGGGTCCCAGCCTTTGGGCAGAGAGATTCCATCCTCATACTCATTAGGGAGCCAGCGGGTGAAAGGTGTGTTGGAGGCTCCCCAGAGGGTGTTAAGTCTAGACAAGAAACAAATGAATCCCTTATTATAATGTGTTAATCTTCTCGTTTTTGACAAGAAAAAAGTCAGAATATTTCTTCGTTTTCACACATAGGTGCACAGCGAGTACCAGTGATTGACAAACCTGCAGTTGTACTCCCATTTTTAACATCTTTATTTCAGATAGGCAAACAGATTAAGTAGTCAATTAGCTGTGGACATATTTGTAACTTCTGTTCTTTTTCTTCCCCCATCAATCGTAAAATTGCCTCACCTGTTGTTGCAGACGTTGCTTGCAGTGCGAAATTTATTTAAATCGGGAATAGTCTTGCAAGAAGTTGAACGATGTTTGGGAGAGCAGCCGGTCAGGGCAGCAATGACCTGCAGATTCTCCTCAGAAATCAGATCTTATTAACAGAGACAAGAAATGAGCAACTCAGCTGCAACCGATCTTTGCAAGACATTTCTGTGAAGCTGTAAAGGATAAACACCTGTGGCATTGATGGAGCGTTTTTCACGTCTTTCCAAAGACCTCTTGATGAGTTTAATGGTATTATCCATATAGTCAGCAGCACGCACAGCATTACGGGTTTGCCCAACAGGCTGCTTCACCAACCGCAGAATGTCTGACGGACTCACTGCATTCCTCCTCACGCGCTCAACGCTCCTGTATTGTGTGGAGACATCAGATCTATGAGTTATTGCTTCTGGCGCCTTACAACTTCCAGTTGAATGTATTGTACACTTCCATGCTGTGCCTGTGGTTTTTCTATCACTGCATAACTTATGTAGCAGTTCAGTAGGTTTGTACACTCACACTCTTCTGGAGTACTCATAAGCTGAGTCCACCATGGTCTTGGCTTCAATAACAGCTTTTTCAATGACATTTCTCCTCAAACGTGGTTCTGAAAGCACACAACATCTTTTAGTTAGTCAACTCTGCTTTCTTACAAACCAGTCACCTTTCACTTTATTTTCTCTTTCTTTCTTAACCATAGAACACTAACGTTGGGGGATTGTGGTCATGTTTCATTGTGTTGCTGCTGTCTGAGTTGCGTGGGTCGAAGGTAGGAGTGTTCTCATCACAGTTGTCAGTGATGCGGGGAGACTGTGCCTTCACCGGAGAAGGCTCACATGCCCCAGGAACGGGTGGACCGAAGAACAAGTTCCCAGCTCAAATTTTGTTTTTTGTTTGAGGGATTTTTCGTTGACGATTCCCCATTTTTTCCCATATTTTAGAGCCTTTTTATAATTTTATGATACCTTTTTTTTCATTTTCTGAGACATTTTATAGGGAAAAACAAAAGAGTACTTAAATCTGTCACGTATTGTTGTACTTTAATATATTTTTATAAGAAGTATTTTTTATCGGGTGTATTATATTGGGTAAAATATACCCAACGTTAATTATGGTGTTACTAACTATTAGTTAGTGTTCTAAGGATAATATTGATTCTTTTATGGATTACTGATGCTAATTTGCAGGTTTCTTTCATGTATAATTACAGCAAAGCACTGGGAGGAGGAGGTGTATTTTAAACACATTTATATTGACTGTATTTCATTTCATTTCATTTGATAGAGGTTTTACTCACCAGCATTCACGTTGTTTTTCGAACACAGGTAAAGAGCGATCACGCACAAAACCCCCCTCATCTCTGAAAAAGATGAACATGGTCCCGTTATATACACACTAATCAACTAATAATACTAATTATACAAGAGGGCATGGTTGCCTGAAAGCAAATTACATCTGCCAGTTGCAAGTGTGAATAAACCCAATAAGAAAGTTAAAATGTCAGACAAGAAGCTTGACCGGTACCTGTTATATTTTAGATGTCCAACTTTCTCCAGTTGCAGTTTGGAGTTGGTGTCTGTATTTATAGGTTCACAAGTTCTGAAGCTGGAGACTCCCCTTTGCCACACCTAAGTAATCTTTGTTTGAGATGTTTCCAGAAAAGATGATGTGGTTTAACAGGAAACTAAAGAAACTTGCGAAATAATGTCAGCCGGGCAGGATTTAAGCTGTACTTTTAGCAGGTTTTAGATCTTTTATCACCAAACAGTTTGAACAGCCTACTCAAGGATGTGAAGGTGGCTGAAAATTACGTTTTAAACCTATAACGTTATCGATTGAGTTTTTCTTCAGATGTTCTAATGTTTTTTTAACGATGTTTAATTTAATAATTTAATAATAGATCTTTGGGTTATATGGCTACTTATCTATGAAATCATCTCTCACTATAAGTAATATTATAAGATTCTAAATCGTCTTACATTATTTTGCAGGCATTGGCAAAATAAAAATGTCCCTCTTTTACTGCTATAAAATGTCGCCAACGGACACATTAAAATACAAAACAACAACAATGTTTTCATAAAGATATTATTCTTGAATGACAATGACTGAACTCAAGCTTAATTTGAGTGACTGTTACGTGTCAGTGTTGGGTTTTCTTCCCCTTAAGGTGTCAGTCTTCAATGTGCAGGCCCATCCTGCTGCACCCTGGTTCCTGAAGGCGAGCTGGCCAAGCAGCAGAGTGGGCCCCATTTAAAAATCTTATAACTCAGCTCATTAAACATGCTCATTAAATAAATGCATTCAGTGTAATACCTTGTTGTACCGCCATGATTGTGAATTATGTAATGGATCTCTGTTACTGGATGTATATAAGAGTGGAATAATAGTGAGACGTTGACTGCAGATGCTCATCGCACCAACACATGTAGAGAGACTGAATGTGGTTTTATTCAAATGTTAATCGCGGCGACACCTCGATGGGAAGACAAAGAGACGACTACAATCAAGCCAGCCTCCACTTCGAAAAACACAGTCATGCCAGCCCACACTGTTTTTTTCAGTACACATATATACTAGGCATTACAGTACGAGCGTGTAAAAACTGACTTCAAAATAAGAGCAAACTTCCGGTGAACGTGATATGCCGAAAAAGGCCTTTAAATACAGATAAGGTAATAGATTAAACTAAATGAATGGATGAAAAATCATGCATTTTATGAATGATGAATAGAAAAAAAATAGGAAGTTAACTTCTGATTCTGATTTTGAATTTCAAAATAAAAGCTCTAGAAAAGTCACATTCATGAGCAAATGTGTCTCTTTTTTCAGACTAGATTTAGAAGAAAATGGTGCATAGTTACAAACTAATTTCACTTCTGATTCTTAGTAGACCAGCTCAAGATGCCCCTCAGAGACAATCAAGACATTCTGATGTTTGATTTAAAAATGAAAGCCTGTCAAAATCTCTTTCATGAGCCAACTTCAAATCAGCTCACGAGGCAATTTATGTCTAACTTTAGATTATATTAGAAATTGAATGAACCATAGTTATTAACTCAATCCACTTAATATGCATATTATATCACCTCATGATGTCCCTCAGAGACAATCAAGACATTCTGATGTTTGATTTTAAGATGAGAGCCCGTCAAATTCTCCTTCATGAGCCATCTTCAAATCAGTTCACGAGACAATTTATGTCTAATTTTAGATTATATAAAAAATTGAATGACCCATAGTTAAGAACTCATTCCACTTATTCTGCATAGTATACCACATCAGGGTGTCCCTCAGAGACAATCAAGACATTCTGATATTTGATTACTAAATGAAAGCCAATCAAAATCTCCTTCATGAGCTGACTTCAAATCAGCTCACGAGTCAATTTATGTCTAACCTTAGATTATATTACAAATGGAATGACCCATAGTTACACGGTAATTCCACTTCAGACGTATAGTAGACCATCTCAAGATGTCCCTCAGAGACAATCAAGACATTCTGATGTTTGATTTCTAAATGAAAGCCTGTCAAAGTCTCCTTCCTGAGCTGACTTCAAATCAGTTCACGAGACCATTTATATCTAACTTTAGATTATATTTAAAAATGAATGGTCCATAGTTACAAACTAATCTCACTTATTATGTATAGTAGACCATCTCAATATGTCTCTCAGAGACAATCAAGACATTCTGATGTTTGATTTTAAAATGGGAGCCTGTCAAAATCTCCTTCTTGAGCTGACTTGAAAAGTTCATGAGGCAATTAATGTCTAATTGCAGGGGGGGATATGAGACCAGAGGACAGTGTGGAGTTGATGATGTTTGTGAGGGGAGCAAGAGAGGAGAGTGAGGGGAGGTTTTTTCACTTAATTAAATACACTTTATTATAACTATCGATCCAAGATGTCCCTTTGTCCTTAAAGAATATTTCTGAACACTACAGTACCCTTTACATTTGTGCAGTCACATAGGAACTTTGTGTCTAGAACCATTAGGTTATTGATCGGTGCTTGTTTTGGAAGAGCATTGTTTTAGAGAAGCATGTGAAGCCATTTATTTTGTTTTATTTCTAGAGGTAGTTAGCCAGGCCTAGTTTTGTTATCTTGATTTATATTTGTTTGGCACTACCACACCTTACCCACTTCATGGAGAACCTTTGTTTTTTCACTACAACCGTGTGCAAATAAATCTTGTTTATTTCACTCCTACTCCTACATACACATACAAGTTAGTGGTTAGTGCTTTACAGGTATTTGGCACACTAATGCGGAAGTATAAATATATAAACATTAAAACAATGGGAGACTATTGCACGCAATGTTTAAGGTGGGGCGTTAAAAGGGTAGATGCTGGAATGTACAGTTAACAGGGTTCCCATGCACACAATGTCTAGGTGGACACTTTGTACTATTTAGTGGTAGTTTAGACCTTTTCCCTTTGCATTAAATCATTTTTGCAGGTATGGTATTTGTATAAAAAAATTGGCACTGCAGTGACCTATCTGCATCATTAAGCAGAAATTAAGCAGAAAGGCGCCAGGAAACACAGATATAGTTTAGTGTTAGTCCCAACTGAATGACATTGGTTTCCTATTTGTTGTA
Source organism: Cyclopterus lumpus (assembly GCF_009769545.1). Lineage (NCBI taxonomy): Eukaryota > Metazoa > Chordata > Actinopteri > Perciformes > Cyclopteridae > Cyclopterus > Cyclopterus lumpus. Next base: position 17,591,842 of record NC_046974.1, on the reverse strand, counting down.
GAATTCAGTTTACAAAGCTTTTAATTTCTTTTAAATATTTCTGATCATTTTATACCTCATTCTGCACCAAGACTCCTAAACCAAATGTGGTAAATGTTGTCTAGACTCCGGACACATTATTAATGTTTTAGCACCAACACAATATCATATCAGCTCAATGGAAGTCATTTGAATCTCTCGTAGTTCATGAAGTTCAAAACCCATCAGACGACTTTAAGAAGAAAATATTTAATTAACCTAACCTACAAAGATGGTTGACATGGGAGGGTGCAGTTCCAATGTGTTTGAATATTTTTAATGATGACATGTACAATAGACAATAACAACTTCCTGGCTTTCAACCACTTCGAGCGGCTGATAATTAATACTGGCTTGTCAAAGTAACTCCTGTGACAGAACTACTCCATTTAAAACAACACAAAACATAACTTAGTTTATTTAGTATCTAACCTCCAACTATCTCAAGGAAGTACAGTATCAGTCTGTCTCCGGTCAAACAACTGATGGGTCTTTTTTTATTACATTTGATTGAGAGTGAAACAGAATGAGGAAATCCAAGATGCCAAACCAGAAAAGCCACCAGTAGTTCCTTAGTATTACCTGGTACCCATCTGGGCTGTTTGGACCAGATCCATTCAACAACCACCGTCCAATGAGATTAGGCTTTCCATGGGGGCCTTCACTCCAAACGGTCACAACACGATTCAGGCAAGAGGCCAGAAGGGGAACAAGACAATAAATAAATGTTAAAAACAAGAAGAGGTGACTTGAATCTGATGAGAAGTGAGAAGTGACAATGTTCACAAGAGAAAAACTAAATCAAGGCACACTGTTTTAGTAATAGAGTATAAAAGTTTAAAAGACTTTTTTGTTGTGGCTAAATGATTATCAATCTGGTTATGTGGATAATAATTTGGAGATGAGTATGGCATGTTATGTTGGGGTATTTCATCCATGACGGCTGTTATATAAGTTCTGAAAGTGTGTGCTGGAATTTGGTATTCTTGTGTTTTGCATGTATGCTGTATGTCAATCACCAGGTTCGTCATACCTTTGTAATCGTCTTGGCCTCTTTTGTCTGCATGGTGTTTTTTCTTTCAGGTACACTGCAGATGGAACAGGAAGGAAAGGTCATACTTTGTCTTGTCGTGGTTGTTTCCTCATATTTGGTTTAATCTGCCTTCATTTGCAGTAAATACTTTTTTCCTGCAAAGAAGTGATATATAACTGATAACTGACTGTTTGCTTTCTCAAGATTGAAGAATAACCTGCTAACTCTGTGTTTGCTGGTAGAAACAAAGCTGTTTTTTTATCTATGTGTACATAATCATAATTTGTATATGAAGTTATATTGCAAGATACAGGCAAACTGATAATAACTTAACATTTGTAGAAGTCATTCGCTTCAATGTAATTTGGTTTGCACATTTGGGACAGCATGGTGCAAATTGTGTGATCAGTGCAGGTTGATTCTCTGCAAAGCTCCTTCATGTATTATGTAATAATCTGCTAGTTTGTAGTGTTTCTTTTCTCGTGAATCTTTTTTTTCACATATCTTTGCAAATAATCTATGTCCAAAACTATTTTTATGTAGGTTCATAAAAAAAAAAAATGCAAACTACGTATTTGATTTCAAGTTAATCCTTGTGGAATTTATTAATTTCAGCTTTGTTTTGGTTTGCATTTTGGACAGCAAGTTGCCAACTGTGTAGAGCGGTGCTAACCAGCCTCTCCAGTACAGGTTGAGTATTTGTATGTAATAGAGATGTTGCATTATCATCAAGATATTTACTTGAAATGACACAAATTAATTGTCTGTAGCCAGTAGTCATAGTGACCTCCAGCTCAAACCTGACTGATGTGACCATTAGTGATTCAATGGCACCAGAAGGATGAGGAAAAACTGGAGTCAAAACTAAAAGAAGCAGAATAAGAGGAGCTGTTTCAATGTGCAAGCAGAGGAATATCTCAATAATGGAAACATCTATATGATAATGCTTGAAATGGCATATTCCCATGCTAGTTCTGCATGCTCCGGGTGGCATTTTAAAGTAATGTTTCATCCAGTTATTGAAACAGCGTTGTTTGTTTCATATGTGAATGCCACATGATAATTTATATATGTATTTATGTATTATATATTATATAAATTATTCATTAGTAGTAGTATTAATATTAACTATATTAACTGCAATGCCCTTTTCTGTTTAACGGAATCCAGTTGATGTGGTGGCATTTAAGTTAATGTGAAATAACTGTGTTAATGTTCAATGTTAATGAACTAATTACATTTCCTCAAAATGACTTGATCACTTCTTAAACTTAGTTTATTAAAATTTGGTGAATGTTCCACTTGCTGCTGGATTACTTTAGCTAAACGGAATAATACTAAATAACATCAACAGTAATACAACTACTGCCGGCTTGGCACTAGTGTGAGTACAGTGACGTAATGATCATCCATCCATCCATCCATCCATTATCAGCCGCTTATCCGGGGTCGGGTCGCGGTGGCAGCAGGTTCAGCAGGCCGACCCAGGCCTCCCTCTCACCCGCAACACTTCCCAGCTCATTCTGGGGGATCCCGAGGCGTTCCAAGGCCAGCCGGGAGATATAATCCCTCCAACGTGTCCTCGGTCTTCCCCGGGGCCTCCTACCAGTAATGATCATTCCTTCCTTAATATATTCCCTGGTTTTAGGATTAATTCCTGCAGCCCACTATATCTGTGACAGGGACATGCGGTCCAGGGAGGCAGTAAACCACTATTAATGATACAATACTGATCTGTGCTATAACGTAATCTCTTTATGATTTCAAGCATTTTCAGAATTAAAATCGATGAATGTGCGCATGCCCTGTTCAAACAGAGACGCGCGAGGTGAGGCAGCGACGAGCTGTGCTTTATCTCCGATTGCGCAATCCCTCACAAACTGGATTGAGGGCATGTCTTTTGCTTTCTCATTGTCACTACTGCAATAGTTGTAGAGACTTGTATTATATGTCCTTTATAGAATAGTGAGTGTCTTGCATATGGACATAAAGCCGCAGTGAAACAGTATATATATATATATATATATATATATATATATATATATATATATATATATATATATATATATATATATATATTGTTTTAAACAGGAGCTATAGAAGGATAGACTTCATGTACAAGTGAGTACACTGGGTGCAGAGGAAATGCTCTTTCTCTGAGCTGCTATAAACCGATGGAATCAAATGTACCTTATGTGTGTGCAAATGCTGATAGAAATATGAAAACAACCAGTAGCTGCTCTATTGGGTTCATATCTTTTTTTTGTAATTTGACTCTGAAAGACTTCACCGCACGTCACTGCTGTATCATACTATTTAGTATGCCAGAAAAAGATGTAGTATATCCACGCATGTTTTACATGCATTGTGTCCCCACTGCGCACTGCAGTACTGGGTAAGGCCGCATGGAGGCAGTACGCACGAGCCGCTCCGGTGGATCAGCAAGTCCACCCTCCGAAGCAGAAGGGTGCGGTGAAGCACCCGGAGGACGCACGAACGCCAGAAGAACAACAGCAGCAGCTCGGATGTTATTATCAATGGTTATAATCGACCTATAGACCATCATCTGGCGTCTCATCGCTGTGTGCTCCTTCACAACATGTCGGCCTCTGGCTTTATCCTGGTGGTCCTCGCCGTGTCTCTGTGGCCCGGTAAGATGCACTGGCAGCTGACAAGTCCTTATTGATTATGATGTCAAAGAGCAGGTTGTTATCGTGGGATTTATGACAACTTACATAAAAAACGGGTGTAACCTTAGCTATATACTAACTAATAACCGCGTGTACGTGTTTCTGTTTTAAAGGAGACTCCCGGTTCATCATAGACCCGTTTTCACTCATCAAACAGAAACCGCTGGTAAGCCTGAGCTTTATTCTCTATATTATCCCCGTTTTGTTTCAAAGGCCAACATACCAATACTAGATTAATGTAAAAAAGAATACACACACACACACACGTAGAGACTACTGTTCACACTAAACGGTGTAAGAACAATGCTAATGTCTCATTCAAAAACATCGGTGTGTAAAATATGTATTACTTAAGGGTGAAAAAAGGTCAGTCTTTATGTTTAAACGAAATGATGCTGACGTGCATGCCTTAAAGCCCAAATAAATCATCTGAGTGTGGCTTCTCCTCTTTAGACATTCGACATGTGTTCAGAGTGCAGCCAGGTCGTCCAGATGTCCGCCAACATGATTTCCAGCAGAGATACCAAGGTGAGGATGTTGATTGCTGACTCACTGTAGTTTCACTTCCCTTTCCTGACCACTGGGTTTGGGGAATTGGTTAATGGTGAAACTGGCAGAAACACCCATCAGCTGGGATCCCTGTAATGTCTTTAAAAGTTCAACCTTAAAATCAACGTTTATAAAAATATCCAATGAGAGAAAAGCCGACCCTTCGAATGTCAAAGCCTTGAAGTGTGCCGTCACAAAGGTTTACGCTTATCTTGCTTGCTCCTCCTGTTACTTTACTCTCTGCCGAGTAGACGCTTGGTATTCATGGACAAAGCATAACTACTCTGCCTTTGCAGGAGACTGTATATGAAACCTTGCATGCTCTGTGCCAACGCCTCCCAAGAGAAACGGCCTCAGAGTGTGATTCACAGCTCAAGGTGTATTTGCCAAAAGTCCTGCAGCAGACACCCGGTCATCTGGTAAGCGTATCATTTTACCATGGAAAAATAATCCACACTTTGGCCTTCCATGATAACCTATAAGATCATGTGCTTATGTAGAAACCAGGAGAAACCTGTCGGGCTTTTGGACTCTGTGCTGCCCACGAGGAGGAACTGCTGAACCTTCCCCCCCGCGCCACCGACGTGTCCGGCTCTGCACTCGCCTCGGCCACCAGAACCCACCTTAGTGTGAGAAAGCAGAAGTTGGTGTTAAAATGAAAGTTGAAATAAAACTGTTTTACTTTCATACTTTAAATGTCCCTCTTATCAGCTTGTTCTCTCTCTAGGGGCAGTTCAACCCTGCTTGCACCCTGTGTTTGTATATTATCAACAGACTGGAGACCCTATTGCCCAAAAATATGACTGAGGTGACGCTTTTTTAAAATATCTCTTTGTATTAAATCAGGCACATGTCCCTCACCATACATCACATCATGTAAATGTCTCCTCTGCCCTGCAGGATGCTTTGATGAAGATCATGGAAGAGGTCTGTGATCTCGTACCACAGAGCTATAAGGACCAATGTGATGATTTTGTCGACAAATATGGCACGCAGATTGTCGAATTCCTCTTATCGTCTGCTGCACCTCACGCAATATGCAGTCTTTTGCACGTCTGTTTGTTCAAGGAGCAGCCTGTTCCAGGTCAGTCGCATGTTTATAATGAGTACATTTGGCGGGCGTCTGCACATTCAGTAGGTTTGACGTCAAACCTCTGCTGATTCCCCAGAGCTGTTCCTTCCCTCGGATTGTGACTTTTGCCGCACGCTGGCTGCGCTGAGCCGCCTCCAACTGGGTCTCAACGCCACCGAATCCCAAACTTCCTCTTTCCTCCAATCTGTGTGTGTCCATCACCCCAATGCCATCCCCAAGGTCTCCCACTCACTCTAGATATCCCTCAGCACACAACCAAACATCACTATAATTAAAGAATGCATGGCCACTCCTTGTTTATCCCTTACATTAAATGACAGTATGTTTTCAGGTAAGTGATTTAGGCGGTTTTAATCCGATTGACAAAGAAAACATTTTTTGGGCACATTGCATACAAGTACTTTAACTCTCATGCTCTTTTCAGTGTGAGGCTTTCACCAAAATCTACGGCTCCCGACTGCAGAAGGTTTTGGGAAACCAGATGGACGGCCAACATGCTTGTGAAGTAAGAAAGAACACTTTTACAATGAGCTCTCTCACTGGAGGGACAAAGAGGAAACTGTTATATCGACAAGTCTTCACACAGGACTACAGATCCACAAGAGGATTTGTCTGGTGGAGCAGTCATGGTCAGCAGGTCCACACACCTCCACCGGGGCTGAAATTAGCTCACTGACTGATGCAAATTTGACAATTTTTTATAATTTGCAGCAGCGCACTTTTTAAGGTGACTTAAGAAATGTACACACTTTTGTTGATTGACGAACATCACTTACAACAGTACGATGCAACACTACTCATAGCGAGGCCACTTGAATACTCGTGAACACATTCTTTTGGCCCGTCTGTCCCGCAGAGAGCTGATCTGTGTGTTGCCGCAAAGAAGTTGGAGCCGCTGGGAAAGAATCGTTGTACCTGGGGGCCGAGCTACTGGTGCCAAAGCATTCAGACTGCTCAGAAGTGTGGCGTAAGTTCAAATCAAGAAGACAACATAAGTAATGTATTTCCATGAAACAGTATTTTTACCATTTGTAGCAGTGGCCAACCAAATCACCCCCCAGGCTTCTCTCATATACAGGACATGATAAACTCTGTTCTTCCTATTATTGAGTCAACTGTATGCTGGTTTTCAAAATGTCATTCCATGATGAATAACTAAATACTGTATTTATAGTAAGCAGGTAATACAACTAGTTGGGTCTAAAGAGACAGCTTACACATGGTCTCTTTCCCCACTGCGCTGACCAACTGACTGCTTCAAACTATTTAAAGCACTAATGTGATTTTGTGAATAATTCAATTTGTTTAACATCCTATTTCTGTTTTTATCTGCAGAACCATGCCTTCTGTGAGAAGTACATGTGGAAGGAGTGAAACAAACTGCCCGCCTGAGAGCACAAAAATAACTACTTTCTTTTTACAAATGTCTTGCACTGAAAATTCATGCCATATGCTAGTTTGTTCAATAAGCATACATATTGATCCTGAAATGATTCAGTTTGTATAGTGTCAGGCTGTGATTCAGTCTGAAACATCAGTTTCTGCAGTGATTTGTAGTTTTATGAGCAGTATTATTCTAGATTGCTAAATATATGTAATTATGAACATGGATATTGCAAAGAACGTTACCTAGGATGAGCTCTCAGTATGTAAGACATACTATTATTCTACTTGAATAGTATATGTTAGACTATTATCCTATGATCCCTGGTGCAAATAGGCACATACACATTACAGACTGCTAAACCTTCATTAAAATTAAACACAGACAGACACACGTGTCCTAGAGTTTGTTTATTTGGAAACATCCACATGGTAAAAACATAAAACAGTGAAAAAGATCAGGGAGTCATTTACATTTATTTGCTTTTTGTGGTGATAAAGAATACATCCTGATGCTCTTTTACCATTCACTCTATATCCTGCTGTTATCTTGAATCATTTAAATACCCAGTTAATTTCCAAAAGGAGGCCATTCAGGAACACGCTGCCTCACTTACTCCCCTGTGTGGTTGTTTGTGTCGTTGTCGTCGTCGCTCTCTTGTCTCTTCCAAATCTAAGAGGGAAAGAAAAAACACTTTGTTACGTTCAAAGACAATGTTTGGCTTCATGACTTAAAACTGCAATCTGGTATGAAAAAAAGGATTCAACCGATACAGGTTTTTGAAATCTACGGTACATTTATATATGAAAACGCAATACTTTTTCCTAATAATCATAATAATTATCAGCAAAAATCTCCACAGAATAAACAGATTAAATACATACTCTTCAGCAGCTCTTTAGGGAGGTATGGTCCATTTCTTTTTTTGATAATATTGGATATATTTACATGACTCTCTAGATGTATATCTTTACAAAAAGCCAGTTAAATTCATACATGCAAAGAACCAAAATGATTTAAAGATTTTATAGAATATTTGTATGCATCGATGATTGCGAAAAATGATGCATGTTGAAAAGAGTAATATGATCTATTCACTTTTTTTTCTTCATATCACTACTATTACGTTAAGTTGAAGGCTACTTAAATGGTCCGTGTGAGTGCCATCAGATGAAAGGTGATACACGTTTGACGTTGCTTCATGTAACACAGACATTTAGAACCACGCCTCTGCCACCATTACATTGACGACATGCTCAGAATGAGTTGAAGACTTGCCTGGATGTAGGCCTCCGACAGCGTAATCATCTGGGGCAGAATGTCAGTCACCTGCAGATCTTGCATCTCATACCACTTCCCAGTTCCCTGATCAAACACAAAAGGAGATTATTTGACCGTAGAACAAAACAATCCCTTGGTCAGATATAATTTGATACATTTTTAGTACCAATGCCACCAGAAACTGTTTCAGAAATATCTAGCTGCAACCTACATGATGCAGAACGTGTATCCTGTAAGCTCCTTCGGTGGGTTTCCCATCATGCACTACGTTGGCCACAAGGTCATATGTTGTGTTTTTCTCTGTAAGTTGAGCTTCTTCTGTCAAGTACTCACGGAGGTCGACATTCCTGTCGGAGCAAATACACAGCATAAACAAGTGCATATTCATGCTGGGGACAAAATACAGTTACATTATACAATAATAAAAACAACCATTCATTACTACTAGCAACATGCACTTCATGGTTCTGTTAAGCTGTAAGCTTTGATCGATGACATGTATTTTGGCTTACAGAATATAAACACTTACGTGATGGGGAAATTGACGATTGTGGGGTTCTTTTCCACAAAGAAGTTGTTCTTGGTGAATCTTTTGATGCAAAAGACGAGGTACGGGGGCAGTTTGGTCAGCTGGAACCTTTTGAGAAAATTCTCTTTGTAGGTTTTGTACTCCTGAATGTAAATGAGACAGGAGAGCATGCACGGGTGCTCAATAAAAAAAAAAACAGAAATGAGAGCAGAGGGCAGATTTGATGTGGGGCCGATTGCCCTGCGCCACACTGCAATTTGATTGTCTTTTTGCAAAACACTGTTGTAATTCATTCTGGGTAGTTGTCAGAGGTTATCTGTTCTTTATAAGAAGATCGGAACTGTGGACACCATGAACAACGTGAATTATCTTCTACTGCGAATGTGTGCATTTTGAAGAACTCAAAATCACAGATTTAACGTGGAGTTGTTCTCCAGAAAAAAAAGAGTAGCTTGTCAGAGAAATTTATTTTTTTGATTCCTGTGTGTGCCGTTATGAGTAGATGGTACCTGGTCAGAGACAGGTTTTCAAGATCTACTGATCCCAACCATCTTTCTGAGAGGATTATCAAACATGAAACCAAAAGGACAACATGGTCAAATTTGGCTTGCTCGGAAGAACACATTCAGCTACCTGAACTGACAGCGAAATTAGCAGTATAACAGCAAACTGGTACATAAACAGGGATATACCCACTCAGATTATCACTGGGCTAAACTGTGTGTGAAGTGTGAAACAGTGCATTACTTTAATCTGTAATTTTCTGGTACGGCATGTTTTTTTCACCTAAAAACACCAATGCTTTCCATTGAGATTACTGCTTTGCAACATTGCTTTCAGTCATTTCCATTATATATTGTGTATATATATATATATATATATATATATATATATATATATATATATATATATATATATATATATATATATATATATATATATTTAAGAAGATTAGTACCTTCTCCGTGTTGCCATTGAACTTGCCCAGGATGTTGAAGAGAGGGACCTGCGGGATAATGAGCTGCTCCTTCTCATCCTTGTACAGTGGAGCTGTTGGGAGGTCAAGGGTTAGAAACAGGAAGGTGGACTCAGACATCTGCTCCTGGTACTCCTCTGTCACGAGCAATGCCTGTTTCTCCTCTGGTGTCTGGAAAATTAAAAATGATATAAAACATGGATTCTTTCAAAGAACTTCAAATCCTGTTTTCACAGGGATTCATCTGAAATAGTACACAGTAAACCATTAACTGTCTGGTAGCACAATTAGATTTAAGGGCATGTGAACATATAGAATATTCTTTCGCCCTTTGGCTTGTATTTGAATATCACATCCGCATTGTCAGGCTATTTCTATTCCTCCTCGTGTTGCTTTTTATTTGGGATGCGTCACATTTTTGAACAAGTATTTATCATCAGAGAAACTAAACGCTTAGCCAGAGAAACTTTAAGTAAAATATGTTTAATTATGTGCCAAAACGTTTTGATTTAACCTATATTTTGAGAAGAAAATCAATTCAGAAGGTAAAGAGACCATTCAAAAAGTAGAATTATTATTATTATATTACAAAACTGGTCAAATAACTTAATAAACCTCAGCTATGCTATTAGCAACATCATTCATATTCCAGATGTCAATAAATTATTTCATAACAGCAGTAAACTCACTAAATCTGGGTGTGGAAGTTTCTTGGAGAAGATCCGCATGGAGCCTTGAAATGCTTTTGTAATGCTTGCTATGAGGGCAGACAAAAGTGGGCAGAGGTTTATTCACATTTGTTTTAACAATCAACAATACATTTAACATTTGACATGCTAAGACTAACTCAATTAAATTCATTTAAAAAAAAAAAATACAATTCACATTTGGTCAGAGTTTTTTCTTCATCTCAGAAACATTTACCATTAACATTCCAAATATATATCTAAATATAACCATTAAAGACTTTAATTGCGTATATTATGACCCAACGAATAGGGATGAGGCCATTTTGATTCTCTTCCGACTTACATGTTTTTTTCTTTGTGCCTCCAAGAGCACCGTGCAGAGCATTCAAGAACCACGTCATGAAGTCCACAGCATCTCCTGCAGAACAGAAAACGATCAATCAGCATCACAGCCTAGTTTCCAGAGAGCAGCATGTGTTAAAAGCCTTTCTGAGATCTGCAGTCCGAAGCATCGTACAGTACTGCATTTTTCAGTTTCTGGGAACTGAAGCATTACCTTGCTTGGTGATTTGGAAGTTCTTCTTGCTGCACAGCACAACAGCCTGCAGCATCTCATGTGGAGACACATGAGCTTTGAAGTTTCTTGGATTCCACAGTTTGCGCATCAGCTCACCAAACCTCTGCACCAAGAGGAACATGATGTCCCCCGGTGGCCTGCGGATTCCCCTGTAGTTTTCCTCCTCCAGGAAGTAGTTTCGCAATGGTGGAACATTGGAAAAAGCCTTGGTAGAAGAGGCAACAGGAAATGGTTGGGACTGATTATTACCTTTTTAACAAAGTCCAGAGACGGTCCACTGTGGCAGCTATTCATACCTGTAAGACCACATTGGCGTAGTCATTGGCTTTGATGTTGTTCAGCCCTACAATGCCTGGCAGGTAGGTCGTACCATCGTAGGCTCGGTATAGTTTACCCTGCTTGTCCAGCCCTGAGATGTGCAGCTTGGTGAAAGTTGGTTTCAGCACATACTGTAGAGAAAAGTGAGGATGTGTCAACAGATTACAAACCCAAAAGTACAGTATGTTTGACGCAGCACCACAATATTGACAATGCGACAGAGTATGACCCTCTGTGGTTTCAAAAATATATATATTTTATGCTGTCAGAGCATGATGTCTCATGCAAAGAAGATATTAATATTGTATGACTTGACTGTGGTGTAATCGTTTAAACCAGGATCAGCTCAGCCAATTAAGATCTCAACACCTGTAAATATACAGTTTTATAACAATATCAATATTATAGTTCTACCGAAAACAACAATAAGAGTGGGAATGTAAAGTGAGGATGCAGAGCATAACTTTTTTTTCATTAAATGAGAAGTAGAATAACGAACATGCTTGTAACACCATAACTTTACTTACGGTGATGTCTTCGAGTGAAGAGTCGATGATCTCGTAGTTGTCTGGCAGACAGTAAAACTTGAGTGTGTGCAGATTGAGGAACACATGATGGGTGAACTGCACACTGTGAGTGTAGGCATGGGACTTCAAACCTCTACCTACAAGGACGCACACATGTTTAAATCCATCAAAGCGCAACACGGTGGTTGATCCCTGGTTGAATGTCAGATCATCCACCTACCTTGGAAGTATTTCCCACATATAAGGCAGGCATAGACGTTGATGTGAGACAGCGAGATGGAGCAGAGTTTCTCAAAGTCAAAGTCCAGCACACTCCTGGTGGATAAACAAACTGGGAATCAGATGAAGAGCTCTAGTGGAGAACAGGGCTAAGTAGCATTTAGCACGGACATTAGCTATGCACGTTCAACTTCATCTTGCCTGTTGATGGTGTCAAGGTAAGGACAGTGGCGGCTTCTTCGGTCTTCTATCACACGTCCTCGGCCTATTTTGGCTGCCACTGCAACGTCAAGTGAAACAAAACGAACATAGTCGGACCATATTGTGTTCAATCAGTTGAACGAAAACTAGCTAAACATGCTAGCTGGCATGATGATGGGTTTGAACCATAAGAGTGATATCAGGACATTTAATTGGTTTCAGACAGTTCAATGTGTACACTCTACTGGTGCGTGTTGGCCTGTGTGACTGGACAGACCCGAGAATAACATCGGACTAACTTGTATCTGGCTCCTAGTAGCAGTAGCGGGCTACCTGCTAACCAAACGCAGCACAGACGTTACCAGTAAATAAACGTTACCTCTCCCTTCGTCATCGTCATCCTCCACTTCAGCCTCCCTTTCTCGCTTCAGAGAAACCATCATAGCGGTTAGTTCGCGAGCTTAATGTCAAAACAACGGAGAAGGCACTAGTTTATTTGGAAGAAATGAATGGGTCGAGCACCGTGCACGTCGAAACTCGCGGTGAACGAGCGGGTGTACGTCGAACTACCAAATGGGACAGTTAAAAGTAGCCCGGAGTTTGAGGCTCGACACATCGATCGATGAGCTGCTAAATAGCGATACCATCGTGACAACGTGCTGGTTGTATTAAAGCTTAACCTGGTGTTTTTATATTTTATTTGTGTAAATGTTCCGTCTGGTTCTGTCCAATACATGTTTCCTCAATGAAAACAAGGTGTATTATTTAATCTGTTATTCATGTGTAAACTCCGGGAGTGTTTTATTTGGACAACAACTTACCATTAGCTAGCATGTAACGTTAGCTTTTTGTTAGTGGTTTCTGTGGCTCTGCTTGTTGCAATCATAAGCTCACACATACTGTCACCGTATTGGAGCTGTTACTAAAAATGGATATTTTAGGAGACGATGAAGTCCATGACCTGAAATGCAAACCCGTCGGCCGCTTGGATATGAGCCACGGCTTCCTGCACCACATCCGGAGGAACCAAATTGCTAGGTGATTTCCTCAACTGCTGTTAGCCAGAGCTAGTCGCGTTAGCGAGCACACTAGCCAGGTCGTGTCGTCCAGTCTCAACCTTCAGAGTTGCAACTACTCAATGTTTGTAGAAGTTGATCTGCTGGTGAAGCAAAGGACGGCGGTGGGGCGGGTAACTTATTGTCTTACGCTCAAAACGAAAACACAAAGAAATGCCGCATTGGCCCATTGACCAAAGTTATACTTGATTTAATACACTGGAGCCAATATCATATAACGTTAGCTGTTAACTGCATATTGCAAAAAATAGGATTACAAATCCAATTTGTACTCAGTGTAATCAGTGCTGTGTCATCAGAGGAAAGTTAGCGTTTATATCGAAGAAACTGGACATGTTTCTCAGACCTTCATGATTGATACAATAAGTACAAAGCACCTTTTACCTCACATGCTGGTATTTAACACTTTGCCTGATATGTGTTATCTCTACTAGTTGGTGATAGTATACGACTTTTAGGGGTATGACCTTAAGAAAGAATATTACAAAAGTGTCTTTCATTATTATTATTATTAGTCACGTTACTATTAACGATATAATTACTGCTTTTATCTTTATTACTCTACTATATCCACTGCTGCTGTTATTATTAGTAGTCGTACATCTTTCCATCATTATTCAACCTACTACTTTTCTTTTATGAATAATTTATGGTTGTTCATTCTGCAGACATTACATATATTGCACTTCTGTCCATCCTGATGGAGGGATCCTCATCTGTTTTTCTCCCTGAGGTTTCTTCCTTTTTTCCCTCCCTTTTGGGAGAGTTTTTCCTGTTCCGATGTGAGGGTCCTAGGATGCTGTGTATTATGTAGATTGTAAAGCGCTCGGAGGCAAATTTATATACTATACTAAATACATTTAATTGAACGTTGCTGCTAACTATTCACACAGGATAGTTGTATGCAACGGGGATTGGCCAACTATATTTTGTTTCTGAAATATATTTCACTAAAGCAAATATATAGAAGAAAACATGAAACATAAAATGTATTTACTTTGACTATACTTTTTAATTGCAGAAAAAGAATAGAGTGTAACAACTTCCTATATGTGCCCTTAGGCATATTGATATATTGAAGAGTTTTTTGTTGGTTTTAGGGAGTCAGGATTGATACTTATAATCCTTATGCAGTGAAGCAATAACATAACCGTATTTCTGTTTAACTAACCAGTTTAGAAGTTCAGAGAAATGTTAAACTGCATATTTTTGAAAGGCATTGTACATTTCAAAGCAATAACAACATGTTTATATATTGGCTTCTCAAGAGATGACTATGATAAAGAAGTAAAGCAAGCCAAAGAGGTAAAGCAAGCCAAAGAGCTTCAGCGGCGGAGGGAAACCACAACCACTAGACGACCCCGGCGGCCGGATATCCAAGTGTACCATCCTCGATGCGGACGTGAGTTTGATGCACTTTGTTATTATGCGTTTGCCAACAGTACATCCACTAAAGAATATGCATCCCTGTGCTCATTTTCCAGATGGATCAGAGCCAGGGGCCGGTGCTGAGGCTGAAGAGTCTAATGAGAGTGGGTCAAGCACAGAGACAGAGACCCTTGGTACTGAACTCTTCTGGCTCGACTATCAGGCGGACTCGGGTACACTTACCTCCTTCCTGGTGCACAAGGTTAATGCAGATCCCTTTGACTGATATTTCTAGCTCTTTGATCTAGTTTACTTTGCTCTTAATGACCTCATGCTCTCGGTTTCCACAGGAGGATAAGCCTGAGATGGTGGTGGATCGTGTCGCAGAGAAGAACATCCTGGATTCAGCCATGAGGGCCGCTCTAAAGGCTCGAATTCGGAAGGAAATTGACAAAAGACGAGACAAACGATGAGTGATATTCTCAAACAGTTGACTATGACGATAAAGGAGCAATAGACAAAGAGGAGCAATACTTCATTTGCAGTTCTGCACTTCGACATAGCGTTCACGCTGTTGACAGTGTTGAGGACATAATGAGGACTCTGGGATCATGTACAGTGACTATCAGCAGAGATCCAACTCGATGACCCACAACTAATCTGGCTTTTGTATTGGAAGGAGAAGGAACAGCACTTATCAAAGACAGTATGGTTGGGAGTTGACTGTCAGGGTCACATTGACTCCATTTGTCTCACTTGCATTGTTACCTCTCACATTGTACAGCTTAAAATAGACTGGACCTGAGAAATGATAGTGTTGCTTTTTCAGTTAAATTCAGAAAAGAAGTACGTACTCTTTGACAGAGAGCACTGTTAACCTTCCTCCTCTGTTGAACATGTCCTGTGTTTTGTGTTTACAAAGATCTATCTTTTATAAATAAGATTAATCCTTTATTTGGTCAAATGCTGTGAATGGAACATCAGTGATTCTGTGTTTAGAAATGTTACAATATAGTTGTGTTTCCAGTGTGGCTGTAGCCATGATAATGTGTTTGTGTGGCAACTGTGTTTCATTGTTTTGAGTATTCTAATTTATTTTGGATTTTTTAAAATACTTTTATTTTTGATACTGAATATTTTTCAAGGACATGATTCTTTACGTACAAAACAAATGACACACGCACACACATATATATAAAAAAAGCCATTTATTACTGTCCAATTGTGTCTGGATGTGCACTTGTGGAATTGAACAGCCATAAAATGTGAATGCTTTTTCTTAGTGTCTTGATATGTTGTAAAAACTCAGATGTGTGGGAGGAAAATACTATTTATCCAGAAATATCCATTTAGTATTGGGGATACAACAAAATACAATATAAAATGCAGTTGACTGATAGAAGTGTTTCACATCATATCCTCAGCAGGTGGCAGTATGAATCAGCGGTTCAAATCTGCAGGCCTATCTTCTGTGTGTCTCAACTTTTGTCTTAATCATTCATCAAATTCGATTCTTTTTTTCAATAAGTAGTGATTTCTAACTTTGAGGAAAAAATACCCTAACGGTAGTACTTGTTGAACCTTTTATTAATCTTGGAAATCTATTTAGGTACTAGCCATTATTTAATTGCATTTACGACCCTCCAAACTGGTGGACTAGTTGTTTGTTGTTAACCTGTTTCCCCTGCTGGGACAAACCCAACAAGTTAGAACCAGCCAGTGGTGTAGCCTCCCTCCTATCACATTCTCTGAATATGTGAAACAGACAAGCCTGTCATCTACAACAAAATTTATGTTAAAGAGAGGGATGTCTAGTTGGGGCTCACAGACACTGACAGAACGGCCCGGGGTCACAGAAAGAATGCACCAATTGGCAGATTTAGTCATGTTTATCTTATAAGACAAAAGATACAACTCGCAGATACGGCTAAACAAATAAATTCACCAACAAATGAAGTAAATGAGGTGGCATGAATAGTGACTGACGAGAGACATGTGGGAAAACAAGAAAGAACAGGAAGTAAAATCAAACATGACACATTTCAAGTCAAATAGGAGACATACTAAACAATAAATCACTTTTTTTTAATAAGTATTTTTGTAGTCTTGATTGAGTTTGTAGAAATCACTGTCTACAACAACATTGCTGTAAAAGAGTGATGTCTAGTTGGGGATCGCAGACACTGACAGAACGGCCCTGGGTCACAGAAACAAATAAGTCTTTAATAAGGGCAGCATGCCCCATTTAAATGTAGATACCATCAGTTGTGCACAAGTTAAATGTATTTCTGTCTCATCTGACAATGTTTTCCAACCCCATGATGAAACGGGGTAACCCAAAGTTCCACTACCACTCCGGGCTCTAAAGAACAAAGTTGAGTTGACAATTGGACAGACGAGCTGTCGATCCACACCGTAGCAGGGGATTCATTCATTGTTTCCATGAATGCATAAAAAACGGAAAACTAAATCCTGTGACCAAATGGTGGGCCAAGTCCCGACAGTTATGCAACGCCCAGTCGAGGAGGAGTGGCCTCTGCTCTGCTATTGGTGAAACAGAGACACTCCCCTTTAGGTTGCCTCCACCCTTCTCCGGCTCACTTTTCATCTTCCAGCCAGCATGTGACTGAGACTCTGAGCCAGGAGACATATTCCCATGTCGACAGATTATCTCCAGTTTCACCACTTCTCTATTGGCTGAAAATGACCCAATCACAAGTCACACCTTCCCCTCTCAGTGCAGATTCATAATAACAATGTTATAAAACGCACAATTTGTCATGCAGGTATATATACGCCCAGGAAACACTAGAATGTAATGTAACTGTCCCTGAACCTTTACTGTGAAAGGCAGGCTGACAGTTCTGTATGGCAATATGTAAATATAGCATAATATGTTATATCGACACGCGTAACACTTACATTCCATTTAGACTATTATCTAGAGGAAGAAAAAGATAACTACCACCATGAATCAACTGTTTCTTTTTTTTTTTAAACAATATCAAAGCTTGCATTAAAACTACTGTTCCACTTACATCACATGTTTAAATACATATTTTGGACCCAATGCCTTATCCAAACCCTTTAAGGGTCAAAGTCTCTGAGTGGATACTTATACAGCTCCCGTCTTATAATGGCTTATGTCACCTTGTTAGTTATTATTTATTGAGGTACTAAACTTTAATGTTTACGTGAAGCTCCATTGCTAAACACAAAAGTACACCAAACCTGTTGACCCTCTCTCTAACTTGGAGTTCGGTTTACTTTGGAGGTTGAATTGTTATATTTACATTCTGTTTGTTTGTCTTCTAAAATGGCGACACTCCAGGATCAGGGCCCAGTTTTCCTGCATCATCTTGGATTGCCCCTTAATTTCTCTTTATTATTTTAGTGCAAGTTAATCTAGTGTAACAAAACACACATTTTCTAACCACGTTGATTTGGACTGTTTTTGTCATTTACTCAGCAGGTGAAGTAATCTCCGAGAAGTTACACAACATTCGGGAAAAAAAAAAATTGTCAGGGCATTCAATTACTAATTGAGTCTAATGCTACTTTATACCCAATGTGAAAAACACTATGAATTGCTAGACAAGCTGTGAAAAAGCCGACCTTTTCCCTTTGATAATGCCGGCTAAACCAACAGCAGTTGGTTTAAGTGCACCAACGTTAACAAGGTGAGAAATGCGATTGGAGTAAAATAAAAAACAAAAAAAAACTTAAAGAGCAATGTGTGGCTTTGATTTCACTTTCCTGCAAAATAAAAAAGCAGAGCGACAGCAAACTCGCACAGATATAGCTTCAGCTGTCACCCAATCCACACAAGAAACCTCGCTGACCCCGACGAACTGCTGATCTGCTTCTGCCCTTTACACCGTGACCGGGCTCCCTCTGGCCTGTTGGCTGTGAGACACATCTGTCTCGGTCTCACTGCCGTGCTGTCTAGCTGTGCGTGTCATGCATTGTTTGGTCTCCGATGTGAGCAGAGCGCAGGTGGTGTCGCCTCAGCTCTTTGTCGTGGGAAGAGTTTTTGCAAAGGAGAAACAGAGATAAACTATAGTGCATTTCAGTGCCCCCCCCCCCCCCTCAGTGCTGTGACACTGGTGCACTAGTGAATGATCGTGCCCATTCAAGGCTGTGGAAGACTAACCCCCTGGACCACTTAGTTAAATATAGACCAAATGTGGTCATGGAAATGCACAGCTGCAGTGGTCAAACTGCAACAGGACTTGAGGTCTGAATTTGATGCCGTTACTCGAGTATGAATACATAGCGCGATATAATGTGATGTACTTTTTTGTAATGAGCTGGGCCAGCTCTCCAAGACAAGGAGTACTTCTAGATATTATTCATTAAGCCAGCTTGCATAGATGTATTTAGAGTTTAGAGTAATTTAACTGTCAAAAGCCGAACTCAGTAATTGGCAGATTCAGTGATGGTAACCTAATAAAAAGCTTAAAGAGTTAAACGGGGAGGCAGGTACAGCTCGCAGATACGGCTAAACAAATAAATTCACCAACAATGAGGGAAAACAAGAATGAACAGGAGGTAAAATCAAGCATGACACATGAGGAGTGAACTTTAAATCAAACTTTCAAACAGGAGACAGACTAAACAATAAACCCAAGATCATGACAGCTTATGTATGAAAATATAACATATTACAAAAAAGAGTGATATAAATCACTTCCTTTCATAAGTATTTTTGTAGTTTGGCTTTCTTAAGAAACGTTACTTTCTTGATTGAGTTTGTACACATGGTTTAATGCACTTATTATAAGTCGCTTTGGATAGAAGCGTCCGCTAAATGACATGTAATGTAAAAGTGACACAATCAAAGTAAGCATGTTTCATCTGTGTCTTTGGCATTGCCACAGGAGCTAAAAGTACCTGGAAGTGCAGGTACTAAACTAATGCTTATGGGACTGCCCCCACATGTGCAGACCCCAACATTAGCCGCTCAGTGATTTACAAAGCTGCAGGATTTATGTGGCACAGTAACTATGGTAGTTCTATTACCAGTTCAGCACTGAAAAGGCTCCAGAGATCCTGCGCTAGGAGAGGATCGATGCTGAAATCTCTCTGACTGAATGAGTTTCAGTCTGGATAAACACTGGTTGGAAACAAAGAAATAGAAACATTTCAGGAAGTAAAAAGGGTTTACATCTTGGATCAATCATGGGGAATTTGTTTAAATATAATGTATTTGTTGGTTTCAGGGAAACAAACAGATCATAGAATATTCAGCGGCATAATAGTTTATGATTTTGATCATTTTTACAGTTTATTTTTGTCTTTTAGAAGGACAGATGTTTAACTCAACACAAGGAGAAATGAACGTTGCTAAGCCTGTGAGGCAGATCAGGAAGCCCAAACGTGTCTGAGTGGAGACTTCATAACCTTTCTGTCACTGGATTTGAATAACTTAATATCTTTTCTCAACTGCATTCATTTCTTTGGAAAGTTCTCATGTCATATTTATTAATCTTAAGATTTCTTATTTCTAAACTTTGTGTACTATTACTAATTAATAAAGTTAGTTGTCCTCAAACCATCTAAGTAAATAGCACTAATACAACATTTGCATTGCCCTAGAGGTGTTAGATGTGTTTCCAACAATATCAATTTGCCTTCAGAATACATTTCATCTTCTTTGTATGCATCTCCTTGTGTTGATTTGGTTTTTTTAGGGAGCATCTCAACTATTGTCATAAATACTATTTTGTCCCAAGTGTTGATTTTATGAAAAGAATAGCGCTGTGTCATCTGACATTGTTCCTCCAGCGCAGCTACATATAATAAATGTGGTGTGTCACGAACGGAGGTGACCAACTTCCAACAAGCACCAATGTGATAAACACGTTATGAATGCATGTGTATACTTCTGAGGCCATTGTGATCTTATGAGAATGATTGACCAGCAGATTGCTGAATGTCTGCTTCACACTTTCTCTGCTCAGCATCCAGCTTGAGAAGCTGCTTAGTCACACTTTGCTCTGCACACTCAAACAAAGTGCTAAAGTATGCCCCAGTCACATTATAAGTACCGGTAACTAATGCAGTGCTTTAAGTCAGTGGAAAAAAGATACAGATTGATGCTTTGTTTTAAAGAAAGGTATAGAAGACCTGGGAGCAATCCTGAACTTTCAGAACACGTATTCAACAGGGAAAGCCTTCGTTGAACATGAAGGCACCTGGCTGTGCAGTTAATCTCCAAGAGCTGTCACACTAAAAGCAGCCGCTCAGGAGTGGAAGTACAACAGCCAGAAGCAAACCAGACCCGCTTCAAACTATTCCCCTCCAGCAAGACTGCCGATTGCGAAACAGCCGTCACATGAACTCATTTTGAGAATCGTTAAGGTTTCACCTCACATACCTGAGTGCAGTGCACATTGGCTTCAATCCACCTTTCAGACTCACGAAAGACAAAAGCTTCTCAAGACTGGTGGCTGCATGGCAGCATGGACTTGTTTTTATGACTGCCTTCAAGGAGAACTGGGAGTTCCAAGTGAGCTTATATGAAACATTACCCTGGAGGCTATGATCAATATATTATTAAGAGACCCGATGACACTGCAAAGTAATGTTGTAAAAATGTTGAGCAATAACTCAAAATTCCATTCAAACAATTAAATGTTTGGGACATACTTGAGATGATGCAAAGTAAATTGTGGCTAAAGCTGCGGCGCTAAGCCCCGTCAGAGCGCTTTGCCAATACATGGACTTATTTTCATGTAATTAGCAGTTGCCTCAGAAATATAAAACTTCATTTAAAAAAAGAAAAGAAAAGGGGAGACTAAACCAAACACCAGCAGCAGCAATAGGGTGCTCGGTTTGGGGAGCATTGAGATTTAACAGACATAAAACATGACTTTTATGGTGCGAAATAAAAAGCTCAATGTCCATGCAAGGCAAATACAGTATGGACAATTTAAACATGGCCGTTATAAGAAGGTTAAATGAAAGATGTAAAATCACCTCAGTCTTCTTATTATTGCCAGGTATGAGACACGCTGGATTCCAAATGGCATACTCTGTATTAACAGGATGCAGTAAGACATGCTAGTATATCATTTGACACTTTTTCCGGCCTTACTAAAGTCAGTTGCAACAAAGAGTGTTGCGTTGTTATCCCTGGAAAAATGAATAAATATCTCACGAAAATAAAAACCATCAATGACAGACATTTGAAAGGAGTAGTTGTTTATTACAGAGCATAAGGAAACTACCCAGTCTAGACAGGGAGCACAATACAGTATGAGCTACTTGTTCCTCTGGAATTTGAGCGCATGTTGGGATTGAGAAAAGCAAATGGGGAGTAGAGGAAATAGAAAAGGCACTCCTACACTTACGGTAGCCAAGGGATCACCTTAGTGGCAAAAGGAACAAAACCAAAACTTGAACCCATCCCAAAGATGATGGCTGTGTAAACACGGCTGGTTTCTCTGTACAACACCAACCAAATGTTGCCATTCCATTGAGGATAGGTAAGAGCTAAAGAATTGCACCAGACATGTTAATGGCATTTCAAAACCAACCTACTTAAAAATATGATCTGTAGTCCAAAAATTAAAAAAAAAAAGTTATAAAATAGTCATCAACAGTGACATTTTGGAGTTGAGGCAGCCCAAAGCTTTTCTGTACAACACTCTGGAGCCTCAAGCCAAACACTGAAAAGTAATCAAGTCAAAAGGAATTCAAGATTCAATAGCCATGTATTTTTAAAGCTGCCTTCTGAAACATTGGCTTCTCTGTATCCACCCAGTTTCAGAGAACAAATAAATAGTGTTGAGGTTTGACTTCAAGCCAATAAGACTCTGTGGCAAAGAATACTCTCATTAAGGATGAAGACGGAGACCAGGTTTCTCTGTAGCTACACCTGCCATCAAGATACTTAAGGAGTAAAAGGGACATTTGTCACTTCAAACCATAAAAAGCAAGTGAAACTCACTAAACAGAATGCATTTTAAAATTGAATTTCAATTCATAACAATCGAATTTTGCCATTATTTTCAAGTCAAACAAAAACCCCTGCAGACCAGAGCAGTGACATAGCAGCTTCTGACTTTTCTGTATTACGTCAGAAAACAGCAACGGTCTGTAGGGGCATTTGAGGATTATAATCCTTTGAGCACTTGATTAGGATTTGGTTCTCCCATTAGCCCGCAATGCATAGCATTTCTTTTGTGAAAACAGCAACAATCCTTACATTTTAATTGTGCCATTCTAGCATCCTCCACAAAGATGCAGGAGTAAAGCTAACAAAAAGGATAAACACCTACTGGGTCAGGGAAATTATTGTACCAGATTGCCAAAAGGAGGACCGTTTAGAAAGATCTGATCTGGCACTTTGGTAAAGTGCTAGATCGGAGAACCTCCCCCACCCCTCGACTATCAAATTATGCTTCCAACAGGACTTTTAAAATGTAGATGTTGCAGAGACTCCTTAGATCAGTAGCACCAGTTAATTAAGAGGGCTTGTAGCCTAATATGCCATCGCCATGACACTGAATAAGAGACTTACGATATTGACGGGAGTGGAATGCCAAAAGGAAAACTCAACGCCGCTATTCAGGGTCTATCACAGCAAGAATCAGGGGAACCTCAAGACGTGGGACAACACAAAGTACTATGGTGCATGAGTTCATGGAACCCATCTAATTCTTTAGACATCAAGTTTCTTAGCCATGCCTGCTACGACCCACTATGATACCGCAACCAGCAGAAAAACAACAAAAAGACAGGGAGGGAGGTGAGTGAGAAAGGTAGTCATGTGTTAAAGGATACCATTACTATGAGAGAGAGAGAGAGAGAGAGAGAGAAGGGCATTTCACCCCCGTAACCTTGGAGGCTTCTCTGTAGTATACACCAACAGGCCTGGGGGGAAAAGCTTAACATGTTTAGTATTTGAGTTTTTTGGGCACCTCCCATGGGAAGGAGTCTCGGCCAAAGTGGCCATAGGCTGCGGTCCTCTGATACAAGGGCTTCTTCAGATCCAGCTCCCTGGAATACATAATCAACATACTTAGCAGCAGTCACACCCAGCAACCTCAAATGCACACAATCATGCTCACACAAGCACAATGCTCACATTAGCCGGTTGGAAGTGCCGAGTGCTACCCAAAACAATAAATCTATAAAGAGATTGTTAGACCAGTTGGTTAAGAGGGATTTGTGAATATTCAACACTTACCCTGGCAACCAAACTCACCACTGAGCAGTGTGGTTACTGCAGCTGGAAACAACACTCTTCAATTTACGAAAATAAAACCGCCTATCCAACTATGAGCAATAGTGCTTCATTAGAGAAGGTTATCCTACACGTCTACACCAATAAATGAGACCGTTGCTCCCTCTATTTCCCCCCCCCCTGTGTAACCTTCTCCCCTACGTCATATAATTCAGTAGAAAGCAATAAGCCAATATCAAAGCTTTAGATCAAAGAAGTCATATAACATGAAAGCTGCAGCAAAAGAAAAAACGGTATGGGCTCTGCAGTGTGTCAATATACATAAACTATAAGTATATCCTGGACAGGGCTATAAATAAAAAGACAAATCAAAGGCATCAGGACTGGAGGGATCTGTTGCGTCACTGAGAACAGGTTGCTTCAGAGGGTACACATTACCTGACAATGACTCCAGGACGGAGGTCAAAGTTCCTCTTTACAATGTCAAGCAGCTCCCTCTCACTCCTGTGGGAGCTCCCGTAGTGGAAGATAGAAATGGAAAGGGGATGGGCAACTCCAATGGCATAGGAAACCTAATACAACACACACGCACATGTATTATATCAAGAATAAAAACACATAATACTTCAGGTAGGAACCTCTCGCAGCTCCTCACAAAAAAAAAGAAAAAAAAAAAAGAGCGGGTTCAACCACTCACCTGGACCAACACTCTCCTGCAAAGCTCAGCTTTCACTAGAGACTTGGCCACCCAGCGTGCAGCATAAGCAGCAGAGCGGTCCACCTTTGTGTAATCCTTCCCAGAGAAGGCACCACCGCCGTGGGCACCCCAGCCTCCATAAGTGTCAACAATAATTTTACGCCCAGTCAGGCCAGCATCCCCCTTTGATGAAGAGCAGAGGTCATACAGGTGAGTAACTCACAGGCTAAATATTTTTCTAAAAAAGCCACACCCTCCGTCATTTACCTGAGGGCCTCCAATTACAAATCGCCCACTGGGCTGCAGGTGGTAGATTGTGTCATCGTCCAAATAGATGCATGGAACAACAGCTTTGATGATTTTCTCCTTCAAGGTGTCTCTCATCTCCTCAAGGCATATATCTTCATCATGCTGAACAGAGACAACAATTGTGTGTACACGCACTGGAAGCATGGCACCATGGTCCTGGCGGTACTGGACAGTAACCTGTGAAATAAGTGAACATGTGAACAATAATCCCAACAAAGTATCATTTATTATAGTTATCAATAGCAGTCTGGGTTACCTGTGTCTTTGAGTCTGGTCGGAGCCATGGAAGAGTTCCATTGCGACGCAACTCGGCCATCTTAGCATTTAGTTTGTGGGCAAGGACAATTGTGAGAGGCATACTCTCCTCGGTCTCATCAGTGGCATATCCAAACATCAAGCCCTGCAGAAAAACAGAAAGTTAATCTTTTAAAAAAGCATTTGTCTCATTTAAGGATAATGAAAAACCAGTTATTCAACTACAAAGCACACATGGCCAACCAAAATGTTGTTAGCCACTACTGACCTGGTCCCCTGCCCCAATGTCCTCCTCGTTCCGGTCAATGTGAACCCCCTGAGCAATGTCGGGAGACTGCTGCTCCAAGGCCACAAGAACATTACAGGTTTTATAGTCAAAGCCTGTGCAAGAGACAAGACAGATGAGCATCAAGACCCCAGTCGTTCGATACCAACCAACTACTGACAAGTCAATGAAAGCACAACTCAGACATTTGCCACACCTTTGGAGGAGTCGTCATATCCAATTTGGCGGATGGTGTCTCGAACTACTTTCTGATAGTCCACTGTCGCTCTTGATGTCACCTCACCGGCCAACAGAATCATCCCGGTCTTGGCAACAGTCTCTGCACGAAGCAAGAAGGATCAATATATTGACTTGCACAAACATAAATATTGAATAAAGAAACAACAATGTTGCATACCACATGCAACTTTGGCATCAGGATCCTGTTTGAGATGGGCATCCAAAACGGCATCACTGATCTGATCACAGATCTTGTCTGAAAAACAAGAACAATAATTGAACTAAACACCGGCAACAATAACTGCAGCAAACCCGGCACCGATCAATCTCGAGGTTAGTGGGAGTGGCTCAGAGACCAACAGTCGCCATTTCAGCATGCGCACATGTGGTGGGGAGGCGAGGGCGCTCAACTAACATCCACCAGGGACCGGAACTTTATCAAGCGCGATTAAGGACTAAATAGTTAACGCTATCCTACTTTGTCTGCCGACCGTAAATAATTAGAAGCCCCCACTACCGTGCGCTGCTAAGGCAAACAGATAATGCCTTATGGACAGCCTGGGCACGCTTACCAAACAACGCGTGATGATATTGTAATAACGGAGTATTTAAGTAACGTTAACGGAGCATGTCTGCTACGAACAGTGGTATGTGTGCCGCCCGTGGACCGAACATGCGATAGCATCTTCATTCAGCAACGACTAGCTAGCTAACATTAAAGCTAGCTAGCAGCGCGTGCACAGTGGCTCTGCTAACGTTACGCAGCACAAAAGGCCCTAACGTTCAAATGCAATTATGCATGTTCCCGTTTTTTCTTATTAAAAAAGTAAAAACAGAATGATACATTGAGATCATTTCATAAAAGTCCAAATAGCTGTTCGGGTCTTACCGGGGTGTCCTTCCCCGACCGACTCTGAGGTGAACAAGAAGCAGTCCTCATCAATGAGGGAGTTATGAAAACCATTCATCTGTCCGTTCATTGTCGCTAATGGCTGCTGCTGGTGTGTACGAATGTTACAGCGTTGATTTCAAGCTAACGTGTGTATCTTTTCTCCGAGCAGTGTCTCGTCGTTTTCCCTCCTCGCCAGCATAACAGTCTAAGTATATCTGTACGTAGATCCTTTGAGCCTGAGCCTCATGGCGCAGAGCTCCACTATTTATGCTACGAAGTCAGCCTCCCTGACGTCACGAGGAGGTGGCCCATACCGTTGAGCCTATCGAAGGGGTGCGTGTGCGTGTGTGCGTGTGCGTGTGTGTGTGTGTGTGTGTGTGTGTGCGTGCGTGAGTTAGTTGCACCCGGTGCTGTGTTATAAACCCCACCAGTCTTGAATCACGTAGTTGCTAGATCTGATTTTAATTGTAATTATAAACGTCTCCTCCACCACGCCCAAGCGCTCATCCTTCTGAAATGTCTTCCATCTACAGTTTGACACATGGAGGATGTTGACTGATGGTTGACGCTTGATGCAGCTCAGTTTGACTGTCCTTCCCACTTCATGTCCTGCTGTGTTTCAAGATGGTGAAAGTAGCTGGTTGGCTCAATGTGCACACAGGAGCATTCAGTTTAAAAGCTGTACTGCTTATGCCTAATAAAAGTTCAAATGTTAGGTGTTTGTTTTTTAGATGGGCATCCAGTGTCATGTATCAACAAATTTAATAATGTTTCCAGGAAACATTATTAAAGTTTGCTATAAACCCACACTGGTATATAATCTGATAATTAATCTGATTTTAATTGTATTTCACATGAGAACATGTGCTCTTTGGAGAAATAAACAGATTCACCTGGAAATAATTGCAACAAAGTGAAAACTGGACCGAGGAGAGCGAGTAGAGGCTTTGTATATTATATATAAACATAAATTGATTATACTTTACTCAAAAAGCTTCCATCTCCCTCTTACCCTTCAGGCACTGTTGTTTAATATAATCAAAAGATCTGATGGTGAACATGTTGTACCTTTGTGGGCCACAGATAGGTTTAATTAATGTCGCTCAAAGGACGGGTTTACCGTGGTTTAAGCTCCAAAGCAAGACCATTTTATTCATTTGAGATGAGGAGTATTTCTTGTTTCAGTTCTGGTCCTGTTTTATCCAGAAAAGATGTTGAAATTGGGATATTGTGGTTTCAGAGTTTGTGGCAGACCGCTGCTCCACCAAGACAATGTATGTACGGACATCTTCTGCTTGTCATTGTGAATATCCTGCACAAATGAATCATCCTAATTTCAAGATATCTTTAAATATGAATACATGTTTTTGTCACAGAGGCGACACATTTATATGAAGTTGTGGAGCACACAATCCCAGTGGTGCTACAACCAAGGACCAGTGTTATTTTATCAAGCAGAGACCTGAGGTTGTATCCGTCCAAGGTGCTCAATATGAGGGTCAATGTCAGTCACCATGACAGAGCGATAACATATAGCACACACTGTGGCTGTTATATAATGTGAGAAAAACAATAAAGGTGGCATCAATCTCCGACAGCACTGATAAGGGTTATTACAAACACACACACACAGTGTGTCCATATCACTGGCAGTTATAAATGGTAAAACATCAAAGTTTGCCTTCAGGATAAACATATTCCTCTTACAGTTTAGTATGATAAGCAGAAATTTGACCTTTCAATGTTGCAATCTTTATGGAAAATGCAACCCAGAATAAACCCTTTACACTTAGGACATTACAGGGACATTAGTATTGTCTGTTCTTACCCTTTGTCAGTTAATTTAATGATATTATTATGGTGTTTATCGTCACTAAAACAAGCAACTCAATCTCAGCCCAGTGTTGCATCAGAGCGGTACAATCATTTGTCACCATGAATTTGCATGGTGGACACTTTCTTTTCAGAGGGCAAAAGCATGATGCAAGACGCACCTGCTGTTGCCTTCTGCAGGATGTGTTGCTGTGTCTGTTTCCCACATTTTAATAGAAAGACTAAAACAGCAAGCAACATCGGTTTTATCCAATAATAAATCAAAGAGCCAAAGGGCTGTCCGAAGATGAATAATAGGAGACTGAAGGGCCACCTTAATGCTGGTAAACATTGAATGAAGCTCGATTATTTTACATAATTGAAAATAATGCATGTGCAGTACTGTAGTTGTACTAAATATGTTTATATTCATCATGGAACTACTTGCACTTCTTCGTGCAAAGGTTTCAGCAGAATATTTTTAGGCCACCGTCTTCATTTACTTTGTATCCCCACATTGTAAACTCAGTCACTGTCACTTTAGCTGATCTCATTCTCTTTCACCTTTCAGCAAGAAAATAAATATATAACTCTTCAGTATGTCACATTTTCACTATTCTGACATAAAAGTATAAGAAACAATAGATTACACTGTAATTAAAAAATGTTCAGCCAATGACAATAAATATGAAGAGACTCAGGAAACACACAGACAGCACAATTCCAAGGGGAGGATATCCATTTTTTTTCTTTGGACAGTGTTTTATTAGTTTTGGGGTTTGAGAACAAAGCAAGCGACCCCTAAAAAACCTTCTCGCCTCACAGATCAGATGGTTTCACAGAGATAAACCATTCTCATAAGCCAACAATGAATATCTCACAGGCTTACTATATTTTAAAAATACATTTCATTCCCAATTATACCTGTAGACTAAACAATCTACACTTCAGACAATTAAAGCGACATTTGATCTGGATTTACTAAAATGGAAACTGACTCTCTCTTCATAGTTCCTTATAGAACAAGACAATAATTATCAATATTCTGTGATAGCCATTGCAATGATGCTCCCTCACTGGCCAGCAGAATTCAAGCTCATTCAACAATTAAATAAGAAAATAAATACATAATTTAAGTAAATTATCTTTGTTGCATTGATTGTCTATTTTGTGTTTTCTACCATACTTAATATTTTTCCTTTACATACATATTTCTTCTATTTTAATCACATAATTACAAAACAATAACACTCTGGAGACAGAGCATTTTTTTAAATGTACATTTCACAATAGATAGTCACTGGCCATGACAGCAGAGCTGACCATACTTATCTAAATTAGCTAAAGTAGGACAAAGTCGTACAATCTTAATCTTTTTTTAAACATATTACTCTAAACAAAGGTCCATTAGGTTTTTCATTTCGACAATACAATACAAGAATGAACTATGAAATGTTTCGAACAACTTCAGATTTATGCGAGGATAATTGTCCTGCATTTTCTTCACTTAACACTAACGGTTAATTTTTTTTACTGTTCTTATCAAGTTTTTCTACCAATTTTCACATCCACTATTATAACAAAGAGGAGTCAAAAACAGCACTTTACGGCACAAAAAAATCACAGTACCAGAATGTACAATATGTCCAGCAGCAAACCATGCAAACACATTCACAGCTAACTGCACACACACACACACACACACACCTTCCACCATCAAAAACACACATCCATAAAAACACACACACACACAAACGGATTACATACACACAGTCACAACAGTATTACACTGTCCTACGCTAACAGCCCAAAAGTACAACGTGTCTAAAATGGTGCATCTGAGGTCACACGGTAACAACGCAACATGACTACTGTGACTATTGTCAGGTTCAGCTCACCACTAGGATCAGAGGAAGGATCTGAGCAACAACAAAAAAGAACTTAAAGAAAGAAAGCAAAAGAATAATTTATACAAAAAAATAAAGCATTAGATAGGACCATTTCATGTATTTAAAATATCACATTGGCATGTTGATATTTCAGTGGAGCTTTGTATCATACGATGTAAAGCCCCATAGTAGCTCTACATAGTAGAGCTCCTGCTCACATTTGTCAGAGATATCCAGATTGATTATCGTTACTTGTTTCTGTGTTGAAATCATCACACAATCAATTTGATTTTAATTGAATACTTAGTGAAAATGTATTA
The DNA here is from genome assembly GCF_009769545.1 of Cyclopterus lumpus. Classification (NCBI taxonomy): domain Eukaryota; kingdom Metazoa; phylum Chordata; class Actinopteri; order Perciformes; family Cyclopteridae; genus Cyclopterus; species Cyclopterus lumpus. The sequence goes on along the minus strand of NC_046974.1, from coordinate 17,561,442 downwards.
AAAAACGAATAAGATGTTCTTATTTTCTGGGTAAATTATTTCAAAAAGGTAACTTAACTGCTGGAATTAGCTCATTAAATCACATCGAGGTATGCGTGTTCTAGCAATAAACTGTGTACGTTTCCTGGTTCAGATATTGTTGTGGTTGTTACCACAGAAGTTGTCCAAGGAGAGTTAGTGGCCAACAATGAATCAACTAGCTATGCTGTGCTCGCTGACAGCTAGCCTTCCACAACCATCACATCCCACTGCACTGATTTGGCCATTTATTGAAAGGCATTCACTTCCTAAGCTGGCATGTGCTGCGCTGCTGCCGCGGGTGGTGGCCCCTGAACCCGTCTCCACCCACTTTGGTTCTGCTCACCCTTTATTCCCATTGGTGGATCATTTGAAATGCTCCCCGCGTGTTATGCAACATGTTGCTGTGTAAAGCATGCTGGATTTACAAAGCAGGGAATATCCACAATAGTAGACATATCACCAAGTCAAATTGCATGGCTATCTCCATTTGAAGATTTGCAGAAGCTAATAAAATAAGTGATTGTTGACAGAGCTGGTGATGCTTATGTAGAATGTTTTGGAATAAAATGCTTTTTTCCCCCACTATGTTTCCTATGGTCGTCTTCACAACTAAAGCAAACGATTTGTGTCAAGTATGTCATACTAGTAAAAGTGTTTCTTGTCGTTGGTATGCGGCCTGCTGACATGACTGCTACAACAGTGCAGAGTATCAAATCACTGTCGGAATATGGGGAATATGGTTTCTAAAGAGTATTAAGTCACCACTCTTTTACTCTACATGACCATAGCATCCTGGAGTATTTCCTAATGCAAGGTGTAAGCTCCCTGTACTGTCCACACCTGAGAACGGACAAAGGTAGAAGAAACACAGGACAGAGTGAAAGGTTTACAAATAAAAATATACAATGTGCACAGCTCAATAGAACAACTCAAGGCAAAGTAAGCCTTCTGGACAAACCAGATGGCGGTTTCCTGAAAAGGATGGCATCAGAAACTGTATATTTTCATCACAGAAAACATACATGGATGTATTTGATAAAAGACACAACAGTTGGCTATGTGACCTGTGACAACAGCAGGACAAGGTTGTGCATCACACCCCTGAACACTCTGTGTCTTTTTCTTTCTCCTCAGGAGCCGACACCTGGCCGCTGCTGTCCTCTGCTGGACGTCCTGTGGACTCACTCTCAGTGGTTGTCGTGGTGACGTTGAGCACTTTCACTTTGGCCTGTGCTGGGCTGCCAGAGCGACTGGAGGTGTGGCTGCGATGGCTGCGATGGCTGCGGTGCTTAGCTTTGCATGGACTGGGACTGCGGGACCTCGTCTTCATGAGGACAACAGTGCCGTCGTCCTCTGAGCTGAAGTCAGAGCTGTCAGAAGAACTGGTCTCAAGACCTGAAGTGGGAAGCTGGATCTGAAGACAGATGAAGAAGATGATAAGAGATGCAGATGGGAACACCATCATACCAAAGATGTAATGTCCCCCTCTTAAAGCAAATGCATTTGATTGTTCTAGCCAGAGTGCCAAGATTACCTGAAATGGTTCCGTTACACCCACAATGGTGCTCATGTTGTTGCTATAGTAACCCAAGATAAAGTCCCCTGAGCCTTTGGGCAATTCTTCCTCAGTAAAGGTTACCTGGAAAACAGTTTGTCAGACATCTATTAAATGTGAAAGTAAACCATCTCTGAGGAGAATTCAGCACGCAACCAGATTACCTGATGGTCTTGTCGAGTAAAGTCAGCTTCCTCCTGCTTGGCCCACACGTACCCCACATAGTCCTTATGATGCTTGAAACCCACCTTGGGGGGCAAATTGGTAACGCACAGAAATATTTATTAGAAAGGTTCCTAATGATTTGCTGACGTAGATTCTTCAGCCGCACAACATGGTATTTGGCCAGTAGCGGAAAGACGGTTCACCTTATACAGTCCAATCCAGTCCCAGGAGCTGCGTGGGTAGTTGGGCAGCAGTCGGTATTTTGCGATGGCATCAGCAATGCTATTCCACTCATCCTCCACTGTGATTGTGACCAGGGGAACATCCAACTTGTACGGGAACTAAACATAACTTTTTCCATCAACATTTGTACAGTGCAAAAATAGTGTAAAGTCTCTAAGATAAACCAAAATGATGAAAGGGGTTGAGTATCAAATGTCAGTACTAATCTAAATGTGTTTACAGCATCAATTATTCAACTACAGCAGAGACGATGTTTCCCAGATTTAAAGTTGTACAGCAGTTTAAACAACATTGAACATTGTCGTTTGATTCTCAAACTAAGGTGCTGAAATTAGTTTCGTTTTTGCTTTTACTTTGGAAACAACGTATTTTAGTATTGTATTAGCACCAGTATTGAATTAAAAGGATGCCAGCCTTAAGTCACCTTTACAAAATCTCACCTGCAGGGTAAAGATGGAGGAGACTGGTTTGTGGTCACTGACGGTGTATTCCATGTGACTCCGGTAGTAGTGTTGTGCCACTTTGGTCCCACTGGTCAGCCCCGACATGGAGCCACGCTTCCCAGCGCTGAGAGCAGCGGCAGCAGTGGCCCTCAGGCGCCACAGGATCCGGTCGGTCCAAGCTGGTTTACGCTTCTTCCCACTGGGTGGAGGATGGAAAGAGAAATGGATCAAGACAAAAAAGAAATCAACAACTTTAAAATTAGTACACGGAGAAAAAAGAGGCCCTTTCAGAAAATGAGTCAGGCTCTCTGATATCTGGTCAGTGGCCTAAAACTCATAACGGCAACCCTGGCCCCACCAACCTTGTGTCATATGTATCTGTTCCAACATCAAACTTGTAGGTGGGAGGAAATTTCAGCGGCCCCTCTTGGAAACCCTCCAACACTGTCTCACTGTCTTTGACCATATTGAGCTGCAGCAATGAAGAAAATAGTGTGTTCTCTACTGCCCTCTAGTGGCATCACATACACAGTGCATAGTCACCCAGACAACTAGCAATGCTTCATATTGTACTTCCTGACTTAAAAAAAAACTAATTTCAGCTTGTAAAATGCCCTTAGAAGAATTCAGATCTAAATTTTAAGTTTTTCTGTGGAAAATGTTGCTAAGGCGCAAGTTGCTTTTCAGAAGGACACATGCAGAGGAGTTAAATGTCACAGTCTTCTCTCTGTCTTGTAAACAGTTCATTAGAGAGCCTTTATGTTTTACCTGATCCTTTTCCCACAACATTGGAAACTTGTTGTTATCGATGGCTGATTTCACCACTTGCATATCCAGGTCATCAATGCGGAAATTGAGATCCCCAAACCAGAACACCACACTATTGAAAAGTTATTTCATGAATTCACAAGTGCAAGTATATATGCACTTTTTCAATGCCGATTGTGACACCAATACCATCATAAAACATGAATATTGGGAAAACAAGTCTAGGAAAAGGTAAAAGTTGTGGCGTCTTACTCATGGTCAAGAACCCCAGTGGCAGTCTGGCCCTCAAACTGCTGCTGCTGCAGGATGCTCTCGAAGTCCTCCATGCGCTGACCAGAGTTTTCCATGTGAGCCGGCAGGTGGCAGTTGAGGAAGCAGATGGTGTGGCCGAACGCTGACATGCGGGCGCTCACACCCCCTTTATTCCCCTGTGACACCGACAAGCACAAGGGAGGTCAAACAATATTCAAGAGAAGGAAAACAACGCACTACTGAAGAAAGCGTTCGTATTAATTTTCTCATCCTTTAATTTCTCAAGATCAAATTACAACAGTCAGTGATGGCGAGCATTCTAAAGTCAGTGAGTTGTCTGTGAGTGTTTTCACTGTATTGAGTGGTGTGCGTGTCTGTACCACAGACACACGTGATGTTTACTCATTAGAAACGTGTGCACAGTGGAGGGACAAAAAAAAAGTCTGTGGATTTCTTCCCCCTGTTCTCCCAACTGTTCTGACCTGCTAAAACACAATAGATGTCTCAGTGTAAAATGTTTGCGCTTCAAACTGAGCGCTAAATAATTTTTTAGTGAACAGGATCTTAGTTCTGTCTAAACTAAATGACCACCCCGTTTTTTTACCCAGTCTTTATTCTCAGAAAACTGGATGGAACAGCATTTGACGATCAAGTTACAAGACAAAAGCAAACCACCTGCATTGTTCACAAACCGGGCCGTAGAAGTGAGTCGACGCTGTAGTGGACAGTTCGTGTCTCTCAGATCTCCATCAGGGTATCGGTGACCGGGATGCAAACTTAAACCTAGTCACTCCCACAGAGATGCCGTGCTATGTGCAGGTAAGCTTCTGTGTGTGAAATGTCCATAATACAGTGCGGATCACAGAATGGTGTCAGTAGCTGTCTCACCCAGTAACCCCCCAGGCCAGTGCGGGTGGTCTCGGTCTGGACTCCGCGGAGGAAGGGCAGATGGAAGTACTTGGCAAAGACCAGCAGCAGCAACCCCTGCATCCGCTGGGAGGCCACCTGATGAGGGACAGGCAGGGGAGGAGAAACAGACAGGTACAGACGGACATGAAGAACAAAATGAGATAACATGAATACGGGAGATATTAAGAGTTGGATTCATCCTGAAAAGTGAGCACCGATACAGTTCAGGGTAACCGTATAAAAATCTTGCGTGCACTAAAATTTCCATAAACAAATTGTCTGAGCTGCGTCCGGCTTTGCTGTGTGTCCATTTATGGTGCTCTGCTTCACTTTCTCTCCCCCTCCTCTCTCTTCCCCCTTGCATTAGCATTTCGCCCTGCAGGAGCCAGTGGTCCAGCTCCCCCTCTACTTTATCTGAAGCGCTGCACATTAAGGAGGCCATAGCTTGTGGTGTACCCTCGCTATGGCAACGGACCACTTTGTGGAGGGTGATGTACACGCTGTAGGCCTTTGATGGTCAGACCTTTCCTTTCTCTAAACCCCACCACCATCATCTTAAAAGCACTTGCTTCTTGTTCTGCTACATAATGATGTGCAGATTTTGACATTCATGCCACTGGTTCAGAAAAATAAGCGCACATATTTTTGTACTGTACAAGAAATATGATGCATGCGTTGTGGAACAAGATGAGCTATGTGCATGCTTTGTCAAGCCCCTCGCCGGATATTTATGTTCATCTCTCCCTCTCCTTCTCTCCAGTGGTCCACACATCCCAACCCCCAACTGCAGGCTGAAGAAGCATGATCACACCCTGCCTTAAATGCCCTGTGGCCAGCAACGGAGGCACACATCTTTGCACGTGACTCAAGACCTGCTCGCTTGTATACTAACCGGTTATTTGAACTACTTTGTTGCGTAATGGATTCTGCTGAACCGTAAAGTGGACCAACTTTATGTGTCGTACGTGTGTGGACGCGGGCAATGAGTATGCGTTTCTGTGGGAAAAGTCTGAAAGAGTACACCTTTGCCTGAATGTATTGTGGGTGTAAACATTTCTTATCAACATCAGTGGACATTAGGAAGGTTCCTGAAGGCTGCCATACGACATTTAGGTTTAGACTAATTTAATTGTAGCTTACTCAAACATAAATTATGGTGACAATCAGCAACTGTGAGGTGAATAACCAGGAAAAAAAATGTCTTGTTGGCTCCGTTTCTGCAGTGAAGGGTAGTCAGCTTTCTTGTGCTTGCAGCAGTTACAGTTTGAACCTGACAATGAGTCTTGGTGAGCTGACTATCTCAGAGCAGAAAGAACTGATGGGCGCGTCTGTCCACCCTGTCGTGACTAGACAGATTCCGACTGACACCACCATCCACCTCTCCTACAAACTCTAATTAACACATCCCCTGAACCTCTTCATGGCATTGCTATTCACACGAAGTACACAGAAAGGTCACATGGAAATGATTTTAACGAGGTTTAAGCTAACGTAGCAGACCATGATACAACTGGGGGACAGCATCAGTCTCACTGTCAGAGGCCCGTCAACACTGACAACAATGTGGTCCAAAAATAAAACAGCATCCTGGGAGACATTTGTACAGCTCAACAGCTGATTCACACTCTCTGGCTCACCATGCCAACAGAGCCAAGTAGCGTTTCAGATGCAGCCGACAAACACCACCCTCAGCTGCAGTATGTACCAACACACCAGCTAGCGAGAAAATAAACATTTTGATGGTTTCTACTTCCTTGCTTTGCTAGCTTTTAATGTCTTATCTCTGGAATACATATTGGGGAGTATTTTCTATATTCTATTCAATATGACATTTCTGCATTTCTTAGTGTGCCACCATCCCACAGTGGGTGTAGGCATTTTGAAATGGTAATATAGAGAAAAAAGGGGCAGGTACACAGAAGGGAGCCGACATTAAATGCCTTTTATAAATTGTCAGCCCATCGGTTGCTTAGGGAACGAAATGAGTTGAAGCAGCAGCGGAGAAGCAGAGCTCTCATCAGCGATCACGTAATGCGTATGAATCTAAGTTGTTTAGCATTTTAGTTTGAGAGTGTCTATATGTGTTGATAATAAAAGCCATCACTGACCAGCACATAACCAAAGGGGCTGAGTCTCTCCATGCAGACCTCGCTCCACTGGTCTGTGAAGAGGACATCTTTCAGCCTTTTGTTAATCATAGAGTTCACTTCCTGCAGCCTGGAAGAAAAATGACAGATAACAAAAAACAGGGGTCAACAGCCGAGAGAGATGTAAGAGGAGCTGATGAGTGGGAGCTTTGATAATGTAATGGTGGATTCATAAATGGAAGGAAATTGTAGCCATAAAGTGGTTCAGAACTGAGCCAGACTGCTCATTAGTGACACTGTTTAAAGTGTCAATGTGGGACATAAATGGACACTTAAGCTTTCATGTGGAGGGAGGACACTGGAAGCGCCACAAAACACTCACCCGATAATGTACATGTCAGTGTTTCCATCACCCACATTCAGCCCCAGCAAGGAAGTGATGTCATCAGGTGGCGTGGCCGACCCCACGTTCCAAGTGATCACGTGCAGTCTGTTGGAAGAAGGGTGTTTGGTTATAAACTCTCATCACCGACAGACATCATGACCTGAGTGAGACAGAACCCGTGTATTAACAACTAGCATAACCACCTCAGACAACTAGTCATGTTGTACTTTAGATCCATGTTTGTTCAAAATGCCATCACCTCATTATTTTATCATATATGTGAAACTATCATAAATGTCATGTCCATTGATTTATGGCCAAAAATATGTTCTTTGTGAGCTTTGACCACCCAAATATATGTAAAAACAACATACATTACAAATCTGAGTACAAAGACAGTGTTGATTTCCAGCAGCTACTGTTTCCATTAAATAAATTAACACCATTAATTAGTTGCCAGACAGTACTGGTACCAACGTGTATGCTACACGTCTTTAAGAATGTAATGTGTGTAATGTCATTGTGTATTTGTAAGAAAGCTATTTAACATTACCTCAAATTAAATAAGTGAATGATTATGGAGCTTTTTTCTGATTACTAGCCAATGGTAGTGGCACAGGGTATAGGACATTTAGGGGGCAATGTCACGGTTCTTCCTGAGTACCAAAGACAATTCCAAAAATGTTCTAAAAAAAGCAGTCATCTCACTATGCGGCAGTGTTATCATTAAACTTCCACTTCCAGAAGACCTTTCTCACAGCCCAGCATGCTGTAGCTGATATAACTGCATACTTGAGGCATACTTGTAATGTAGGTTTGTAAATGTTGTTGTTGTTCTTGTTTAGAAACATTTTATGACATTGAATAATTTATTATTCATCATCTGTAGCTTTGTTTTCTCTGTTACGACACTTCTGTGAAGTACTTATGCAACCTAATCCATTCCAGAAATCCAGTTCACTATGTAGTGATTCACTACCTAAACCAGGGAGTGGTTGGAGACACCGAAAGAAATGAGAGAACATCCAGTGGGCATGAAAGACAAAAAACATTTAGGAAATAAATGTCACCCTTTTGAGGCTGAACATAGAAATGTTATCGTCCCTAAAATGTGTCAGATTATGTAATTTAGAAATACACATTACTTTAATTGGACTAGACTTAAATTTGGTCCCTGAATTTGTAACAATAAATAAATAATTTGAGGAAGTAAAGGTTTACTGACACAGAACCATACAACAGTGTTACATAATTATGGTTGCAGTAATCAGCTTTGTAGTCTCAAATGTCAGTGTTTAGAAATAAATTCTATGAGTGCCAGGCTTATTTTTTCTCAGCTGTCTAGGATCAAAAGACGATATTAAGACATGCTGAGACTTGAATGTTAGGAGAAACACAGATCAGGGAACTTGCCTGAAGTCCTCCACCGTCTGGGCCTGGGTGTCAGCTGTACCGGCGACAGAGAGAGCTCTCTGTGTATGAGGGTTCAGGTGAAGAGCCACAGGCCCGCTGGCAGGTGGGTGGGGGACTGACGCTGCCCTAATCGGGAGGTGGCCCGGCCCTTTAGGACCACCCTTAGCGCTGGGTCCGGTGCGCACTCCTAAGGGTTTGAATGTTGCAGGGCGAGAGGGTTTGGGGGAACTTGCCACAGTGCCATCAGGAGTGCACTCCTCCTGGTTCTCCACTGGAGTGGGCTCAGCTTTGGGCTCAGCTTTGGGCTCAGCGATGTCTACAGAGCCCTCTACTCGGCCACTTCTCTGTGGCCGTCGAGGCCTGGCAGAAGCTGCAGGCAGCTTGGCAGTGGAAACCGTGTCTGGAGCCGCTGTATCTGATGCGGAAGCCAGAGTTATTGTTAAAGCTTCGGCTGCTGCCTCTGGGTTGTCTTCTTGCGTCTGGCTTTGGATCGGAGTATCTTGGTCCATTTCTTAAGATTTCTGAGACAAAGAAAACAATGGGAATGTTTCCACTAATAAGATGCACATTATAATATCATTATAGGGATTTCACTCATCCAGAACATCGATTGAGGGATTCATCTAAGGAACAAGACAGAAGTCTCCGTGACCTTAAAATGATGACCTAATGTAATTCGGAAAGGGAATTATTAAATTTCTACCATTGAAACACTGGACACCACGACATGTGGCCTTTTTCACAAGTAAATTCAGCTGATGAGTGCAGGACTGTCATGAGACCCTTTAGACCCAGCATGGTTCCAACCAGACTGACTTTTCAACTACCTGCCTTCTCATGGCCTCACAAATGGATGAATACAGCCGCATGAACTGATAGAAGAAGACATCTGAAAGACCAAAATACATTTAAAAAACACGACTAGAGAGGATTAGGAAAAGACAAGGAGAGACATATTCACCTACTGTCCTAACCTCTTCGAGCTTTAGGTTGGGAGATTTGGAGAAAAACAAGCCTGGACACAGTTTATCATCCTCTCTACTTGTGCCTAAGCCACCTGCCAGTCCTCCAGTAACCAGGGAGGTGCTCAGTCAGTTCATATCAGCTCAGAGCACCTGCCACACACTAACATGAGGAACTGCTGCACGGTCCAGAACCACAAAATCTAAAAAGTGGCATTGAATAACCAGCAATACAGGGAGAGGGAGCTGCAGAGAGATTAGACAGACACAGATAGCAGAGGACAGAAATAAAAGGATGAATTTAAACCCATTGATTCAAGTAACAATATATACAATTATTGCAAGAATAAATGGCTGCATTGCTTTTCTCTGCTGCTGATTAATAGGGTACGATAGCAATTTAAGCTTCTGCACACCCAGTCCTACAAAAGCTTTAAAATGTCTGATTTAAATACAAACACGTGAAGCATTTTAGATCGGAGGAAACTGCTTTAATTAATTAATTAATTAATTAAACAATTATAAATAACCGGTTAATTATGATGATATCCAACATGGCTGAGGACATAAGAGTGTCACTTAAAGAAATTCAAACTTCTAAATGGGAAAAAAAAAAATATTTTAAATCATGAAAAATCTAAGGGAGACTGTATTCCATAAATTGTTCATCATCATCATCATCATCAAAGATGAAATACAAAATGAAAACAAGCAAGGGTTGCTCGAGGACACGTCCTTGTAAATGTGGACATGTCTCATCCTTAGAAGAGCTGATCTGGACACAAAACAGTGGCAGCCCGACCCAGATCCCTCAGTCCGTGATAATAGAAGTGAAACACGTGAGACCATAAAATGTCTCTTGTGAGGGTGAGAGGACATCTAATCTTTCGTCACAGCCAAATCGAGGCAGGCCATAAAGCTATTATGTTCTCTACATGGTCGAAAATGATGTCCTCTACATTAGGCACATACTTTCGGTCAATAGAGAGACAAGGTTATCTGTTTGGGGACAGAGAAACAACAGAGCACTCTCATAATTATTCACATGACCTTGAGGAGACGGAGGCCATGACTTTCATGCTGACAGGAGAGCTGCCTCTGTACTCCACATGTGCCCAGAAACACGCTGGTCTTTCAGTCCACCAATAACCCGGTGCCCGACTGGGCATAATCTATTCCTATGGTCCATGTATGGCATTTAGTGGGGGGAGTGTGGAGGAGGGTGGCAGGGCACACGTGGGAGTGGGAGGGTGAAAAACGAGCTGAGGGAAGCGAGAGGCAGAGCCGAGCGAGACAGCCCATTCAGTGACGACTGTCTCTTTGCAGAATGTCTCCAAATTGATCCTCTCACACTTCCCTCTAGCACTTTCTATTTTTCCAAGCTTTAATCCCCCCTCCCTCTCTTATCATCCTATTTCTCTAATCCGTCTCCCTCCCCATCTTCTCCCAGACTCTGTTGTTCTACCTTACCCACCTTCACTGCATGGGCTTTGAATCGCTCGTCCCACCAATTTCTTTTCTCCCCATCCTATATTTTTCCCGTCACATCAAGCCAAGCGCCTACACTATTCCTGACCTGAAATCTTTTCATTCCCTTCCTCTTCTACTCCCCCTGTGCTCTGAGGTGACACGTGTGCTCCTCCAGCGATATTCTCTGTATTGTTTCCTTCAGCCAACCACTTCATAGTCACTATCAATGACGTCAAGTAGCCACAGTCCGCCATAACCGCCATAACAACTGAATGTTGATCATAATCAGGGCTAAAATGCCCCATAACATGGAAAAATAACTGGAGGCTGAGAACATGTTGAAACCATGTATGTGGAAAAACAGCTGGGAATGGGGAGGTCCAGTATGTAGGAGTTTTTGGAGGTGATAAATACTAAATCGTGAGATATAAACACTGATTAATGTGGAAACAGCCCATTCAGAGACATGCCAGAAATTAAAAAATGTTAAATGTTCTTCCAAATATTTGGCTTTCCCGGGAACATTGACGACAGACACCACTTCTTATTCCACTCACGTCCACCAAGGAGCGAGTGGAATGATTCGATAGTAACAAATGTGTCATGATGTTTACATGCGCCCTCTTGAGGGGGTGAATGCTGAGAGAACCAGAAAGGATGCAGTGCAACACAAACAGCAGGCTGTAGCCAGCCTTCTTGATATAGGAATATTTAACAACACAGATAGTTTGGGTTGACCGAGTCTGTTGCATGGTCAGAAGTCCTATTTCATGCCTTTCAATTGAGAGCTTAATGTAAAGGGAGTCATCTATATCCTTATTCTCTTAAATCCCCTGCTCTGCATGGCTGCACTATAGTGATTCCAACCATAATGTTGATCACATTTTGTGTTGATATTACAGCCAGGCAGAGTGTTGGTGGTCATGGCCTCCAGGGCCATATGCCCCTGTGACAGGGACACTAATGATGACCTGGATAGAAATGACTCCGGCAGCTGCTGCCACAGCTGTAAATGGCTCCTCTAGGTCCTAGTGCCACGAAGTATCACTCCCCTGTATCCAGGGGGCTTCATCTTTCTGATCAGGTCACAGCCAAGGCTGTAGGATGTCACAATTACTCTGCTTACAGTCTAACATTGAAGACATGTGCTAACAACATAGAGTTTAATGTCTGCACTGCAAAAGTTGCCATTTCAGATTTTGTCAATTAACAATTATAGAAACTGGCCAAATGGAAACATTCACTTAGGCTACATTGTGCTTAAAAGGCCTTCTGTAGTAGAAAATAATCACCATGTTGTTATCTGACGCAAAAGCAGCATCTGGTTTACCAAATAATTGCCATGCATACATTGCACAATGTGAAGTAATTGGGGTAAAGATTTCCATTCAGTCAGACATAATCTGTCTGTGAAGGAATCTGGCTATGCACTTGAATGCACCGACAAAAACGTATTAGGGATGATAAACATAAATCCACCGAGCTTGGACTGGCACGTGAAAAAGGCCACGGCTATGTGTAATAACATCTGCATGTGCAGGAAATCAAAACACTATAAGTGAGTTCATTGCCTGCACGTTCTTCCCTGGCCAGTTACTGGTTGTCAAATAATAATAAAGAAATACGTTCAGCAGCTTCACAGAGCAGTGGTTGCTGTTCCTGTAACTACTGAAAAAACATATGTGATGATGAATTTGCACTAAAATCTAATTGAGCGTTTTGGAATCAAATTTGGCTACAGATTTACTGATTGCAGCTGCAATCTGAATACCACCAAGCACCGACATAAGTAGACCATAATGACAAACTTGTGTAAATATTCCTGACAATAAAGAGAACGTTTTTCGACAGGATGTCATTTGATATACTCTGTTATGTAAACACTATAACTCAAGTTCTGCAATGCACACATTCAGGGAAGCAGACACTGGTATTTGGCCATGTATATTAATGGTAGGTAGATATACATATTTACATAATGACACAGACATGACTGATGTCTCCTCTGAAAGAGGACGGTAGCATACAGATAACGTATCTGGCCTAGTTACACTCCTGCTTCAATGACAATTTTTTGTCTGGCTGAAAAAAAAAGATGAAGGTCATTTGAATTAAGTGTTTTGCCATCAAATATTAACGCAGACACATGGGTTGCCTGTGTGCATGCATTTGTGTGTATATATACCAAACAAGAGGGAGGAAAATATCAAAGTCTGTGTGTACACTAATGTCTTACTGCCCGATTATGATTCATTAGGATGATCCAGCATTGAACATGTGAGATTTGTGATTGGTATATTCTTAATTATCATTAAGGATTTCCGTTGCAAACAAATGCTGTAACATGGATCAATAAACACAGTGTCAATATTTCCCTTATGGTGTATACACATCAACAATATGAATATCTGCTGTCAGGGATTTATTTACAGGTGACGTCAGGATGAAACAATAGTAAACAACAATATTTCCTGTATGGGTGTTTCTGCGGTCATCCCCACTGATGATTAATAGGAGCACGTCCTGTTACATTATAAACATAACGCATGCGTGCAGCTGATTAATCATCACCTTTGCCTTTCTGGGTTCTTCTGTGTTGAGGATGTTTTTGTTCCAGCTGATGGATCTCGAGTAAACCGTTCCTACAGATGTAGCGGTCGGTCCGTCTCGGCACAGCGTCGGTGAGGGTCGTGAATTTACAGGAATCACGAGATGAAGTGAATCGTTAACCACAAACAGGCTGAACTTTCCCTTCCAGTCGCCCCCCGGATGAAACCATCGGCATCCCAGCGCCTTCCTTCCTTCCTTCCTTCCTTCCTTCCTTCCTCAGCGGCGGGATGACAGGTGGGTTTGAAGCGATGCTGGCGACAGTTTTGCCAGACAGGCTACATCTCAGAAACACAAATGTCCCTCCTGCGTTTAAAGACACAGGCTGCCACGGCACGCGCACGCCTAAAGAGTCCTATGCCTTCCCCGTGCCCTTCAAATGAAAGAAATCGTTCGGGACGGCACGAGAGAGAGCGCGCGCGCGCTTCCGCAAACGAGCAGCTCCTGCCTGCCAACCGTGCTCGGTTGATGATTACCGTGAGCGTCCGGCTGTGAGGCTCACGGAGCTAAAGCAGGTGGACGGGAAATATCGTGGCAATTACGCGAACATGACTTCCACTCGCGAGCGGAGCGGAGAATGCTCTGTCTCCGTGACACGCTCGTGCACCGACTCCACACTAGTTTACATAACCCCGTCAGCCGTACGTATGGTCGCATGCCAAATTGATATGTTTGTAACTATACAGTGTGGATTTGCATGGCCGTTCTATGTAGTGAAAGTCCACGATGAAGCCCTATACTGTCGCCTACTGGTCGGTATGGAGAAGTGCGGCTTCATGCAGAGCAGTAGCTTCTAATTAATTAAATAGGAGCACCTGCTTCTTGGCTTCATCTTTAAAGTATCCCTTTGTAGTGGCACTTTATCAGAACCCCCCCCCCCCTTTAGATCTGAGAGCCAGAGCATAATGTTGGGTAAAGGACAGTTGCACTTTGCAAGTTAACATTTGCTTCAGGCCTTCACTAAGCCCCCACTGAACCCTGTCCTCATCAAATGAAGACAAGCTTTAAGCCAACACTTTATTAAAACCATCTTTTTAAAAGAGTTCTTTCTCGAAACGTGTTCCAGATCACAGGTGTCCTGACTGTTTGAGCTCTGTAGGTTAAAGCACCTTCACCCTCTAAACTACACGTTTACACAGTGGCCCTGTACTAGATGTGGCCACGTCATTATTATTGCAGTACTCACTTTAGCTGATAATAAACTGTCATAATGCAAATTCCCTTAAAATAAATTGTAATTAATCAAATTACCAAAGCCATTTGACATTGATTGTGTTTTTTCTTTAATTTTCCATTCAGTTTACTTCTGGGAAGCCAAAACACCATCTTTCGCTGATCCAAATATAAGATCTTGCTGAGGGTACCTCATCAGGCTCCATGACCTCTTAAATGCCTGTGGCCTTTATAAAATGAATGAGTCAAAAACCGTACACACACTCTGTATGTGTGTGTGTGTGTGTGTGTGTGTGTGTGTCCTTTAAGGCTAAGCTGTGCAGTACAGTAAATAAAAAGGTTGCCTGAAGCTAGTATGCAGAAGTAATTAAATATTACAAAATGTGTAGAAAGCTTACGGCACATGTACCAATTGACCCATAAATGTATCCTCATATGGAAGAACAATGTATGTTTTTGGTTTTTTATTTTGTAATATTGGCTATATATCAGCTCAATGGTATTGTGGCTCTCGGCCGCGCTGACTTCTTTTTAACAACCAAGAGTACTTTTTGTGATTTACACTACATTACATTACATGTCATTTAGCTGACGCTTTTATCCAAAGCGACTTACAATAAGTGCATTAAACCATGAGTCCAAACTCAGAACAACAAGAATCAAGCAAGTACAATTTCTTCAATAACGTTAAACTACAGAGTACTATCCGTAAGTGCCATTTAAGTGCTACTAAAGTGCCAAACTACAAAGTGCTATCGGTAAGGGACATTTAAGTGCAATAGAGTGCTACTACGGCTCTACCTTCCCTATTCAAGGTATAGTCGAAAAAGATGTGTTTTTAGTTAGCGACGGAAGATGTAGAGACTTTCTGCTGTCCTGATGTCAATGGGGAGCTCGTTCCACCAATGAGGAGCCAGCACAGCAAACAGTCGTGATTTTGTTGAGTGTTTAGCTCGAAGTGAAGGAGCTACAAGCTGATTGGCAGAAGCCGAGCGAAGTGAACGAGCTGGGGTGTGAGGTTAGACCATGTCCTGGATGTAGACCGGACCCGATCTGTTCACAGCACGGTTGACTCTCGTATTGAAGCGGATGCGGGCGGCCACCGGTAACCAGTGAAGGTCGCGGAGGAGCGGAGTAGTGTGGGTAAATTTCGGGAGGTTGAAGACCAGTCGAGCAGCTGCATTCTGGATGAGCTGTAGAGGTCGAATGGCATTAGCAGGCAGACCTGCCAGGAGGGAGTTGCAATAGTCCAGCCGTGAGATGACCAGAGCCTGGACCAGAACCTGTGCCGCCTTCTGAGTGAGAAGAGGTCGTATTCTCCTGATGTTGTACAGCATGGACCTACAGGAGCGTGTTATTGCGGTAATGTTGGCAGTCAGAGATAGTTGACTGTCGAGTGTCACACCGAGGTTCCTGGCAGTCGGAGTCGGAGCCAGCACTGAGTTGTTGAAGTTAATAGTCAGGTTGGTGGGAGAGCCTTTTCCTGAAAGGAGGAGAAGTTCAGTCTTGTCCGGGTTAATTTTCAGGTGGTGTGCGGACATCCACTGAGAGATGTCGGTCAGACAGGCAGAGATTCGTGCTGCTACCTGTGTTTCAGATTGGGGAAACAAGAGGATCACTTGGGTGTCGTCAGCATAGCTGTGGTAGGTAAAGTCATGCGAGCGAATGACAGAGCCGAGAGAGTTGGTGTACAGAGAGAAGAGAAGAGGACCAAGGACTGAGCCCTGAGGGACCCCAGTAGTCAGAGGACAAGGCTTAGACACAGAACCTCTCCAGGTTACCCGGTAAGTGCGGTCGGTGAGGTAGGATGAGAAGAGTGAGAGCGCTGTGCCTGAGATACCCAGGTCCTGGAGGGAGGACATGAGGATCTGGTGGTTCACTGTGTCAAAGCAGCGGAAAGGTCTAGAAGGATAAGGACAGAGGAGAGTGAGGCTGCTCTAGCAGTGTGAAGCTGCTCAGAGACAGCAAGGAGGGCAGTGTCTGTTGAGTGGCCTGCCTTGAATCCAGACTGGTGGAGGTCTAGAAGGTTGTTACAGTGAAGAAAGGAGGAGACTTGGTTAAAGATAGCTCGCTCTAGTGTTTTGGAAAGGAAGGGGAGGAGAGAGACAGGTCTGTAGTTATTGACTTCAGATGGGTCGAGAGTGGGTTTCTTCAGGAGAGGGTTGACTCTTGCCTCCTTCAGTGAGTTAGGGAAACAGCCGGTTGAGAGGGTATTACCTCGTATTGATTTTATTACTAACCCCTGTTCCCTGTGCCCATGATTCCTGTGCCTGCACTCCAGCCCAGCCACCGCCGCTCACGCCACCACACCTTCATACCTGTGTTCACCTCTGGCTCTGCCAGACTACCAGTGAATTCTGAATAAATCCTTTCCTTCACCTACCTTACTGTCTATGTGTCTGCACTTGGGTCCTGTCCTAACACTAATAAAGGTAGCCGGTTCGATCCCTGCTCTCCCCATAGTTTGCATGTCCTAGTGTCCTTGAGCAAGATACTGAACCCCCAGTCGCTCCCCGAGCACTTCACTGCAGCTCACTGCTCCTTAATAACTAAGGATGGGTTAAATGCAGAGAAGAATTTCCCCACTGTGGGATAAAAAAAAAAGCGTACATTAAGGAGCTTCAATGCTTCCTTAATTAGCTCCTTTAGCATAGTAAACACTGGATCTTTCTTCACGAAAGGAAAGGAGATAATTCCGCCCCACAATTCCTTGCAGCGGCAACATTTAAAATGAAGCACCAATCGTTATTTTAAATGTTAAAATGTTAAATTTGTCAGACAAAGGCCAAAAACATATATATATACGATTTCAACTTGTCTAATGTTTGTGAATAAAATCAGCCGCTGCCAGTGATGCTGTGTTCCAAACGACGGTGCATGCTCAAGTGACCTAACCAGAGCAACGGTGTTGAGGTATGAACTGGAGGAGCTATTTGTTCATTAGTATTTAGTTATTTAATTCACAAGTAATATTGTTTAATTCTTCTAGATGTTTGCTTATTTTGGTTATATTTGATATATTAGGATAGCTTTTTCTTCTGATGCTTTTTAGTTTAGTTTAATTATCTGTTGTTGTTGTTGTCTAGATATACTTAGTCTTTTGGTTGTTTATTCATTTGTTAATTGGGTAACACTGTGGGCACCTGGGGTTATATGTAGGAGGCAGATACAGGACTAGGTTTTTTTTTACCAGCGCAGGAGAGGCAGTGTTGTGCGTAAAAACGCAGGGAACAAGTGTGCGGCTCAGGCTTTCAACGGACAAGCGGAGTCGAGAGGTAAAATCACAAATATTTATTCAGTAATAAAAAGCAGAGTATTGCATCCCGTACAGTTATACGTGCACGGTCCTAATCAAAACAATCAACAGGGTTGAATGTCCAGGGGAAAAGGCGCTTAAACAGAGTGCGCTGAAACTTCATATAGGATTCCTCTTGTGAGGTCCCATTGGTTAAGACTATTGTAGCAGGCAGAGCTTATTCTAGCTAGAAGCTCCCCCGTTGGAGCACTGAGCATCTCCGCTCACACTGGCTCACGTCCATTGGTTGTGGTGGTCTTCATCCATCAGTGTGTGTGCATTTTGTCGGGGTGCAAGGGTGGGGGCATGGCGTTGTCGGCGGGATGAGAGGGCCTTGATAAACACAGCTGCAGCTCCTGAGAACTAGCTGTAACTGTTCTCTCAGCATAGGAGTTGTTCTATGTGTACGAGCATCAGTAAGCCACTGTCTGTCTTCTCGTTCCCTGTTATCAGTGAGTGCTTCTCAACTAACCTTGAGTCCTTGCCCTAGAGCAACCTCCGTTCTTTTCTTGTAGCTTTCTACTGTGGCTGAGCTTCCTCTGTGTTCTTCCCACTCTAGGGTCACTGTCCTCAGGGGGCCTTACTGCGCATGCGTCAAAAGTTAAACCAATAACGTAATAAAAGCCTATGTGTCTCAAGTTATTTGCCAACAGTGTAATGTATTTATTTTTTCTACAGCAGCATGGGGAGTTCCTTTTGTTTATTTGTTTTGTTAAATAAATTATCAGAAAAAACAGAATCCTGCATGCACAATGCATTATTTTGGCTGCTTAATCCACACAAGTGGCCCTTTGATTTATGTTGGTTTTCTTTGATTTATTGAACAAATGTTTGATTTTCAGTTTCCGTAGTTACAGTCGACCTGTTGAGCTCACTTCCGGTTTGCTTATGACATACCATAACGTTGTAAAGTGTCCAGTTTGATGTGGATGCTCAGGATGTGGTAATTAGTTTATGTCAAAGTGGTTATCCATAGCGGAGCATATTCAAACTATGTACACGTGTTGGGTAAACTGACGTAGGAACCAGGAACCGTACATTTGTATTTAAAGACGCTGACGGAAGACATTTGTAGACGCGCACACTTCCGTAAACTAGAGCCGCTTTCGACTCGCCCGTGTGGTTCGTTGTGTTGTCTCCGTGATGGATCGCAGCAGATCACCTGATAGAGCTGGAAGAGAGAAAAAACACGAGAAGAAGAAGAAACGAAGACGATCCTCCTCTTCCTCCTCCTCTTCCTCCTCGTCTTCCTCATCCAGCAGCAGAAGTCGAAGCAGATCCTCAAAGAAAGCATCGCACACAAGTCAAGGTTGGGACATTAAAAGAAGGAGGACGCGTTGACGTATTCTTTTACAACTTGTTGAACTTCATGTTTTCTGTTTCCCTCAGATGTGAAAACACAAAGAAAGAAGCGAAGAAGAAGCTCCTCTTCTTCATCGTCCACTTCTTCTTCGTTGTCTTCTTCGTCGTCTAGTGACGAAAAGAAGAAGAAGAAGAAGAAGAAGAAGAAGAAAAGTAAAGCCAAGAAAGAGAAGAAGAAGAAAAAGGCGAAGCTGAAGAAGCTGAAGAAACTGGAGAAACTGGAGAAAAAGGAGAAAGAGAAGAAGGAGAAGCTGAAGGAGGAGAAGAAGAGAGCAGAGGTGGTGTTGCTGCCCAGCCCTGCTGTTGAGAAGCCTCCATCTTACCTGGAAGTGTGGCAGAGTGATGAGGGGGCCGTGGAGCTCGGACCTGGTGGGACAACACATGACTTCACTCTGTTTTATCCATCGCATCTGGTTGTTAAAATAATGGAGATGGGTCAGAACTAATAATTGAATTCCTTCTGTTGGACGGCGCAATTATGACATTTGAATGTTTCCTTATGTTTTAAGAAATTGTGATGGGTATTTTTCACTTTCTGTTAAGTTCGTCTAAAAGATTATTGTCAACATCTCAGACGGCTGACAAATGAATGTATTCGTAGTATGAATATTGTTAGAGGACGTCACATGGAGGGTATAATACTGGGTTTCCTCTTCAGTGATGACCGATGAGCAGAAGGCCCGACTCTCCACGAAGAGGCCCATCACCAAAGAGGAGTATGAGGCCAGGCAGAGTGTGATCCGCAGGGTGGTGGACCCGGAAACCGGACGCACCAGGTGAGCCAGCGAGCAGGAGGTAACAAATGTCCTCGTAAGAAATTCTACAGCTGAAGATTTTTCTTCTTCTTCTTCTTCTTCTTCCAGATTGGTGAGAGGAGAAGGAGAGATCATCGAGGAGATAGTCAGCCGAGAAAAACACAAAGAAATCAACAAGGTACAAGAGTTTAAATTCTAGCCTTGTGAAATAAACAAAGACGTCCCTTATGTCTAACGGTGAACTTCCTTTTGTCCCGTAGCAATCCACGAAGGGAGACGGGAAAGACTTCCAGAGGAAACTGGGAGTGAACAGGTAGAAGATGCTGGATCTCCTTCTGGAGCCTCGATAAGCTGAATGTTACATCTCAAACGGTTGCTGACTTCACTGCACAGTGACGGTACAAAGTAAAGGACGTTTACTCTGGATGTTCACCCAGTTCATTCCTGGTAAAAGACAGTTTCTCCGACTGATTTGCCTTATTAAATCTAAGCTGGAGTTGGTGATGTCCCAACTAGTGATCACATGCGATGGTAAATGTATTTTATTGTTTTTTTAAAAGTATTTCAATGAGTATATTCAAGGTTCAGTCCTGAATAGGTTTTCTGTACCTGCTGACTGAAGACAGACTGACCATTGAAATGTTTTCTTCATTTGAAATCAACTGATTTGTGTCGTACGTTACAAAGCTGGTTTAAGCGCTGACTCGACTCTTTTGGCTTCATACTCTGAACTTCACTTTTCTTTGGTTCTCTGAACAAATCTGCATTTGGATGAAAAATAAACATTGTCAGCAGCAGTGAATTGTCCTATATTTGAATAATCCATGCGCTCTCTTACTATAGAGCTGATTGTATTATTCATGACAATTTTACCATTTTGCGTGTGGAAAAAAGGCCCAAATAACTTTGTTCTTTATACACTGTACATAAAAACACAAGGGAATGAATACAATGAAGTTATCCAAAACCTACAAGATACACACCCTGTACAAGGAAAATATTTAACAAGCTGTGTTGCCTAGATGTGTGTGTGTATGTATGTATGTATGTATGTATATATATATATATATATGTATTTATATATATGTGTACATATAAATATATGTTTATTTATGTGTATATGTGTACGTTAAACACTATACACATATATATATATATATATAGATATACAACATATGTGTATGTACAACATTAAACACTGCATCTGTAAGTACTATAATACAGTTTTTATTGAAACTGCCACACGTATTCGTTTAATTTTGTTGTGATTCATAAGCTTGAGTTGTTGCATTACACTGAAATGTTGACATTGGAATTCAATGATCAACCGCTGTGTGTGTGTGTTTGACATAGATTTGAATCTGATCACGTGTGCCTGAGCTACGCTCAACAATGGCATCGTCATCTTTTCGACACATGTACTTCAGCTCAGGACCCCTTTTGTTTTAGGCCAAACAAATATGCTGATTGATCTGCTTCCATATAACCTTCTCTTGATGAAATAATGTAAAGATCACATTTCATGACAGATCACAAAGGTAACTCCTAAAACAAATTAACACATGATTCACTTTGTAAAGTGTCATTATCCTCAACATCAGTTTGCCATATTCACCCTGACATGTAGAGACTATTTTGTGTAATACTTCAATAGTGATCATCATTGTCTTATATTGTACACAACAGCCCACCCGCCATCTTCTGCTTGCACGGTCCTAAAATAAATAAATAAAATAAGTTGACGATAAATTCAATTCAATTCAGTTTATTTTGTATAGCCCAATATCACAAATTACAACTTTGCCTCAGAGGGCTTTACAATCTGTACACATACGACATCCCTGTCCCAGGACCTCACATCGAATCAGGAAAAACTCCCCAAAAATAACCTTTGACAGGGAAAAAAGGGAAGAATAAATCAGTTCGTGTATGTTTTTTTTAAGGTGCTTGCTTACATTTGCGAGGATCCCATAGACTGTATATCAAATCCATGGGATCAACTGTCTTGATGGGGATCTCCCAGATAACCAATGAGCGCCCTCTCCACGCCTCTCTCTCTCTCTCTCTCTCTCTCTCTCTCTCTCTCTCTCTCTCTCTCTCTCTCTCTCTCTCTCTCTCTCTCTCTCTCTCTCTCTCTCTCTCTCTCTCGACGTGGCAAGAGGTCCGGACGTGTCATAGCTGCACACACCATCTCTCCTCTTCTCCTCCTCTTAGTTGCGTTACCTCCACCACAGTGATCTGCAGGTCCTGGTCCGTTACCTGAACCAGGAGCAATGATGTGGCTGATGGTGCTGGCCGGCTTACTCCACTGCGCCTCGGCTGGCGACGTGGATCTGAACAAACTGGACGGGCTGGCGAAAGCGAGAGTGGAGGTACAGTAGCCCGGTAGCTCCATGCGAGGGCAGGCTGGCTGTGCTCACAGTGGCCGAGGCTGGGCGCTCATCTTCTGAGTAGATTTTGGTGAAATGTGTGGATATAGATGCGTTGTGGTCCTAAAATGTCCGTGACGGGCGCATACGTGAGTGATTCTTCCGGGAGAATATGATACGCGGAGCTGTGGAGGCTACAGCCCCATTGAGCGCACAGACTGGATATACAAGTATGTTATGTATTTACGATTCATGTTCATAACAGTGACTTATAGTGGAATGAGGGCGTGCAAGCTGGAGGTCCGATTCCTGCACACAAGTTCGTGAAACTCAACACCTCTTATTGTGGGAAAGCATTCACTGCTCCCCAGGGTGTCACCAAATCCCCAGCCTGCCAGCATCCCCGAAGAAGAAAAGCGTGTTATCCGTTGCTATTGTTAGGTTAGTCACATCTGCTGCTCTCTACACCTGCAGCTCAGATTCTTTTTACCAAAATGGGAGAGGCAGCCATTCCAGAAGCCCATTTAAATCTGGGCCCTCAAAGCAACGCTGCAATGATACCAGAACTTCAGAGAGGCGTGCACAAGGAAACTAACTCCAACATGTCAGCCATTTCCAAAAGGAAAATATGCATTAAGGCACATTTCAGTACATCCCAGTTCCCAAAGTATGGAGAGCTGCTTGTAACCTTGTCCTGTATCTTTTTTTTATTTTTTACTTTGGTTTATTTGATAAGGGACAGTGCACATTAATAAAAAAAATTCTGTAAATGTGCCAAGAGGCTATATTTCATCTGTCATCCCGAGAGGCAGATGTCACAAAACAAACCTACAAACAGAGATAAGATTACATATACAAGGTTTATACAATATTGACGTTTTTCAATGGGTGCACAAACAATGAATAGAGTGAGAATAGTGACTTACAATCATTCAGGAGACTCTTAGACATTGTCAAGTACTAACAAGACCTCTGATGTTCTGTCTCCTTCCAGACGTGTGGTGGATGACAGCTGAACAGGCTCAGAGAGGTAAGTTACCCTCCGTCATGTAGTCAACCAGTACAAAACAGACAACACACTGGGAGCCCGAGTCAGAGGCAGGCTGAAGCCTAATCCCTGCTTTAGTGAGACACATTTTGTGTATCACATCTCGAGTTTCACCTAATCTGACCACGGATCTGTCACCGAAACCATCTCCGAGTGAAAAACATTAATCCCCGCCTCTGTCTCCAGGTCAAGGCCTTTGTGGTCCAGGACATTCCTCTTTAGTATCCTTTGGCTCAAGTGCCCTGCCGTCACTTGTTCTTATGTCTGTTTATGAAGTGAACACTGCAATAAGTCCAGTATGCCGGTCCTTGACTCCCTCAGCCATAACCTGGTGATGAAGCACATTCCTGGGGCCGACCCTGAGCTTGTCCTCCTGAACCACTATTATGAAGAGCTGGATGTAAGTTTTTTGTTTTGCAGCATATTTATATTTCCATTGTACTTGTTTGACAATCTATTAAAGCCTCTATATGTACACTTTAAATGTGATTATAGCATCTATAATACAATATAATGTGACAATTATGATGTCAGTCAGTCAATGTGTTTGTTTCAGCCCATTCATTCTCCTCGGAAGTGTGTGTGTGCGTGTGTGTGTGTGTGTGGGGGGGGGGGGTCTTTCTGCACCAATTGTTGTAGTACATTCTAAAATCCTACACACATTTAAAACTGATATGTTTTTCCCATAAATGTTGCACTTGTGAAATTAAGACATAACGGTATAATTTATAGCCACGTTGATGTTTTATTTTCGGCCACTTGGGGTAAGAAATTACACCAGCCGTAAACCCACAACTGACGCCACCTCTTAAAGCTGTTGCTGTCCAGGTACAGGTCACTGATTGAAGTGATAAGTACATTTAACATGTGTGTCTTCCCTCCAGCGGATCGCCCTGTCTGACATGAGTCGCTCTGAGATCAACGAGCTGCTGGGCGAGCTGGGCTTCTACAAGAAGACTGAACCAGAGGACGAGGTGCCGGAGGAGTTTCGCTTCTCTCCGGCCAAAGACAGCCCGTTTAAAGATGAGCCGCCCTACAAATCCTCAGTTGCCTCCCTTGCCACAGACAACGCCTCCTCAGAGCCCAAAGCAGAAGCCAAGCATACTGACCTTTAACCTGCCAGAGTGGTGGAAAGTAAGAATCTCACAGTACCACTAAGCCCGATAGCTGCTCCACGACCAGCTGGTTAATGTAAATGACAGAAATGCTTGTAATTTAATAAAATAATACCAACATATCTTTGGGCCTTTGGGAAAGGGCCCTAGCTCAGCATTGCCAAAAGGCCTTTACAAAGGCCCAAAGTCTGAATCTGCACATATTGTTCTTGCTGTTTGTTCTTAATTTAGCAGCAAAAATAACCCAATGAGCTGCTTTGTGAGTGCTTTTCTACTCTCTACACAAAGACTGGAAGTGTGTATGTTTTATTTAGTTTGTTGGTCCCTCATGTATCAACCGTCTTGAGAATCTTTGCCCTCACTTGAGTTCCCCTTGCGTGTCTGATTGGTTCCTACCTACTGTGAAACCCAATGAAGCTTCAGGCTGAAAACTGTCCCGTCTGGCCTGAGGCTGATGCTACATGTTCTGGTGGGTTTAACTGATGCACACAAGAGGATTCAAGAAAATAATAAAATATTTAAAAAAGAATCAAATCTAATCACCTGTCCTTTCTGCATTGAATGTTGTCTGTTCCCTTCAAAGTGGAGATACAGATGTGGCAGTCCCATAGCGTAAGAATGAAAGCATGTTGAACACTCGATTGAAAATGAAAACGTTAAGTTTTTTTAATCAGACACATAAAAGCAATAATCAAAACAAACTCATTCATTTCTCAAATTGGTTTATTTCCAATTCACATTTAACTGTGTGGCACAGAAACATGACATTATAATGTGTTTACACTCTTATTTACAGCACTCACTGCTCTGTGGAAGGTATTGCTTTTTTTCAATTGGCAGTGTTGGAATAATACTAAAATAATTTCTCTAAATCTACTTAAAAAGAGCTTTAAGAAATAAGTTTCATCAAGCTCATTCAGCTCTGAAATCATCAGATTTTCAACATCTTCTCAGAGGAATCTTACATTTTACAAGCGGAATAAAAATCTTAATTTAAAATGTGTTGCAAAATGTGTTGTAAAATATACAATTGGCAGTTATGTTCAGCCATGATTACTCACGTCTAAACATCTGGCCCTTCAACTTGTCCAAAGAGTGACCATAATTAGTTTCATAAAACAAGGTGATATCTTGAGCTTATCGACACACTTTAAACAAAACCTTTAAAAGCATAATGTACACACTAAGAAAATAAAAAATAAGATATTTAAAAAAAAAAATCTACTCTCATAAATAAAGAGCCCTCTAAAAGAGCGGTGTGTGAGTGTGTTTGGCAAGGCTGTCAGTGAGGCTGCTGGATGAGGGCAGCACTGCTGGACACACCTTTCTTTTGTACATATGCTGTCAGTCAAGCTGTACGATGTCAGGCTCCCACCCACTCCTGGTTTTCTTTCTGCCCGAGTGAAGAATGTGTCCGACTGCGAGCATCTTTCCTGTTAGAATAGTGTGATGATGCAGTGATGCAGGGCGGCGACCATGTTCAAAAACTAATTCAAACATGTTCTCAGTAGCACTCAGAAAGAGTTCAGAAAGGTGAGATTATTCAAAACAACTGAACAATGAAGAAAGAACATCTCTATGATAATGTATTAAATAGTGATATTGAAAATTGTTTACATCAACATGAGAATAGTAATAACTTAGCTCGAATACTTCAAGCAGCCCAAATCTTGTAAAAGCTCCAAAGTACCGAAATGAAGACCAAATGCTGCATCATGTGGTCGTGTATACTGTTCCTCTTCTGTGGAATTACCAACAACGACGATAGCCAATTACAAAAGTCTGGCAAGGAAAATGCAGGTATAAATAAGTTTAAAAAGGGGAAATACTATAAAAATATTTCTCTTTTCTGTCTTGAAGTGTTTTTTTAGTACACAAGCGTAGCGACATGGCTACCACATGTTGAAGATTACCTTGTACAAAGCTAAAAAAACAAGATGTTACGTAGTCTTAGAAAAAATGGGCGCTCTCGTGCTGGAGGTGGACTTTGTGTTAATGAAAAATTGAATACAAATCACCACTGTCAACAAAGATAATAAGCAAAATGACACACACACACACACACACACACACGCACACACACACACAAGCACACAATCCCCATCTTGTCCATCAGAGATGAGCGACTCTGACGCAGCCTGTCAGAGTGGAGGCGGTCATCAGGTAAAGATGGAGCTGGGGGGGTCAGGGCCTGTGAAGGGAAGGGGAGGGGTTGGGGGTGACGCCACGTCTGGGCAGCACACTCACTGAGCACAGGTCAGAGGTCACATGGCCGACCCATGGACATCTCGTATCTGCGCAGGTGGTTGACCAGAGACTGCACGTAGGTGAAGACGCATTTGGAGTCGGGTTTGTTCCCCATGATCATCATGTCCTCCACTTCCAGTAAAGGCATGCAGTTGGCGTAGGTCCTGAGGAACAGCATACAAGAGACGGTATGTGTGAGAAAGAGGATGACAGACAGGACAGTCCAGAGAGGAGGACATTCTCTTCTGATGTTAATGATTATTCATATTTAATCATGGATTGGGTGCTTTCTCAAGCTCATTAACCAAACTCACACATCAGCACTGACACACTCAGGCCCTTCTTTATTTTTTGGTATCCTTTTTTGTCTCCGTTTTCTTTCACGCACTAGAGAAATCCCTTTATACGCTCTCTATAAATAAACTTCAGTGTTTCCATCAACACTTGTAGGATCAAAGACCTCACGTGTGAGCAATGCAGGGATCGACCACAGGGCGGCATTATATCTACACGGACTGTAAACCCTCCGAGACGTCCTACGCAAACAAAGTGTAAAGTAATGGGAACAGCAGGAAGGTAAATCTCTTGGATGAGAAAATAAATGTCAACACCATAAATTTGGTTTCGTTATTTAAGGAACTGTAGACACGGGATCATCCTGCTCTTGACTATTACAAAGGCACTAAAAGGTTTTACAAGCACAAACAATAATAAATGAACGCTTGATAAAACATCAACGGGCAACGCGGCCTTTCCGTTCTCAACTTCCCAGTTTGAAACATTGTGATACAGCAGTTCCTTTTAAAGTGTGGCGCTGCAGATGGTCCTGGCTCTCTGCCTGGGCCATAGTCTGACTGTGCAGAAATGCACACACGGACACACACACAAACACACACGCACACAGATACCATGTTTGGTACTTTGGACTTCGGTAGCTTCAGATTAACATGAAGGATCAAATATCCAAAGTGGCCAATAAAGGAGTTTTCTGAACCATCATGTTTGATGTAAATCCTAACAGCTGCTTGAACCATTCAGTTATTCACACACGCACACACACACACACGCACACACACTCCCTCAATCCCATCTCTCAGAACCAAAGTGAGGTTCCTTCATCGGTTTGCCCCCTCTCTCACCATGGGTTCAGTTTTAGGCGGGGTGCGACTCTAGGAGGAGTTTTTGGTTTTAACCAGGCCCTTCGTCACCAGACCCCTGTAGAACTCCTGCAGGTACGTATACACACACTTCCAATCCGGCTCGCGCATCTTCACCATGTCGTCCACATCCAACAGCTGGGGACAGTCCACTAGTTTCCTGTGCCCGGACCCAGCAGGGAGGGGGGAGGTGGGGGGGGGGGGGGGGGAGTGAAGGGAAAAGATAGAAAAAAAAGAAAGAGATAAAAGAGAGAGATAACAGGACAGAGGACAAAGTGTGGGAAAGAGAGGACGGAGGGTGGAAAAAAAACAGATAAAGCCGTGAGCAGCCAAACAAAAAAGATTCAGGGTGAAAAGACAGAAGGAGAGAGAAATTACACAAAAAGAAACAATAACATTACATTCTCTGTGTTCACAAATATATCCATGAGTTGACATGCTTCATGAACATCATGATACGTACAGTATGTGGCAAACACACAAGCATACATAAGACAAAACAAAATGTCAAATGAGCGTACGGTGATGCTCATTTAGCCTTTTTGTTTGTTGTTGTTTTTTTCGGTGCAACTTTTGACTATTTCAATACAACTGAGTTCTGTCAGAAACATAAAACACAATGAAAAAAACAACAAGGATTATGCAAACAACAACAACAACAACACAAACATATGGTGAATCTAAAAACATACCGGTGCCCAGGATGGAGTGTGTGTGACAGTGTGTGTGTGTTGGGATTCCAGATAACAGCAAACTGCTGGAAGTGCCCGGGGAAGTGAGAGGTAGTGCAACACAAAGGTGAAAAGACGGGGGCTGTGGTTGAGTGACAGTCCAGTGCTGAGAGCATGAATAATATCAACATCAGCATGGACATGATCCTACTGGGAGCATGTGAGCACACACACACACACACACACACACACACACACACACACACACACACACACACACACACACACACACACACACACACACACACACACACACACACGTGGGTGGGGGGGCATCACAAGTGAGAACGGTGTAATGCAAGAGGGATGAGAAAGAGAGGGGGAGGAGAGAGATTAGAAGTAAAAGAGGGGAGAGCTCGTTGTTTGTTTGTTTAACCTGGCGTCTCTTTGGGGAGGGTTTGCTCATGGGTCTCTGGTTTAGAGCAGATGGAGGGTGTCACAGCGGTTACTCATAGTAGAGGACAGATGGAGAGTGGAGGTTAAGAGGTGGAGTAATAAAGGTAGAAGCCTTGAGGTGGTTTGCTACACCTGGGAGAGACAGGGAATGTTAACACAGGGACATCAGGCGAGGAGCTTCCATGTGTTTTCGGTCCGTCTCTTTACTTCAGAGCAATACTGAATAAAAACTAGAGGTGGATTGTTACAGAGAAACGAGAGAAGGATATGAAGAATCTGTTTGATGCATCAAATGGGATGTGTGTTGGTTTGGGAAAACTTGTTTTGATTGTTTGATTTTATGTCTATATTTCTCAGCTTCAGAGGAAAGATGAGCCTGAAGTAGCTTCTTCTGTTGGTTTCTCCAGCAAGCGGCACAAAATTAAAAAGGTTCACTGCAGTTGATGTGGTTTCTCCAACAAAGTCGGTTGCCACTCTCACTTGCAGTCAAAACGTACCAACAATAACAGCTCTGATGTGGTTAGTGGAATTGTTACTGGGACAAACAGGTTTTTGTGTGTGTACTCACTCTGCAGTGCTGAAGGCCACCTCAAAGTTTTGCCTGCGGTTGCTGGGGCTCAGGGAGTCGAAGTCAAAGGATTCAGGGAAAAAATTGTGCACCAGGGCACAAAACGCCATGCCGTTACTCCAGCTGGATGAAAAATTCTGAATATCCACATGCTGCGAGAGAAGACAAACAGAATATCCATGGAATCATTGACAGATACGTGATGGAAACATTCCTGGAGTAGGAAAATATCATCTCATCCCATCTTGTCTCAATCATCAGGTTGACTAAAGTTGAGCATTAAACACACAATGGGCTACCGTGGCTGCTTAGCTCACCTCATACGAGCGGGTCTTGGCGCGGCACCAGTCGAGCAGCATCTGCTTGATGGAGCTTGCGTTGGGTACACCGAAGCTGGTGGAACGCTGGACCTTGTTTACCTTGGCAACCGCCTGATTTCCAGGGCTGAAAGAAAAGTTTGTCTTAATATTTACTTGCTTTAACCTGCTCCTTTTCTTTCTTTGGTAGCAATACCTCTCCGTTTATCCTTACCCGCCTCCCTCCTTCTCCAGCTTCTCTATCATGGCTTTACGGGCCTGCATGGCAGAGGTCTTCGGCAGAGTCTGAGCCCTCATCAGCTCCTTGCGCCTCTCCGCCTGCCTTCGCTCCACGGCGGCCAAACCGCCGCTGCCGCCGCTAGACGGTGTGTCATCCTCACGATCAAACACACTGAGGCAGGGACACGTACAGCGAGTTAATCTGGGGACATGGAGGGATTTTCTAAGTAGTGTATTAACTCCACTCACGTTTGGTGACCTACCTGCCCACTTTTTTGCTCATGTTTGAGGAGGACGATGATGTGGAAGAGCTGTAGCTGTACGATTTTGACTGGACTGTCCCTCCTGAGATGAAAAACAAACACGCAGACATAAGAATGACATTGCTGAAATTACTGTAATAATTATACAGCATTGTAAGAGATCCAGAGAGCAAAACAAATAAATAAAAGTAGTGACTCACTGTCTGTTTTCTGCACATAACTGGCCTCGACGACAGTGCTGCGTGTTGATTTGCTCCCATCATCTGAAACCACAAACACACACTTTAAATCCCAAACACATTTCATGACTTTCAGTTTACTTCCAACTTCTTTTTCACTCGCTGTTATTGTTTACTTTTACCTCCCAAGATGCATTATTTGTCTTGCAAAGGAAAATAAGAAATCACTTCTTTGTTGACTTGAGTGGGTAGAAACCGTTTCAAGGTCAGATTCAAAGTAAGATTCAAAAGTAAGGTTCAGAAATGCACAGGAAACACAAGATAAGAAAAGACCAAACTACCAGATGAAGCAAAGCGGTCCGTCTTGGTGACTTGGCTGAGGCTGGAGCCATCCGCCGACTTCTCCACCTTCCGCATCACCACCTCTCCTGCTCCGACCCCAGTGCGGCCTTTCTGTGCTCGCTCTTCTCTCTGCTGCCGGAGCTCCTGCAGACGGGTCTCGCGCTCCTTTTCTCTCTGGTCTGGGTTGGCGAAGAGGACAGGGGAGAAGAGAGAGGGGACGGAGAGGTGGAGAGATGATGTCAGTGGAAAAAAAGGAGGAGGAGGACAAACGGTCCTAAACACACTGACAGCACCTCATCTGACTGCCACAAAGACGGATTAAAACAGGGCTTCCAAATTTGAGGTGATCTTTCCACAGTACAGTAAAAATTCCTCTGAACACACAAACACCCACAGGTGGGAGGCGGTAGCCAAGCCAAAGCTTTCAGGGAATATGTACTGCATAAACATCACAGAACAAAGAGAGCAAACACAATCTGAGCGTCTCCTGTGGCCGGCTGTATATATATAGTATAGCAATGTCCAGAATATTGGTACCACCTGCAGTGCTTCCTCCAGCTTTGACACAAGATTTTCTTTAACATACTATACATTTATTCATAAACTCTTTATTTAGTTTTAACTCTGCCTTCTGTATGCTCAATGCCACTAATTAAGAAATGGTTAACTGGACGACTGGTGAAAACCATGTGGTGAGTGCTCACTGCAAAACAGAGAATATTCTAAATGTGGGAGACGTTTCAGTAACAACGATGCAGCACACTGAGGTGAGCGAGAAACCAGCATTCATGCACGTCAATAAAACGGTCGACATGTCCGAGCATCATCATCCACCACAAACATCAGAGATCAACTGTTGTCTGACAATGACAGGGCGGTGCACACAAAGACACAAACGCAGGCAAGATCAATGCACACTGCACACCAACCCGCCCTACCTATTTCCTCTTGAGTACATCCCAGCATCGCCTCTGAGTGCAGAATGGATAGAAATCATACAGAAATTGTAGGTAAATACAAATAAATAAATCAGACTTGTTTATAATGAGGCAGTGTGTCAACCTTTGATGATCTGAAAGAAAGCAGCGGTCATGACAAAATAATTGGAGCAAGAACCTTCATGTAGTTGAAGTAACAGTTAAGAGATCGTATTGCTCTGTTGTTACCTCTCTTTCTCTTACGAAGGTCTCTCATGGCTGCACGGATCATCTTCCTCTCCTCAAAGTCTTTTGATTCATCGAGCTGTGGAACAAAAAAAACAACCCGCAAACGGAAACAATGAGGTCATTCCTCACAAAAAAGCATGATACACACACACACACACACGCACACAACACACAAACAACACACAAATAGTGTGATTTAGTGCTAATACACAAACTTTCTGCATGACTGCGCAGCTGTATTTGTTACAAAGTGGTGCTTTCGAATCTAAATCATCCAGAATTATAACTTGGGTGTTAGAATACCATTTTGTCGAGGAGTTCTTCGTCCTCGATCACGGCCAGCTGTTCGGCAGTCAGTTTTCCCGAGCGCTGGTCAGGTTTGGCCTGAGTGCCGGAGCCGTTGGCGGCGGCTGGGATGTGACACGCCACCTGCGCAGATGGTCCAACTGAAAACAGCGACTTGGAGGCCACGGTGGACTCCGTCTCCATCTGCACAGGACACATAACGCATGCGTACACTGATGAGCAACAGCACATACAAACATACAGACATGCAAAATGATGCACTGTTAATTCATTGTCTACAGAAACATATTTGTGACCTTATTTGGATATGTGTGTTTTGGCATCTGAGAGCTCCAGCACAAAAGAATCCCCCAACCTGGAGCTCAGGCTTTTAATGAAGTTGTAGACTTGTAAAACTGGGATGAAGCTGCTAATATTTAGGATGTAGCAAGCACAAGAGGATCTTGGTTAAACACACTGCAGCCATAATAGGCCTGTGAGTGTAAAGTAGGCTCCTTCTAATAATCTCTTTTTGTAACAAGACTGCCAGCTCACCACATCTCCTCATTTCTTCCATCCATACCAGAGAGGGGGACAGTGAGCACAGGAGAGCGAGCGCAGCCCTGCCAAGTTACTGTTAACGTAGTTCATGGAGTGTGACTGACACACTGAGTGTCCAAAAGATACTGAGCTGCTGTGTGGCAAGAGTTTATGAGACAGGTACAGTACACCATTATGGCTGGAGGATTCAAACAATGCATTAGCAGATATACACTCTGAAGAAATGGTATGTACACCACAGAAGGAGCGAGGGAGCATGCTGAAGAGGAAGTACAATCATAACATTAAAGGTTCTTGACGTAAACCTGAGTATCGACCAGAAATCCTACAGAAAGCCCCTCTTGGCACTGAATGCTTGTGACAGACTGTGAGCTCAAGCTGTGGCTTCAATGCTTTTGTTGTCACTGAGTCCAGATATAGCTCAGACAGCTGGCCCCGTCCCCATCCACGGCCGCCCTGCCCTCCCTGGGGGCACCAGCTCTCATCAGGGAAGGACAATGCCAGTGCAGCCACGGCGCTGTGTGCTCATGGGTGGATGCTGGTTTTAGGACTTTCCTGGACATGGGCCAAAATGGACTGAGAGGCCCTTGACCGACGAGGAATTTTTTGGGACACAACATGTCCCAAACAAGGGTTCTGATTCAGGCAATGGAGGAATGTGAGTGGGGTGAGAAAAGCGCTGATAACCTTAGTACTCTAGTTCCAGGATACATTTCAGCATCTGAGTCACTGTGGCATACAAATGCTCTTTTTGTTGAGTTTTTCCTCTAATGGGAGAATGGCTCAAATCTTTCAGGATAAAAAATAACAACTTGTTGATTCAGCTGAGTTACAAAAAGCTGAACTGAAAATACAGTAGAAATACAGATCAGTCCACCCCTCATTATCACAATCATCCGAGTACCATTTAAGAGTCAATCACCTTCACTGGTTGACGGGTAGGCCCATCTGTCTGCAGGATTAGACAGGAATATGAACACTGGTTGGTTGTATAACAGAAGATAATGCCGCAAATACTCAAATATCCCCCAAACTGTCACCAGTGCACACAAACACACTCCCACACAAAGGGATTTGTATGGGAGTACGTAAAGCAAACGAGGCTAAAAATGAGGGTTATCTACAGGGCAGGTCCACTGTTAGTTAAAACATGGTCCAGCTGATCCACATGTATTGTCAACATTGGAACAAAAGACACTCATTCTTCACCCAGCTCATCTGAAGTAAAAAGGGCTCCTGATCAGAACCATGTACAGAGCAGTACCGTGCTGTTGCTGCAAGAAATGTTTGCCATCACAGAGGGAGCGGAGAGGGAGCGGTGGGTTGCAAAGGTGGGGGGGTGGGGGACAGGTGAAGGCTCTGAATTGTGAGGTGTGCTTGTCCCAGTAGATACAGAGTCTGAGTCCGGGGGGCACGACAAAGATTCCTGGCGCACGTTTGATGGCGTGTCCAGAAGAGTACTAGCTGGAGTGTCCTGGGGTGCACCGGATGGAGAATCTTGGGGACTGTCGGGTGAAGCACCGGCTGGAGGATCACTGCATGGTGTTGGAAAATCACTGGATGCCGTTTGGTTTTCACATGGAGTTATAGGTGCGCTTTCTTTGCTAGGCAGTAGATGCAGCAAGGTATAAGGTTGCCCCATTACCTGGCACAGGGACTCCACTTGCCTCATCAGCCTTTCTTGCTGAATCCTCAGCCTCAGGTTCTCCTCCTGTAGCCTGGCAACAGCCTCGACCAGAGGAGCCACCTGAACTCCGGCCTCCTCCAGACGGGCATCTACTCGCTTCCCGAAGGCCTGCAGTTCACAACGGATCTCCCCCACAGCACATCGTAACGTTAATTCAAATTCCCTCTTGCAAAACTGCTCCTCTTCATCCTCGTGAGCAAGCAGATCCCCGATCACCTCCTCCAGGCCAGACTCGGCACAAACACTATCTGGACTGCCCAACGCCTCTGGAGCCTGTGAGGCTGGGAGGAAGTCCAGGTTCACTCCAGGCATGGCCAGACCAGCTGCACTTAATGTCACACTGGTCAAAGTCCTCTTAGTTTAAATCGTCTCGTTTCCCACAAACTTATGTTTGGGTGTAAAACCAGAGACTTTATGAGGTTGTGGGCACAGATGTGAGGGTAGAAGACATCCAATCTGTCCCTATGGCTACAGAGACCTTTCAAAAACAATGCACGTTCTTTATAGCCCGAGCAAATCTCCCCTCTTTACGGGCCAACACCCTGACAGCCAATGAGCATGAAAGGAATCCCGTTTCCAAGGCAGCAGAAGCCCCACCCCTTAATTTCAGGTGCCATGGACATGTCTATTTATCTCCAGCCATGCCGTTATCCCACTGAGCCAGTGAGTCCTGGGGCACTGGGGGAGGCAAGAGGGAGAATGCTAGTGTCAACAATTCAGAAAACTCACCCCTCCCTCTTTCAACTTCCCTCTTATTTAGAGCCATTGTCCTTCACATCTCGATTGTCAGGTGAAGAGGGTTCAGGAGGGGTTCTTGGCCTGCACTGAGTGGAGTTACTCGTTAGTGTTTCACTCCTCATAAAACTGCACTCAAAAGGCAACGCACAAAATGTGTCGTGACTAATCAGTTGCATGACAGTGGGTAGATCAGTCCATGAAGGACAATGTCTTGTTCAGAGCCGTGACACAGCAGACTGACTAGTGAGGGTGAGCTGGGCCCCAGTTCTCCACGCCTCAGGGCAAGGATGTTGGGATGGACATTATCGCCCTTCCAAGATTTTGAATCAGTCTTAATGACAAAGCACCAGGGTCCCAGCTGCTGCTCCTGTGGATGCTTTAAGTGCTTTAGTGATAAATTAAGAGCTTTCCAAGCGCGCTGAAAGAAGTCAGTGTGTGTGTACATTGTTTATAGTGGAAGATGCTAAAGTACATCTTTGAAATGCCTCCCGGCGATTTATTGGCATACTGCAGACCACGCAGAGAAATCCATGGGTACTGTACCTCCTGTACCGCTGCAGGCAGTCTGATGCAACATGTAATACACCTGTAATTATTGAGAACATGCCAATATCATCAGCATTAAACCGATTTTAAAATGTGCCACGGAGAACAATGTGTCAAAGGGCAACAGTGGTCTCTCCTGGGATTCACAGGTAAGCAAAACAGTTCCCAGGACAAATCTTGCTTCGAGGGAGAGTGAAGAGAAATGTGACTGGCAGCAGGGAATATGGGTCAAAACCCAAGGACATGGCTCTAGTCTTACCATGCATCAAAGCGCTAACACACTTTACCCACAGCAAAGCAAAGTGGAGTAGAAAGACACGGAGCATGACCGATATCAAGACTTGGAAGTACATGCATGTCTCTGCGTGGTCTGTGTTTAGAAACTGATGTTGTAGAAATGTATCATCTTCTCTCTGTTTTATGCGACTGCTTCTCTGGCTATTGTGAACCCTTTGTTTCCAAAGATAAATTTAGTGCAGCTTCCAACGGAGCTAAAAAACAAAGCAATGCAGAAATTTCAATTTTTAAGAAGAACCAACATAGTAATGACGGGTAAAACAATCTAAATCTTAGCTGGCTATACAACATCATCCAGATTCCAGACATGTAATTCTCTCACAACTCCCCAGTTTTCACCGAGATCTGCGGCGAAGACTTAAATCTGTGACGCATGTGAACTGGTCGTGTATCCAGCATGTGTCATAGATCAGCAGTACATTAACAATGGGGTCCTTCTCCCTCTGACAGTGAGACAATCTTTTATTGACTCTGGACCTGTGAGTCCATGTTCCCGCAACAGCACCTGACCAGTGTGACTGGCCTGTCATCGCCCTGGTAATAAAGCAAAGGCATTATTTATATTTGTTTTCAAGGCCGGGC
This sequence comes from Cyclopterus lumpus, assembly GCF_009769545.1. Taxonomy (NCBI): domain Eukaryota; kingdom Metazoa; phylum Chordata; class Actinopteri; order Perciformes; family Cyclopteridae; genus Cyclopterus; species Cyclopterus lumpus. The sequence goes on along the minus strand of NC_046974.1, from coordinate 17,524,764 downwards.
GCGGTGGTCAGAACGGACGGACAGCTGAGATGAGCAGGCACAGCTGCGTTAACTCAACATCAATAATCAGCTGCTGGCCTCACCTGTCTGAAATAAACTCTCATCACTTCACTGCAACACTGTGACAGGCATCTTGACTTTTCCATTAACTTTATGCTTTAATAAACAACAAAGAGCAGCTCTCTCTTTTACTCACACTCGTCCTTCACCGTTTTAGAGTGTTTCTATTGCTCATTTTACCTAAATGTTTCTCTCTATTAACTCTCAGATGGATTGAAATGTAAAAGACAATTCGCTGCAAGAGCTACATGTTTTATTGGAATTTAAAATAAAACACCACTAAAGAAATAGGAGAGGTTGTGAGTGCTGAAGATAGACCACGGAGGAGACCACCCAAACAGATCAGACAAATACCACTGTGGTCAAATAAACAACAATCAGCAACACTAAACAGGAAGAACTTGTACAAGTCATGTTTCTCTGCCTTGACATATGCAAACTCTTCTTCTTATAATGAACATATACACAAATTAAATGAAAAGGGTACTTTAATATGAACTCTCCCCTCACCCCTCACACAACCTTCAACTTCAACTCAACCAGGGAAAGTCAGAGAACAGGTTGTCTCTGGATCAATCGGAGGTCACCAAGCTGCCTTCTACCTGGTTGATGGTTTTTGTACAATCTCATGAGCCAAGTCTCTCCGGCTCAGTGTCTGATGGGAGAGAAGGTGAAATATCAGCTAAATGTTGACGGGAGAGAAATACTTCCCGATTGTCATATTCTCGTGGTTCATCATGAGGATGATCAAGTTGTTTGAATAGCCATGTATGTAACTCCTTGCTTAGTGGTGCTAGCATGCAGTCAGCAGGAAAGTAACAATATAAGATTAAACTAATGATTGGTGATTGTCTATAATCGATTCTGTGCTGGTGGGTTGCTGCTGGAAACAATGAGGGAGGTAAATAAACTATTTGAAATGGAAAAAAATGAAATTCTTCCTTCAATTGCATACATTCGTTTTAGCATAATTTAAAATAAATCATGTTGAGTAATATCACACACATGTTAGCACACATGCAAAGACATTACCTGCATGCCGTTATGGTACGGTTGTAGCAGCACTCGGCTCAGACAAGTAAACCTCATCTCCCGCAGAATCCTTGACCTGCAAAATCCCCTTTCTATGCTGTGCCGTCTTAGTTTGTGTTTGACCGTCTCAACAAGGGTCTAACTGATGGCGACAGTCTTATTCTAACACCTTAAATTCACCCTGCAGCCTTGTGGAGCTTCCTCCCAACCCTAATGACCCAGCTCCTTGATCCCATAACCAGATTACAGCTGCGCTCGACACAGGTGGTGGAATACACAGCCATTAAAGAGTAAACAGGACATCAATCCCCTAAACTCCATTCATGAGCACACTTCCTTTCTTGGAGGAGCGAGGCAAATAGGAGTTTAGCGGTTCTGACAGCAGAGGTCACCGTGAGACGGGAGGGGATTGGTTAGACCCCTTACAGCCTATCAAGTGGAATATTTAGCTTTTGTCCCCATAAGAAAAGACGCACTGAAGAACTTGTGTCAACATGCGTTTCGAATCGATGCAGCTGGTCAGCAATCAGTGTGCATGAAGACAGACAGGTGTGATCTAGGAAACATTTCCCAGTTAAATCTCAGCGGGCACGGCCGGCCGAGAGAAAAACAAGGAATGCCCGGAGCACCTCCCTCTTCCTCTCTCTCCTTCACATACCCTACAAGGACAGATGTGACTGGCTACCCACTCTGTGTTTGATAAACATGGTTCTTCCCTCTCCTCTCTCCTTTTCTCACACTGTCTGTCTTTCCCTGTCCCGGCTCACTTGCTTTTCAGGCCTTAATGGGTGATTGCTGTGACATGGACGCAGCAAAAACACGGTGGAATTCAACTGAGTCAGTTGGGAATGAAATAGTAGACAAAAACAAAGCGTTAATCTTTAATTGGAAAGAAACTGGGAATGTGGCTTCGATGTATGTTTGACCGGTTCCGTCTCCACAGACACTGTTGTGATCTTTTCCCAGAAAAGTATTTGCAAAGGCGGACTGTACCTTGATAGAAGATCCGGAGGAGAGGCTGGATGAGGGAATCTTGAATGGTGTAGCTCTGAGGCCAAGGGTCAACTCTGAAACAGACAGTGAAGACTCAAATTGACTTGGGTGTTTAAGTACTAAACATCTTAATACGTGTTTCAAGTACTAAACATCTTAATTCGGGTAGATATAGTCGATAGCTATAGGTTGAGTAGGAACAATCGCAGAGAAAGGTCTTGGCGCCCATATGCATGTGTACAGTGGAGATGTGTGCATGGTCTTCTGTGTTGGTGGTATCCATTCATTATTTACATAAACTGCCATAGTGTCATAAACAACACCGTCACGTCTCATGAGAGACAAGTGAGAACATGTAGCTGACGCCACTTCTAATATAAACAACCCTCTATATTTGCCTGCAGGAGTAGGCACATGCATGTCCTTTCAATATACATACACTCTCAGTAGCGTGTACACACACATCTCAGTAACACACACACACACACACACACACACACACACACACACACACACACACCTCAGTAGCGCGTAGAGAGAGACACAATCACAGCCTGCATTTGGTGAGTGGGAGACAGGCAGGTTCCCAAAAAAAGAAGCCCAAACCCATTAAAGCAAATTGAGCTGAAAACCCCAACTGTGTGACCCTCTTGAAGCCCAGTCGGGCTGCCAGAATGCGTCGGGGGTGTTGGTTGTAAGAGGTGTAATTGCACATGTCCAGTTTGAGTCTTAAATAAACTGTTTGGGTTGGAGGTCCCGGTTGCTGCAAAGAACTGAAACTTAAGACGTCTTGTTTGGCCAGAGCGTAATAGCGGCTGTGGCAGCTCTGCTTCTGAACCAGCCTGAGATTCAAGCTATTGCCGTGTTTGTTTCATGCCATTAATTAATGCCTGCTGTTACTGTCTGCACTGTACATGTACGGAGTGCTCGGTACATGTACAGGAACAATGTGTTTTTTACAAGATGGTCCAGCTGCTTAATATACTTACTCTCTATATTTGACAATATAGAAATTCATCCATCTAAGCATGCCTTTTCGAACTCTTGCTGTAGTTCTGTAACATCTACAAATGCTACACACTAATTCCAAAGTAGTTTTTTCAGCGTGACGTGACATGGAGATTCACTCATTTAGAAAAAGCAGATACTGTTTGCTCAATTACGGATCCATTTATGCATTATTTTCTTTTGATCTATTTCCAGTGAGCATGTTTTGATCTGCTGCAGATTGATATTCACATATGTTCGTCTTCCGTCAGCCACCATGTTCTACTACTTAGAAAACAGGGTAAAGTTATTTCCCCGCCGGAGAGGTTAAGGAGCCCTGGTTGGGTTCAGCCCGGGGACTTAAGTTTCATGTCCTTTCCCGTCTCTCTTCCCTCATTTCCTGTCATCCGCTCTAATGTGGACTCACAAATAAAAAGGCTAAAATGCAGGAACACCTTTTCTTAGATAGTTGACAGAGAGAGACAGCAAACAAAAGGCGATAACGGTCTCCAGCCTCGTTCAACCTGAGGATCTCGCAGTGTCTAAAATTGCTGGTTTACTGATGACTTCAGAGTTGTATTTTCTCATCTGAGGAAAAGTAGTGAAATTAAGTGTAATTTTAGATAAAAGGAGGACAGACAACATCTACAGCATGGAAAAAACAGAACACTGTGCTTACTCAATTGTACTATAACAGTATTACTATTCAGCCTGGCCTGAGACAAACAATTATTGTTTCCTTTGTCTGGATGTACTTGCTTCAGTTGACTGCTGACCTCACCCCCTACACACTGCAGCAACTTGCCCGCTCTTTAACAATTACCCTACAGTACACACATGCTGTTCCATATTCAGCACTAACATCTATCCCCACTCATCCACGCGTTTTGCTTGTCATCATCCCACTGGTGACCGATTGCTTGGTGCCAGTCGCCTCCCACACTGACTGGGATTCCACTGTGATCTAAGGGTTGATATTACCAAAGGAAAGACGAATAGTCGCTACATTAAGATTCAAACTGCCTGAAATCAAATTTCCCCTATAAAGCATCACATGGTAAAACAAACATAGATGGTGTTTAGACGTCATTCCAATCCTGAATTTTTTTTGCAGTGACTAAGCTAGAGTTAAGATTGGCGCTCCTACCTGCTCTCTGTCCCAGAGCATTAGTGGTGATGCGTGGGGCCATGTTGGTGATGGGCACGATGTTGCTCCTAGAGGAGGATGGAGAGGAGGGGGTGGTGCGCCCATCCTTGATCTCGATGGTGAGGAAGGTCTTCATGTCCGGGTCTGCCTCTCCCTGGGTGACCTGCTGTGCAGCTGCTCTCCCTGGGGTCCTGTCTTCCTTTGAGTTGCTGGAGGCATGCACATCTTTTTCAGCTGGATGCCTCGTCCCACCCATGGAGTTCTGCCATTGGCTCGCTGAAGACAGAGCTTTGTTGGCCACACCTCTTGGCTGAGGTATGGCCTGACTCTGAGACGCAGCAGAGGTGCGAGATGTGGAGTCCACACGTGGCCTTGCTGGCCTGTCTCCAGATGTGCCGAGGGATGCTGCTGTATGTGTAAACAGCTCGGTGGCTATGGAGAGATTTGTCTGGCCGCTGCTGCTGGAGGTAGTCCCGTTCCTCAGAGGAGCCTTCTTCAAAGCCGGGACATTTGGGCTCTGGCTGGGCTCTGCAAACTTGCGCATTCGATCACGTACAGAGTTGGTGCGGTTGAAATGTTCCACAACATCTTTCTTCTCAGGTGCTGTAAAGACATAATGCAGGAGGGTTGAAATCATAGGAAAGCATTAAATTAGACACAGAGCCTAGACCTCTTCCACCATTCAGGGTGAATTTAACACACATAGTCTCTTGCTCTCATCATCTCCTCCTCCTCCACCTCAAAAGCCCTCTATTAATCCCATTTCTCTTCTCCTGCTCTCTCAAGGTTTTGTTCCAGCCTCTTTATTTTGCTTGACTTAACCTCCCCCATTTCAGTTTCTATTTTTTGGATGTTACTTCCACTCATGGATATTTTTTTCATTCTCTGATCCTCAATGCTGTCAGATAATGTGAAAAAAAGCTCATGATTTGGCACAGACTCTCCGATGGAAAAAACATTCATGATTAAAGGAGACGATATTAACTGAGGTCATCCTAACAAAGAAAGATGTGTTGCTCAGGTTGTAAACCACCGTTTATAGTACAGTGGACAAAGCAAAGTGCATTGTCTGGTAGAAAGAGAGAGAGAGAATAAGTATCTTATAACATGCCCTCTTCCCAGCACTCTCTTTTGTGAGTGGCTCTATGCCGTAACACTAATGGTTGTCATTGTCTCCATACTAGAGCTATGAACCATCTGGTGTGATGTTATTACACAATTGTAAATGCAATGTCCAGAAACTAAACCAAATACATTTGGGCATATAAGAGCACATACAACCTCTCCTCTCTATTATCAATAAATCAGCATCATGAAAGTCATTTTCAATTCATTCACAAGTTTAAAACATTTATTTAGTCTATAAAAATGAAACTGTTAGAGCCAAGAATGTAAAATAAATCTTGTTCTTTCCGATCAATAGTACTGACCCCAAAACTATTAAATCAACAATGATTCAAAAGAGAACGATGCAGTAAAGCCTCATATTTCAGAAGCTGGAAATGATGAATGTGTGGATTCCTTTATGATAAACAGCTCAAAGATGATCAAAATTGACATGTGGATTGATGTTCTATTGCTCGTCACAGTTCAGGATGACAAGTTGGACTGAGATCCAAGAGAGGACTAGTTTCTTACCAAAATCCGTTGCCTTGCCATGAGTGAGGGGCAGATTGCTGTTTGTCATCTAAAAAGGGAAAACAACAAAGAAGCATGACATAGCAATCAGGAGAGGCGATTAAGGGGTTAACATGCACTGTGCCTGGTTTGCGATACTGAATGGCTCCATGTTTAACAGGGCAGCGATGCACATTCATGAGGGACTAGAGTCTTGAGATGGCTGTGAGGAAAACTACACCTACACACACACACACACACACACACACACACACACACACACACACACACACACACACACACACACACACACACACACACACACACACACACACACACACACACACACACAGTGGTGTTTTCATTATGTAACATTTGTGTTTGGAGTGAAGCAGTTGGCCTCTGTTCTTTTTTTGGCAGCGGGGCCATGATGGGCCCCAGAGTGTTTACATTACTCTCAGGAGATTGAGCATCAGCGTATATTGCAGCGAACAATAAAAGAAGTCCGGGGCCAGCCTCGGGTAAACACATTTAGAGGAGCGACACAATGGCGTCATGGTGACCTGTGTGCATTTATGTGCGCTCTGTTCTGTGGGCTGAGGAGAGACAGAACCTGTGGTCCGTAACGCCGTCTGTCCCTCTCTGACAGCAGGTGAGGACGACACGCCGCTGAGCCGAAGCAGAGACACTCAGGTGTTTGTTTATGTCGCCAAGTAACGAAAGTTAAACAGCACAGCTCAGCGTGCTGTGTTTATGGATGCCGATGTGACCTGGATGTCACTGAAGAATGGGGTGTCTCGTCAGGGATGATGAAATAGAAACAAAAAAAAGAAAGAAAGAAAGGGAGAGCTTGGACGGTTTGTGCATGTGGCTTCGTGGCTCAACACCTCTCTCTAGTGGTGCAGTTATGATACATGCTGTGTGTCGCTGTCGCTGGCCACAACTGTTACAGATGGGGGAGAAATTAAAGAAGAATTCATGTGAAGTGTCGAGCTTCGAGAACAGTTACAATGACCCTTACCATAGACAAGTCTCCGTACCTCTACTGAAAGGATGAACGCCACTCAAAATGTAGACTGCCCCTTTGTGTGGTGTTTTGACAACAGTGGTGGAGAAAGATGTCTTACAGATGTGTTCAGAATCTCTTTGTCCAACTGAAGTAAGCAAACTTGTGCTGTAGCCTCCATGTCATTGGCACAAATGTATGCCGTTTAGTTTAAATTTCAGTTGGACATTAAAAGGTGTTTTGTTTAGTTGAGACACGGTTGCTGTGAAACCGTGATGATTTTCAGCATCATCAAACCAGTAAAATGACCCCCCCTGCCCTGTATGGGAGCTATGTTTCTGCTCTTTTTAATATATATATATACATATATATATATATATATATATATATATATATATATATATATATGTATATATATATGTATATGTGTATATATATACATATATATATATACACATATATATATACATATATATATATATACATATACATATACATATATATATATATATACACATATATATATATATATATATATATATATATATATATATATATATATATATATATTCACAATGCAAGGACTGTGCACTCTACCTGTTTCTCCAAGTCGGTCTTTTCCTTGGCGCTGCCGTTGAGCAGGCCATTTGCAGGACCGCTCCTGGATAAAACAGCCCCGTCAGGCTGCTCCTGGTCAATGATGTGGTCCTGGTTGGACTGAGAGTGGAGGCTGGCTTGACCTGATCTTCCGTTCTCAGTTTCCGAATCTGTGCTGGAAGTCGAACCACTTGTGGCTTCCTCCACCTCCTCCACTGAACCCCTTTGCTCAGAGGACAGACTCACACTGTGGTCAGATGTCCCTGAGTCAGTCCGTTTCAATGGCAAAAGACCAATGCTGTCTGAAGCCCCAGAGTCTGAGACATCTGAGCCCAGTCTCTGTCTGACGTGGGACAGGGAGCTGACGCTTTGCTCTGATGCCCCAGAATCTAGGCGACCACGCTGTAAGGGACTCTGGCTCCTGTCTGAAGCTCCAGAGTCCAGCCGAGCTCTGTAGGCTGAGCCCGGACTCTTCTCTGAGACCACAGAATCCTGGTTGGACCTGGAAAGCACAGAGGTCCCACTGTGGTTTGAAGCCCAGGAGTCGGACCTTTGACGATGAGACGGGACCATGTCAGGCTCTGTGGTCACAGCCTCTCTCTGAGGCTGGATCAGCAGAGGTCCAGGGCCATCGTCCTTCACCAGGTTATCAAGAACCAACACCATGCCTGAGTTGGAGCCTGCAACAGAAAACACAAATTAAATATAAGGGATTTCTGTGACTTTCCTGATTTTGGAAAAACCTGATTCTCATATTACTTTTATTCTTTCCTTCACATCGGTCGTAAACCAGAGTGAAGAGGGTGTTACTGTGAGAAAAGGACGCAGTAGGTGGTGAAGTTTGAGATTAAAGTGATGGAAATGAAATACTTCACAGCCCCCCCCATGAGAGGCTCGTCTAGAAAATATCACTTGGGATCAGAAGAGGCACGTGGAGACATGAGGGGATGGAGGCATTTCCTCCAGACTGGCCTCAGTTCCGGAGCAAGATTTTTGAGATTGTCTTGGTGGATGTGCGTAAACGAAAAAGGAGGGGTTACAACTAAAGAGAGGGAGCATGTGGCTGAACCATAGGCAGTAAGCAAGTACAAGGAGTCAAGGAGGAAGTGGGGGTGAAACGGATCCTAAAGTACTTCCCCCTCCCCTCTGTCAAAGCTCCTGCACTGCTCCTTCTCTCCTCAGGAAACCACACTCCAAACAACACAGCGCTGCCCACATCCTCCCTCTGCGATAGTCTCTAGCACCCCACGGTGCTTCTAATGATGAATATCTGAGGTCACGTACGTACCACAGATAAGGAAAACAGAGAAAACCAAGTGTATTAGAATCCCACATCCCATGTACACACCAAGGCTTGAAAACACTTCAGTATGACCTGTGTTTGCACCAACTCTGCAACCAAATTGGGTTCACCAAGTAAGCCTGCCTGTCATTTGCAAACCAAATCAAAGAGTCTAAACCGAGAGCCGCGGTAATCTCTTTCCACTCACCGACAAGACAGGATTGAGGCGGACGTTCACGGCTAGATTTAAATCTTTATTGCGTTAAAAAAAAAGATGCTCTCTCACACTTGTGCACAATCAATCTACCGATGGCAGTAAGTTGCTGATTAAACAGACCAGATAATTATGTAATACACTCTGAATAGAAGACGTGATTATGATACACAATTGGGACAATAAATGGCTGCCACTCTCAAATGTGACACTCTGAATGGTCCACTAAACCTCAGTGTCTATATCCAATGATGCACCCAAACTCAATTACCGTTCAATGGAAGTGAAAGCCAAAGCGCACTGCTTCTTCTACAAACTCTCACGTTATTGTTCCATGTTTTTGCCATCGGGAAGCTGCCATGTCCATTGTGTAGTGATTTCTGGGGAAATCCCGCCGCTGATACTGCTGCTGCTGATACTGCTGCTGCTGATACTGCTGCTGCTGGGTAATGAGAGGCTTGCTTTTGGCTCTGAAATAGCTACAAAAGCAGCCTGAGCTGGAGCACTCAGCTGCCAGTCAATATATAGAGCACAAACAAAGGACAAACTACAGCTTTTTTATCCTTCCTTCACACAGAAAGCTTGTGTTTGTCATTGCTGTGAACGGGTCAACACAGGTTATTTGACCCCGACTCGCCTTTTTAGTAAATATACCGTTACTACATACAAATAATTGACTCATTAGAGTCCATTGACCAAAATATTTTGAGGTCATATGCCAGTAATTCCCAATTTCTTTGGGCTTGGGACCATTTTAAGTGAAGCAACGCCTACTCTTGACTGGTTGTTACAAGTTGCATACGAGCTCTGAGGAGTCCAAGCACCGCTATGTTTGCGGATCACATTGCTTCACTTTAATCACTTTTTAGAGTCTCAAAGTTAAATTCTCCAGATTTTCCAATGAAAAATGCAAATATTTGAGAAATTGCAAGTGTAGTCTTCTTTTTTCTATTCTGTTAATCCTCTCATCTCATGACCAGCTTGGTGGCTCTTGACTGGGAACCTCGGTATACTCTTCTGTGGTTTAGCTGCGACGTGTGGGGTGCCACAGTTGCAGATCAAGTTCTTGTATGAATGGCAATGACCTGAAACACATGCATGACTAGTGGCCGCCTGGTGGTACCACATAGTCAGTACTTAAAGTTCTTCACAGCGTTTTTGTGTAACTGGCATTAGTGTCAAACTTCAAGTTAAGTTTCTCTCTTTTGGGAATTTGAGGCACACAACACATTCCACTGAGCTTCTCTGCTAACATTTCATTTCCTTAATCACAGCCTAACACATTTCAGTCTGCACTAGAATACACATGGTAATTGAGGAAAAGCATGTAAGTATTATTTATTTTTTTGTCTGAGAGGTAGAGGTATTTGTGCTGTGTTCAAAGACCAAAAAGAACCCACTGACTTTCAAAGTCAATCTTTTATTTTCCGTCACTTTCCCACTGCTGAAAAGACAACCGCCTCTTCAAGAACCACCGTCCCACCCTGGCTACACTGACCTCTCACAACCATAAACATCAGTGTCTTTGTTGATGGGTGTCCACTTAAAATAATCCTTTGCTTTTCTATGGTGGTCTTTATTTTGTTCACCCTAACTTCACCCTGGTTTAAATTGAAAGGTAGGGATAAATCCGGAACAGTAGGGAGTTTCTCCGCCAAGTAAACTCGGCAATAGTTCTGTTCTGGTATCAGCTTTATTTAGCAGAGGTGTGGCTGTTGGACTTCCCTCTGTTGCTTCCCATAAACCCACCACCAGGACCAGGACCATGAGAGGGACACTGGGAGCTAAGTTCAGGCCACGTAGAACGACATTATATTAGCTATCCGCCTAAGAGCCAAGTTTGGGTCAGCCAGGCCTCAAAAACACTTTCATCTCCAGCAAAGGATGATCAATGTCCAATTTGGTATTCTGTATGAAGGGCATTGTCCAACTAATAGTTGGTCCTGATGCATTTATATTGGGCAAGCTATGGGTAGGTTTGTAACAACATTCATGACTTTCCAGTAATGCCCTTTTATGGTTTTACAAGACATTCATCGTCAGCTCTGTGCCTGCAAAGTTTCAAAGATTCAAGTGAACGAAACACATTCATCCCCTCTTGAAGGCTTGCATTCATACTACTTTATTAATGCTTGGACTAACAGAGTGGTTAATGAAACTGAGACTTCACACTTAAGAGCCATTGTCATTAAGCCTCTGGCTGGGAGTGACTCTAAAAAGGTTAATACAGTTAGATGAAGGAGCCTGAACTAATATGACCTCCTGACCACCACCTCAGGAGAATGGCTCCTTCAGCTGGCTATTTTAACAGGCATTGAAGAGGAAATTGCTTCAAGACGGAAATCTGCAGCCATGTAAACGCTACAGAGGTGGTCAGAGTTGGCTTCCAGTTATAAGTTCTTACTCAAACTTGACCTTTGGGTAAAAGTTTACAGCATATAAAAGATGTTGTGTTTCAACGATTCCACAACGTGTGGCACGGCTAAACCGGACCCAGCTGTGTATTAGCATGCAGACAATATGCAGTTTGTTCCTGAGCGAGTGTTTCTCACCTATTCTCTGCAGCTCTCTGCTTTGTTGCGTCTGCTGGCCCCGCAACTCCCGGATCGGAGATCTGATACGCTCACTGTGACTCTCCCGCTCTGTATCCTGTAAAAGAAAAAGAACACACACACAAACACGCTATGAACATTTCAATAAAGCTCCAGACGGGCATGCTCTTTCATGTCGTCAGGTTTTTATTGGGGAGAAACACATTCCTCTGATCAAAACCAGTGTAAACATCATCCCTACGATCATCTGTTTGAGGTCAGCTGGTGATCACAACAGTATTTGGTTGGAGGTTGAGGTTAAATGCTCCAGCCACGAAGAGCAACATGCTTGGCCAGCTGGAAAAGTAAAGATCGGTTTTATTTTCCATTGTATACGTTTGAGAGTGAGAGAGACGCCCCGAGGGCCTAAAGAGCCAACATATAAAGCCAATGTATATTTCTGACTCGACTCGGGAAGCTCCCATTCCTTCAAGGTTACCTGCTACATATAGCTCTTTCGCAAAGCGCTGGCCCTAACCTCCACTCATAGAGGAAAGTCACAGCAGGGGGGAAATCTTGGAAGAGAACCAGGAGTATTTTGGCATATGGAGAAGAAACAAGAGGTGTGGAGGACGGAAAGGGGGGGGGGGGGAGATGCCGGCACTACTGTTGGGCCTCTGGTGCCTGACTTTGAACTACTCCACAGGAGAATCAGCTGCACAAATAACACACACAGACACACACACATGAAATGATGCAATATATCACGGCACAACATCTCCTTAAAGGTGTTTTACAAGAGGCATCTGGTTTAGGAACAGTCCTACAAAAGCTTGGGTGGATCCTGAAAAAACATACAGGACGTGACCTTACATACTGAAAATATAATTCCAGATTTACAGCCTACAATTACTTCAAAAAGCTTCTGAAAACACATTCTCAAGCAAAGCAAAGAAAGGCCACACAATCACCAGCCAGAATCAGTTGTCCAAGTATAAACCATGTTATCCTGCACAAGAGACTGGCACAGTGGTCACCAGCAGCTACAGTGTCACACCTCTGTGTTTAAAACAACAACAACTATTAATCAATGCAGTGTGTGATCAGAGAGAGACCGAACACAAAGACAGACTCAAACACAACGAGAGGCAGGTGAGAAAGGACTCGAGGCGTTCTGCTCTGTCGGCCGTGACCTCCTCCACCTCGAGCAGATTACAGGGCGCAGCAGCCATCACTGACAATGAAAATGGAATGAGACGCTGTTGCAGGACACGGCAGCACAAATAGGAAAGGTGAATCTGGAACAAAGACCCCACATCATTAAATGTAGTTAGATAAGAGTAAATAGGAAAGCGTTTGTGAGAGAAAGAACATCTTCCATAAGAGCCAGAACATTTAAAGACTACATGTGATATCACAGCAGTGTATATCTACATAGAAGGTGCTCCCATGTCATTTCTTTCCATGCCGTCCACTTTTTCCATATGGAGCAAAAAAAAAAAGGGCAGCACAAATTCTGGGGCATAAAAAAAAGCACTAAATGTTGCTCACAGACTAAGAATTTAGAGGAAAGCTCATTTAATGAGTCCTCACAGCGTCTGATGAGTTTTGAGAACACAAACAGTCTTCTGCAAAAACACAAAAGACTTGGAGGCACTACAGCGTAATAATGCCAGAGGTCACTCACAAAGGGCACTCTCCTTCTGAGTGGAGTCACAGGGGGAGATAATTGTTTTTGAGCCATAAACACGATTAGAGAGGACAAGTCTTTCCTCACCAGCCCCTCCTCTCCCTCTCCTGCTTCTACCAGGAGTCAGACAGACAGACGTCATTTCACAGCTCCCACTAAACCACAGGGAACATATTTCTCACAGACAGTGAGGCAGGGGGAAGATAAAGTGGAACTGGAGCCGCAGACCAGAACTGCGAACCTGCTGCCAGCCACCATGCTGTCGTTAGCGGCTTCCCTCTGGCCCCGACAGTGAAGACCTGACGGAGTGGAACCAACGCCGGGCCTCTCCGAACCACTCTTCCCATGTGGCCTCAGGAGCCTGCTTGCTCTCGACAATATTTGTGAAAGCTCAAACTCTTAAACACACAAACAACTGTCCTCTATTGTGAATTCCTCTGAACCACACAACATATAAATAAGAACAACGAGGCTGAGCTGAGGCACACACCGTGGTCACCTACCCACTCAGAGCGCTAAGATCAGCTACAGGTCCCCGTGCTGGGGTTCAATGCTCCAGTTTTACATGGAAGTTAAATCCATCACTACACTGGTGAAGGCCGACCTTTAGAGGGTCTTCCATGATTCCACATGGACGAGAGGAGAAGCCCGGCGGCTCTTTTTCCATTACTGCAGCCTGAGGAGCCACACACTCTGCTTACCTCCAGCAACTGAAATACAGTAGCTGGAATGAAGTAGCAATCATCTCAGTATCACACACACACACATCTTAGTAGCGCGCACACACACACACACACACACACCTCAGTAGCGCACACACATCTCAG